>NC_080419.1:29191238-29509050 GCF_029873635.1 Malania oleifera | reverse complement strand
AAGGGGATATATCATGATACACAGATCCCAGGGTATAGTAGAAGTCCCTATGTACAGATATATCACACAGCAGCACTTTATACTATTATATTAGTAGTATCTTTAGATAGCAAACTCAAATACACAACTATGTTTTAAATTATATTCCATATATTCTGTACAGTTTATCAGCTTACTTAGATTGCAATATCAGTATTATTTTAGTATTTCAAATGTGTAATTCAGCCGCCACACACTAGTAATAGCATATTTCCTCTTACTGAGCGTCGACTCATCCCCGTGACTTATTATTTTTCAAGAGATCCAGCTAGGCGAGCGGATCAGGCTCGCGGATAGAGATTAGCTTGTACTGCCATACAAGAAAGGGTAGGTATTTTTGAGATACCAGTGTTTTGGGATAGTTTTTAGATTATAGTGATGTCACTTGGTATTTTTGTATTGTAAATCTATATATATTTCAGAACAGGGTAGCTTTCTCGGATTGTATATAGTAGTTCTTGATTTTTGTATACCGCTGCTTAGATATGTATGGTGCATAAAGTTTCTTCAGTGCTCATTTGAGCTTGAGAAATTATTAATAGTATTACAGATAGAGAATATTTTTGTATATGAATATGAAAAAATAATATTAAAGAAATAACAGGTCGTTACTGTTTGGTATCAGAGCCTAGGTTGCTAAGTTCTGTAGACTCTAAAGTGCAGCGGGTACAATACCAGAAGATAGGAAAAGAATTTGAGGATTTGTTCTGTGGTCTGAATACAAGAGTTTCGTGGTGGTTTCTGTGTTTTTCCTTGAGTGATAATTTCAGGAAAACCATAGTAAACTATCAACGAGTCATGTGTTTAGGTTGCAGGTTTGGATTTTGGGGTAAGAACAGGGGAGTTGCTAATAGAGAAACCGAGATTTTTGTTGAATAAGATAAATTAGATCTGTGTGGGAAATAGGATTATGAAAAAACGTTCTTTATATTTTTAGGATGGATCCGGGTAGCAGTGGCACCGATGCTGGAGGTGACAGACTAGGACCCTTCAGTATGAGAGGTGGAGATAAAGACGTCGTGTTACGCAGTGTCACCCAGCAGGTGATGGCTGAGATGGTAGGAGAGGAGAAGAGCGTAGCTGCACGATCGAGCAGTTTACGCGGATGAAGCCTCCTTCTTTTGCTGGAGGACCTGACCCAATTGTGGCTGAGAATTGGGTTCAGGATGTTGAGGAGATTTTTGCAATACTAGCATGTAAAGATGAGTAGAAAGTGGCATTTGCGACGTTTAAATTGATGGGAGAAGCAAAGCACTGGTAGAGATCAGCACAGATGATTAAGGAGTAGAGGCCGGATCTAGTGCCAATATCATGGAGTCGGTTCAAAGAATTATTCTTCAAGCGATATTTCCCTGCTATCATTCAGAGCACAAAGGCAACAGAATTTCTGCATCTGATTTAGGGGTTGATGACAGTGACACAGTATGCTGCGCAATTTCTTGAGTTGTGCCGTTTCGCCCCACATTTAGTACCAGACGAAGAGAAAAAGGCCAGGAAGTTTGAAGAAGGTCTAAAGTAGGGTTTATTTGAGCAATTTATTGGCTTTCGGGCTCAGATGTTTGCATAGGTGGTGGATAGAGCTGCTATTATTGAGAGTGGTATGTAGAGAGGTGTTACAACTCAGGGTCATAGGAAGAGGTTCGCGGCTCAGGATTTACAGGCGAGCTGTAGCTGAGGGCCATGGAGAGGAGATCGCTATGGAGATGGTCAAGGACGGATGTCAGGCCATGGTAGTTTTTAGGGTGGACAGACTGTTCTTACCTATCCTGGATGTGGCCGTAGACATCCAGGTGAATGCAGAATGGGAAAGGACGTCTACTACCGTTGTGGGAGACCCGAGCATAGATCTTGGTCATGTCAGGGGTTGCCAACTCAGGCACTAGCTCCCAGACCATACCGAGGTGGTTTTCAGGCGGCCCATAGAGGACAGTAGAGGAACACTGCACTGGCGAGAGTGTACGCATTAACGCTGGGCGACACCGATGCAGCTAGAGATGTAGTTACAGGTACCCTTACTACTTTCTCATATACAACTATTGTTTTATTCGATATAAGTGTCACCCACTCTTTTATCTCATTGGTATATGGTAAGTTAACAGGGTATGAGACACAGTTATTGAATATTGGGTTAGCTGTAGCTAAGCTGACTGGGTCAGTGGCGAGATGTAGGAGGGTACTCAGGGACTTTCCAGTGATTATTTAGGAAAAGACATTACCGGCTGATTTGGTGGTATTAGATATGCATGGGTTTGACATAATTTTGGGTATGGATTGGTTAGCAGTCAATCATGCTAGTATTGACTATCATTTGAAAAAAGTGATTTTCAAACCTCCAGGCGAGCTAGAATATAGATTTCTTGGCTCCCGGGTACGTTCTTCCCCACAGCTTGTATTAGCCATTCAGGTGAGAAAACTAATTCAAGAAGGCTACCAAGGATTTGTCGCCTACATTAAGGAATTGTCAAAAGAAGAATTGAAACAAATTGATATCCATGTGGTTAGAGAATTTTCAAATGTATTTCTAGAAGAATTACCTGGCTTGCCACTAGACTGTGAAGTTGAATTTACTGTGGATCTTCTAACGGGGTCAGCGCCAGTATTTAAAGCTCCTTACCGAATGACCCTGTAAGAACCCGAATCGTGATATATAGAATTATTGTATAAAAGAGGAAAAAAAGTGGAATTTTGCAGATTTCGTCGATGAGGCCATAATTCGTCGACGAACGTGTAAGGCTTTTCATCGACGAAATTCAGAGGTTCGTCGACGAGAAAAAGCCGAGGGGTTCAGGAAAATTTAAATATCAAGGTTCATCGATGAAATCGCTACCTCGTCGACGAAATCCCTGAAGACTTCGTCGACGAGGACACCATTTTATCGACGAAGCCCTTTGGGTCAAAGGCTTATAAAAGATCTTTAGGGGTTGCTTTGGGGCTAAGTTTTCCCAAAAGCTCTCTCTCTCTCTCTAAAACTCTCCCTACTCCTTCTCTCTAGATTCCTTCACTGATCATTGCTAGAATCAGGAAACGGAAGTTACCACAAGGATCGTGGAAAGATTCTCTACAACTTCTATGAATCAGAATCTCGTTTCGAGCGTTTTCGGGTTTCGGGCCAAAATCGAGGTAAGGCTTGGTTTTCATTTTTGATTCGGTATATGTATGGTAGTACAGATTGTAAGTACGTTTTGTACTATGGTTTGTAGGTTTCAGGATCTTGATTCGTAATTTTGAGGATCGTAGAGTTCGTAGTTGGTTTTCGGGTTAAGGTAAGGGAATTCTGTTTATATCAGTTCATTTTCGAAATCGGGATCGGTAAGCCTATAAGCTACGATTATATGTATATTTTGACTACTTATTTAGGAAAATCTATCGGGTAAAAACACGGGATTTTTGGGTTACAGTTTTCAGGAAAATTGGGGATTTCGGGTATCATCTGTACTTTGTTTGGAAAATGGTTGGTTGCATTAAAACTGTATTATTGAGGTGACCGTAATCCATATTTGCATAAACTGTATACTTGAATTTGTAAAAGATATGATTTTCCGTAAACCAAATAAGTGTGGTATGTTTGTATGTATGTATTTTGTTCAAGATATTTGTGAAATAGCTATGTGGCGACTAATTACTGTACGCTGAAATGTATAGGAACGTAAGTTCCAAAATGATTCCAGGAGTTTGTAAAACAGCCATGTATCGGTTAACTACCGTGGGCGAGAGTGGCCGGCTCTATATCCACGGTGTGAAATATCACCAGTATGTTTTGGCTGGTCACCGAAGGGTGTGTTCTATACTGTATGTAGCAATGGATTCACAGTGGGCCTAGGTCATCGCAGCGTAGTTGTACATGTGGCAATGTAATTGGGGTGAGACTAGGTGACCTTGTGTAGTTGCATATGTAGCAATGGATTCACTATTGGGCCCGAGTCGTAGACTTCGTAGTTGCATGTGTAGTAATGTAATCGCTGTGAGACTAGGTGACCTAGTGTAGTTGCGTAGAGGCAATGGATTCACCATTGGGCCTTGATCATCGCAGCGTAGTTGTACATGTGGCAATGTAATCGGGGTGAGACTAGGTAACCTTGTGTAGTTGTGTATGTAGCAATGGATTCACTATTGGGCCTGAGTCGTAGATCTTCGTAGTTGCATGTGTAGTAATGTAATCTCTGAAAGATAGGTGACCTAGTGTAGTTGTGTATGAGGCAATGGATTCACCATTGGGCCTTGATCGTCGTAGCGTAGTTGCGTATGTAGCAATGTAATCGCTGTGAGACGAGGTGACCTGGTGTAGTTGCGAACTAGTGTGACAACACTAACCGTATGTATGTATGTATGTATGTTGGGTATCGTATGAACTGGAATGGTTTTCTAAAAATACTGGAACTGTATGGAATTGTATGAAACTGTACGAATTGTTTCAAACTGTATCGTATGTATAGTGTTATGAAGTATGTAAAATGACACTGGTATACCACACACTGATATAAACTGTTTTCTTCCTTACTAAGAGGTGTCTTACCCCGAATGTACGTATAATATTTTCAGGGCCTTTAGGTAGCAGTAAGTAGCATCGTAGCGTCCAAAAGCAAGGGGTGTTGTAGCTACTGCTAGTACCTTTTAGGTACGAGTTTTGGTATCCTAGTTCTCAGTATAGTTTTGTGGACACCAGAAGTATGTGTTGTAATTATAAGAATGTATATCCTAGTTGTGTAGACTCTGGTATGATACTATTATTGTATAAAAGACCGTATTTCGCTGCGTATTATGGATGAGTATGGATGATTGTGTGTATGTATGTGGGCATCCGTTTACCCCACGGGGTCAAACCCCTTTATGTATTGTATCATGTATGTTTATATTGATACAGAGACAGGTTAGGTTACTTAAATTCACACCTGGGACCCACCTGCGGGTTTGGGGCGTAACAGACCCAGCCGAGTTAAAAGAGTTAAAAGATCAATTGCAAGAATTACTGGGTAAGGGATTTATTAGGTCCAGCGCGTTGCCCTGGGGAGCACCAGTTTTATTTGTGAAAAAGAAAGATGGGACCATGAGGATGCATATAGATTACAGGGAAATAAATAAACTAACAATTAAGAATAAATATCCTTTTCCCAAGATCGATGATTTTTTTTATCAGCTCCAGTGGACCTAGGTCTATTCTAAAATCGACCTGCGGTCAAGTTATCATCAGGTGAGAGCGAGGGCAGAGGACGTCTCGAAGATGGCATTTCAAACGAGATAGGGCCTTACGAGTTCTTGTTGATGTCATTTGGGTTGACTAATGCACCTGCGGTATTCATGGATTTAATGAAGCGAGTGTTCCATCAGTATTTGGACCAGTTTGTGGTTGTATTCATTGATGATATACTGGTATACTCGAAAAGTTTTAAGGAGCATGAGCATCATTTGAAGCTGGTATTGCAGACATTGAGAGAGAGGACGTTGTATGCGAAATTTAAGAAATGTGAATTCTGGCTGAGGCGGGTGTCTTTTCTTGGCCATGTATTCTTTGAGACAGGTGTATTTGTTGACCTGAGTAAGATAGAGGCAGTAGTGACTTGGGTAAGGTCAGGAAATGTTCAAGAGATTAGGAGTTTTCTGGGTTAGCAGGTTATTATCGGCGTTTTGTGGATGGTTTCTCCAATTTTTCAGGTCCGTTGACGCGACTTATGAGGAAAAACGTGAGGTTTGAATGGACTGATGACTGTGAGCAGAGCTTGTAGGAGTTGAAACGGAGATTGGTTATAGCCCCAATGTTGGCTATCCCATCGAGGGAGGACGGGTTTATGATATACAGTGATGTGTCCCTGAAGGGACTTGGGTGCGTATTGATGCAACACGGTAGGGACATTGCATATGTTTCTAGTCATCTTAAAGAATATGAAAAAAACTATCTTGTGCATGATCTAGAGTTGTCCGCGGTGGTGTATGCTCTTAAAGGAGGCATTATCTATATGGTGGAAAATTTGAGATATTCACGGATCACAAGAGCTTGAAATACTTCTTTACCCATAAAGAATTGAATATGAGGCAAATAAAGTGGCTAGAACATATTAAAGATTATGACTGTACTATTAGTTATCACCCAGGGAAAGCAAATGTGGTAGTAGATGCTCTGAGCAGGAAATCAGTGGGACCAGCACTGATAGCTATGAAGGTTCAGCATCGATCTTTATGGATTTGGAGAGACTTAGCATAGAATTAATAGAAGATAGTCCTCAGGAATTTGTTGCTAGTCTGGTTGTACAACCTATATTATACGAGAAAATTAAAGCAGTTCAAGGAGATAACGCAAAATTGGCGGAGGTAATGGCTAGAGTGCTAGATGATGAGGGAGAGGAATTCAGCATATCATATGACGGAGCCTTGCGGTTCCATACTAGGCTATGTGTTTCTATAGATACCAAGATCAGGAGAACTATATTGGAGGAGGCTCATAGATCACTATCCACAGTCCATCCTGGCAGTACTAAAATGTATAGAGATTTGCAATAGTACTTTTGGTGGAGTGGAATGAAGAGGGAGATAGCCGAGTTTGTACAACAATGCTTGACATGCCAGCAGGTTAAGGCTAAACACCAGAGACCAGCAGGACAATTGTAGCCACTTTTCATTCCAGAGTGGAAGTGGGACCATGTTTCCATGGATTTTGTTATGGGGTTACCACCAATGCAGCAGGGATTGAATGCAATTTGGGTGGTTGTTAATCGTCTGATGAAGACTACCCATTTCATCCCTATTAAATCAGTTATTCCATGGACAAATTGGCAGAAATTTATGTTGAGGAGATAGTTTACGTCCATGGGGTACCGGTATCCATAGTCTCAGAGCGAGATCCTCAATTCATTTCACAGTTTTGGAAAAGTTTTTAGGAGGCTATGGGTACACAGTTAGCATTTAGCATAGCTTTTCACCCCCAGGTAGATGGTCAAACAAAAAGAACAATACAGACATTAGAAGATATGCTTCGTGCATGCGTGCTAGATTTTG
Organism: Malania oleifera; assembly: GCF_029873635.1. Classification (NCBI taxonomy): domain Eukaryota; kingdom Viridiplantae; phylum Streptophyta; class Magnoliopsida; order Santalales; family Ximeniaceae; genus Malania; species Malania oleifera. The sequence goes on along the minus strand of NC_080419.1, from coordinate 29,502,024 downwards.
GGCTAGCTGGACTCAGTTTATGCCACTAGTTGAATTTGCTTACAATAACAGCTATTAGGCTAGTATCGGCATGGCACCATACGAGGCATTATATGGTAGGAGTTGTCGTTCTCCTCTTTTTTGGGATGAGGTAGGCAAGAGGCGAGTTTTGGGTCCAGAGATTGTACAACAGGCGTATGATAAGGTCCGACTAATTAAAGAAAGAATCAGTACTGCATAGAGTCGGTAGAAAAGTTATACAGACACGCGCTGTCGAGAATTAGAGTTTGATGTGGGAGACCGAGTATTCTTAAAGGTAGCTTCTCTAAGAGGGGTTATGAGGTTTGGAAAGAAGGGCAAGTTGAGCCCTAGGTATATTGGCCCTTTTAAGATACTAGAAAGAATAGTGTCAGTTGCCTACAGGCTAGCTCTGCCGCCAGTTTTATCCAAAATACACGACGTGTTTCATGTTGTTATGTTGAGGAAATACATCTCAGAGCCATCCCACATTATTAGTTATGCAGAAATAGAGCTTAAGGATTCATTATCTTATTAAGAAGCACCAGTACAGATATTGGACAGAAAAACACAAGAATTATGCACTAAAGAAATCAAGCTAGTAAAAGTTTTGTGGAAGAATCATTTTACAGAGGAAGCTTCTTGGGAGCTCGAGAAGCAGATGAGACAGAAATACCCACAATTGTTCCAAGAGGTTTAGAGGTGATCGCGAGAAACTCCTTTTATCTCTCCAAAACGTCTTCCTCTCACTCTCTCTTCGATCTCGGTCCCATTTCTCACTGGATTGAAGAACTAAGGCCACCATGACGCTCCTGACGAAGTTCTCTACAAGTCTGCCGGAGCTGATCGTTGGTGGAGATGGTTTGAAATTCATCCCAATTTCAGGATAAGGTATTTTATCTAGTTTTTACCTTTCCCACAGTTATAGGAAATGCAGTATGCAATGAAATACTGATATTTTGTTCTGGAGGATGATGTTTTCAAGATGTTGAACAGCGAACCCTGGGGGTATAGGGCCAGAGTACAATAAGGGTTTTCCAAAGTTTAGGTAAGGCAAATATGCTATGCTAGAAATTTTGTTATATATTTCAAAAGATTATGAATGTGTATTTATAAGCATGCAGATTAGATTATTTTTCCAGAATAGCATGAATATTATTTTTACAGTAGAATTACAGAAATTGAGCATGAGATTTTGATTTCCCAAATGTGTGGCATGAGTTTATTACAGTATAGTATGTAGATTTTACAGTATTACAGATATTTAGTAATACAGATTATAACAATGAATGAGACTTATAGTATTTTTCAGAATAACATGATTTAGCCATAATACTCAGACAGAAATTACAGACATATATTTCAGACAAATATTACAGAAATTACAGACAGATATACAAATATTTCAGACAGATATTATAAATAGATATCACAATTATTATAGACAAATATTTTAGATATTTTAAATAGATATTATAGATAATTCAGATAGATATTTCAGATATTACAACTCAAATTTATAATGTTATGGTTGTTTTGAAATCATGTTAAAAGTAGCAAGATGATTATATATTTATATATGTATACAATATTACACAGTTTTAGACCCCTATGGATATTACAGACAGAGATATACAGCAGAGCACGGTACCGTTGCTATTTCAGACATGTGCAACCACATGACTTAGATAATATGTGGATTCCATCTAACCGTGTGAGGAGAGATTGCAGTCTCTCCAGCATGCTAGGTTGAGGATGCCGGTTAGACGATGATAGAGGTTAGAGATGGCCCGGAGTGATTGCAGTGGGCTAGATTCACACAGATTGGCGGATGTTACATATTCAAATATACTTGCCTAGTAAGCCAACCAGAGTAAGTCCAGCCTACGGGCCGCACAACCCTATCATAAGGGGATATATCATGATACACAGATCCCAAGGTATAGCAGAAGTTCCTATGTACAGATATATCACACAGCAGCAATTTATACTATTATATTAGCAGTACCTTCAGATAGCAAACTAAGATACACAACTATGTTTCAAATTATATTCCATATATTTTGTACAGTTTATCAGCTTACTCAGATTGCAGTATCAGTATTATTTTAGTATTTCAAATGTGTAATTCAGCTGCCACACACTAGTAATAGCATATTTCCTCTTACTAAACGTCGACTCATCCCAGTGACTTATTATTTTTCAAGAGATCTAGTTAGGTGAGCGGATCAGGCTCATGAGTAGAGATTAGTTTGTACTGCCATACAAGAAAGGGTAGGTATTTTTGAGATACCAGTGTTTTGGGATAGTTTTCAGATTATAGTGATGTCACTTGGTATTTTTGTATTGTAAATCTATATATATTTCAGAACAGGGTAGCTTGCTGGGATTGTATATAGTAGTTCCTAGTTTTTGTATACCGCTGCTTAGATATGTATGGTGCATAGAGTTTCTTCAGTGCTCATTTGAGCTTGAGAAATTATCAGTAGTATTACAAATGGAGAATATTTGTGTATATGAATATAAAAAAAATTATATTAAATAAATAGCAGGTCGTTACACAGATGTTGTGTATACTGTGAATGTGTTGAATGATTGGTTGTTGTTATCTTGTGTTGTGGTTCATGTAAATTACGATATAACATTGGCGGTGGTATGAGGAGGTCGTTATATCGTACCTAGTATAATCGTTATATAACGTTGGCAGTGGTATGAGGATGTCATTATATGGACGTTTATATTGGGAGGTAAACGTTGGCAGTGGTATGAGGAGGTTGTTTACCTATTTACCATGAAGGGAGTGTTTTTTTTGTAACCTGTGTGGATTGATTAGCCTTGTGTGGACTAGTCCTTTGTGGATATGTATGATGTGTGTGTTAAAGTCCTGTGTGGATGATATATGATATGTGGATGTAGACCCTGTGTGGGTATGATTGAAGACTGTTTTAATATCCTGTGTGGATTGATTGTGATATGTGTATATGTGTGAAGTTCTGTGAAACCTATATTGTTGGCTGCATGTGACTTTAATTATTTAAGTATTTATGGTAAAGTAGATTACTCCACCTGAGGACTTGTTGAGAAAGACGAGTACTCAGGTAATTATTTGTGGATACCAGAGTAGAGGGAAGCTACTTGTATGGGCGGGTGACCTTCTCTATTCTCGATGACTTTACCTAGATACATAACCAAGGGCTTACTGAGAAATGTGAGTGCCTTGGTGTTAGCACTAGAGCAGAGGGAATCTACTTGTATGGGCGGGTAGACTTCCCTGTTCTTGGGAATTATTAGTAAAATATTTATGATTGTGGGCATGTGATTGGATGACAAAGACGTTGACCATGTTGTGACTATGAGCATGATATTTTGGCTGTTTGTGGATTGTGAAAGTATCTGGATGGATATTTTAATTATATATTAAACATCTCAGCCACACACTGTTATAAACTTTTTTTCTTTACTGAGAGGTGTCTCACCCAGTCGTTGGTTAAATCTTTAAGGTTATCCAAGTGATCAAGTTTAGATAGCTCCAGGGCTGGGTTGTTTTGTGAGTGGTACCAAAACAGTTATGTTTTTAATTTTTATGTTTGTTATATTTCATCAAGGTTTTGTAATATGGAGAATGTGATTGTGTGATATGACTAGTTGATGTACAAATATATAACTTTGGTATATTATATTCGAGGTTATTTTATTATTTTTCACTGCGTGAATGGTATCAGAGACGCATGTCGGTCTCATAACACTTCGGGCCCCATGCGGCGGGTCCGGGGTGTTAAAATAGGGCAAACCCTAAGGATGATTTTCCACTACCTCATACTAATATGCTTATGTACAATATAGTGAAACATGCGATGTTTTCATTCATGGATGAATTTTCAAGGTACAACCAAAAAAAAAAAATGGAAGACGACAAAAAAAAAACCAATTTTATTACCCAATTAGGCACCTTTTGCTATAAAGTCATGCCCTTTTGGCTGAAGAATGCTAGTGCCACTTATTAAAGGGCTATGGAAACCCTTTTCCATGATATAAAGCATAAAGAAGTAGAGGTTTATGTGGATGGCATGAATGCGAAGTCCAAAAGCAATGAAAAACACCCAAAAATCTTAAGAAAACTATGTGAAAGGCTTTAGAAGCATAAATTAAGGTTAAATTTGGATAAATGCACCTTTAGTGCCAAATTTGTGAAGTTGTTAGGATTCATTGTTAGCCAGAGAGGTATAGAAGTTGACATAGAGAAAGTCTCAACAATTAAACAATTGGAACCTCTACGCAAAAATAAGTTTGGGGCTTTCTGGGGAGGTTGAACTACATTACCCGATTTATATCACAACTGATAGCTACTTGCAAACCAAATTTTAGGCTATTAAGGAAAAACAAGTATAGAGAACGGAACGACGAGTGCTAGACTACCTTTGAGGAAATGAAAGGGTATTAAAGAACCCACTAATCTTAATGCCTCTAGTGTAGGAAAAAATACTGATTTTGTAACTCGCATTGTTAAAATAATCCATGGGATGCATGCTCTGCCAAAGTGACGAGTTAGAAAGAAAGAGAAAACCATACACTGTCTGGGTAAGAAATTCAATCAATGTGAAGCTAGGTATTCTATAGTGGAATAGACATGTTATGTGCTTGCCTAGGCCACCCACCGTTTAAGGTAGCACATGTTGTACCAGACAAAGTTGGCCCATTGGAGCATGTTGTTAATAAAGTATGACATAATCTACAAGTTGGCGAAAGCGATAAAGGGATGGGTAGTAAGAGACCATTTATCTTACCACATGATGAAAGAAAAAGAACTTGTGGGCATGAGCTTCCCTAATGAAGATATTCTAGTCATAGACAAGGGAGCAATCAAGTGGAAAATGTATTTTGATTGTGTTGCAAATATAAAAGATTGTGGAATAGAGGCAGTTTTGGTGTCACCTTAAGTAGAGCAATTTATTATTTCCACTAAGATGACCTTCCTATACACTAACATTTAATATCATGGAGTACGAGGCATGTACTGCCAGATTACAAGTCGTATTAGAGATGAGTATTTGAGACTTGAAGGTATACGAGGATTCTGCCATGATAATTTTTCAAGTCATGGGGGAATGAAAGACCAAGGATCATAAGTTGATACCATACCAATAGTTCATAGAACAATTAGTGAAGAAGATTCAAGTACCTTTCCTTTGAACATCTTCCTTGAACCGATAACAATTTGTAGATGTTTTAGCAATGTTGGTATCCATGATCAAGGTTACTGGTGGAGAGAAGTTCAACCTCTGTGTGTTAGCATTAGTGATAGCTTAGCTCATTGTATGACCATGCAAGAAGAAGTAGATGGCAAACCCTAGTACTATGACATAAAACAGTTTTTTGTAGAACAATAATATCTGCTTCATGCTTCTAACAATAATAAAAGGGCTATCCGACACATAGCCAAGAGGTACTACTTAAGTCGCAATACCATGTAGAAGAATAGTTCATATATGACCCTTTTGAGGTGGGTAGATGCAGAAGAAGCAATGTAAATTTTGGAGGAAGTGCATGGAGGCTTGTTTTCAACTCATCCACATGGATATATGATGACGAGAATAATAATGCAAGCAGGTTATTATTGGTCCACTATAAAGACAAACCACATCAATTTTATGAGGAAATGCTACAAGTGCCAAATTTATGCAAACAAGTTGAAAGCCCCACCGGTACCACTACATACCATGGCAACCCTTTAGCCATTCTCTATTTGGGAAATAGGCATCATTAGTCCTATTCTCCAAAAGGCATCAAATGAGCATTGTTTCATATTGACGGCAATGGATTGCTTTACAAAGTTGGTTGAGGCCACATCATTTGCAAGCATCACCAAGAAAGTAGTCGCATGGTTCATAAAAAAGGGAGTTACTATGTAGATATGGATTACCAAAACAAATCATCTTAGATAATGCTACCAATATAAACAACTGGATAATGTTAGATTTGTGCCGAGAGTTCAAAATCACCACAACTCTTCTATGTATTAGCCAAAAATAAATAGGGTGGCAAAAGCTGCAAACGTGAACATCAAGAAGATATTGGAGAAGATGGTTGTCACATACAAAGATTGGCATGACATGCTCCTGTTCGTGTTACATACATACCAAACCTCCATCAAAACTTCCATTAGGGCAACTTCGTATTCCTTAGTTTATGGGATGGATGTAGTGTTGTCGATAGAAGTAAAGATCTTGTCATTAAGATTATTGATGGAAGCCAAACTCATTGAGGCCAAATGGTTTAAGGTTAGATGGACTAGCTAAATTTTATTTAGAATGAAGGCAATCTATAACAACTAGTTGTACCAACAAAGGGTAGCAAGAGCATACAACAGGGAAGCTCGTCCCTGAGCTTTCAAAGAAGGAGATTTAGTTTCAAAGAAGATCCTACACTTAATCCTAACACAATAAATACTCTCAACCTTCTTACTAAACACACACTGCAACTTAATTGTCTTGCATCATTACAAATCAAACTAGGAGATCCAAACATGTACCAAAAGGGAAGGCCAAATCTGTGTGACCCTATGGAACATAAGCCGTGTGGGGTCTACATGGCTGTGTGGGGCCCACATGGGTCTTGTACTTGATCTTGCTTCAATATATTGACTTGGGTCTTCATGCACCTAAAGTCTTCAAGAGTCTTCAAGTAGTTCCATGTGTACTTACAAAACAATTTGCATAATAGTGGACATCGGTAGGTCGTTCACGTGTCACTATATCAGCAAAAGAAACAGTCAAGGCATGTTGATCGCCATCAATATCAATTTTGGAGAGTCAAAGGCTCTTAGGTTCCCTGGTTTGTAGATGTTTGGAAGAGTGGAGCTCCCCAAAACACTCATTTACATTGTGGCTTGGGGCTGAAGGCAAGCTGACTGCAAATGATAAAATTTTTGGTGAAGGGAAGGCCCAGCCATGCTACTTTTGTAATTTTGAAATGGAAACATTGGACCACTTATTTTCAATTGCACATTCTCTGCTTTGGTCTGGGACCATCTTAGAAACTGGTTGGGAATAGTTATAAAGATGGAAACCTTAAGAGCATGCCTTAAATGGTTGCATAAAAAGGCAAGAGGTACGGGAATTTAGGCAAGTTCAAAGAAGATCTGTTTTGCAGCTACTATACTCTTTATCTAGCATTTCAGAAATAAACGAAAATTCAAAGGAAAGACTACCCCCCAGAAGCCATTATCACAGTCATTCTGATACACACATACAAGGCATTGCATAACAAATTCCCCATGCTCTCATCTGGTAAGAGTAAAATTGTATTGTGGTTGAAAGAATTTATTGGTTCTCCTTTGACGATTTGGTCAGCTATTTTTCACATAGCAATAGAATGAATTTGTGGATTGATTACTGACTCTATGGTTATCTGGTTGTTGGATTCCGTCTCGTTGTATTCTTTCTGTCGATGATTTTTGACACTTAGCTCATTGGGTCTACGATTGGTACAATTGCTGTTTTATTTTGCTTCGTTATTGAAGTGTTTTGATTATTTTCTTTTTGGCTTTGGCTTGATGCCCCTGGGTATGCCTAGGTTGATATTTGCTTTGCATTTTTTTTATGGAAGTTTTGGCTTCCTTCCTCATGGATGCCCATAGTTTTTGTACATATACATTTTGATCTATAAAATTTTACCGTTTACTGATAAAAAAAAAAAAATCAAAAACTCATGCTTACAATATTGTTCAAGTGTTTCAGGACACCATGTCTTCATTTCACTAAAATCCTTTAATACAAGTTTGTATAAGATCATTATATTAGGGGACATAAACTATCAAGATAATAATTAATTTTTCTTGTGGATGAGCTGCATGCAAGTGATGTGCTGTCGAGAAAAATAAGATTTCTCATTCGTATGGATAAGCTAAGTATTCCAAGCATTCGTTTTAATTAACATCATTTGGTTTTCCTCTAGTTTTTCCCTAGTTTTTGTTTATGTTTGATTTTTTTTTTGTTTTGATTTCATATATGCATGTTTAGATTGATTTATTTGGATTATTGTATTGGTATTTTTTTTATTAGTTTTAATAATTGGGATGATTTTTATAGTTTATATGTAAATCTCACGTGTCCTGCTTGTAACCACGGTATTCTTCTGTCATAAGCGAGAATTATCAATAAAATTGAGATTCTATAAAAAATAAAAAATAAAAAATGCATGCAGCTGTGTGTGTGTCTATCTACATATATGTATATCGGGATGTGACGCATCCTCCAATGATTCAAAGACTTGATTGTGCGGGGCAAGTGTTACTAGTACCATCAATCTAATACATATTCTCCACTTAAAGTGGATCCAAGCTCACACTTCAATGCTAATAAATATATTGTATAGATATAAGATATGGTATGAAAAAATAAATTATTCTTATTTTGTATGTAGCTCAAGTTCACCTTAGGCCTCTAACATAATGAAACAAAGAAAAAAGGTAATTGAAATTAGAATTATTTTATTAAATGATTCTAAAGTTAGCATTATAAGATCACATTTTTTGGTGATTGGTGGATGGAAAACATAGTCTTAAATCATGTTGTGTGTAGTTCATATAACTAAATGACAATTATAAGTTTTTAAATAAGTTGTCACTTAACATGGTATTAGAAACTTAGAATTAATCATAATTGTTACTTTTATGTGCAATCTAAATTATTGGGATTCATTCACAATTAAAAATTATCTTATTGATTTCTTATGATAGATGTTATTTATTGTTAATTTATTTTTTCATCTACAATATTTGAATTGCAAATTGTGCAAGGAAGTGTTTGAAACTTGATACACATTTTTTACCTACAATTTTTATTGTTTAATTTTTATTTTTTTTGAAAAAATGACCTGATAACACATGCCCTTTAAAATGACATTTATGCCTAAAAACACTTGCTTTAATTACTAACGAACTCTAAAATGGAATTTCAAACTTTTGGGAGCAGTAGCATAAACACAAACACACACATCAAATCTTAGCAATCTAGGACATGTTTTTATTGTTGTTATTTGTAACATGTATTAAGAGTGATTTTTGAATTCATTGACCCGGAGAGAACTTGAATTTGGAGTTGTCTTAAATTTTGATAAAATGTAATAAAAAATTATATTAAATTTTTTTCAAATCCACTCAAATCCAAATCCAATATTTGAAATCCATGTTTCCAAGTACAACATGAGTGTTAACAGTATTGTGTCGGGCACCCCATTTGTGCCAAACATCAATACTACAATTAATGCTATTGAATATATAAAAAACTAAAACAATGCATAAACTAATAATAAAAGATAGTAATAAAGACAAGACAAGAATTTAAAGAGGTTCGGTATAGAATTACCTACGTCCTCGGGCACCGACGATCAATCCACTATTTCCAGAAAAATTACAACTTAGGAAAATTTCAAATTACCACTAGTAATAAGAAATACCCTAGAGTACAAACTCTTTCAAATTTTTGTGTCTTTACAAATGTAGGGAGGAGCTCTTTATATAGCTCCAACCCAAGGATAAAAAAAAATATCCCAACCGATGTGGGACAAAATACAAAACCAATAAATCTCCACCTTGACAATAAATTCAACAATTTTTTTGTTACCAACATTCTCTGGAGTTCCACATCATCGATGTCTTCCAAAAAATATTCAGACTTACGAGATATTGATCAAATTCAAACATTGTTTGAACTTGATTGATGTAAGTGTCTTGGTCAACATATCTGCGGGATTTTCAGTTGTAGCAATCTTCTGAATAAGTATTTTGCCTTCATCAATTACATCCTATATAAAATGAAATCGAACATCGATGTGCTTCGTTCGTGCATGGTAGACTTGGTTCTTTGCCAAATGAATGACACTCTGACTATCAAAGAACACGACAACGTGCTTCTGAGCAACTCCCAAATTTTCATGTAAACCCTGCAACCAAATAGTTTCCTCATTAGCCTCTGAAGTTGTCATGTACTATGCTTCTATTGTAGACAAAGCAATGGTAGACTGTAAGGTAGACCTCAAACTCACTGGACCATTAGCAAATGTAAATACATAGCCAATCGTTGATCGATGTTTATTCAATTCACTTGCAAAATCAGAATCCACATATCCAACAACATGTTGATTAATAGTATTATTTTTCTCAAATACTATACCAACATCAATCGTAATCGTAATATATTGCAAAATCCATTTCAAAGCTTGCCAATGTCCTTTACCCGGATCATGCATATACCGGCTCACCATACTAACAGCTTGTGAAATATCAAGTCTAGTACAAACCATTGCATACATCAGAGTGCCAACTGCATTTGCATAAGGAACTTGTGACATATACTTACGTTCCTTATCTGAATTATGAGATAAAATTGCATTAAGTTTGAAGTGAGGAGTAAGAGGAGTGCTAACTGGTTTTGATTGCTCAAACATGCCAAAACATTGAACTACCTTCCTCAAATACTGTTTTTGAGTCAAGCAGACTCTTCCTTTCATTCTGTCTCTGCATATCTCCATGCCAAGTATCTTCTTTACTTCGCTTAGATCTTTTATCTCGAACTCTTGATTTAACTAACTTTTCAGCTTGTTGGTTTCTTCCCTGTTATTTGAAGCTATCAACATACAAGAGTAAATATATAAAAGATCCATTTTGTAGTCTGTGAAAATAAACACAAGGATCATATTTATTTATAATGTACTTGTGACCCATTATAAACTGATGAAATCGTTTGTACCACTACCTTGGAGACGATTTTAAACCATATAACGATTTACCCAGTTTACATGCCCAATTTTTTTTCCCAACAACCATAAATCCATCTGGCCGAGTCATATAGATTTCCTATTCCAAATCACCATGTCAAAATGTAGTTTTTACATCAATTTGAACTAGTTCAGGATCAAATTGCGCTACCAAAACTAACAAAATTCAAATGGAAGAATGTTTAACAACTAGAGAAAATATCTCATTATAATCAATACCTTCTTTCTATGCGTAGCCTTTAGCTACCAATTATTTGCATTTGGAAATCCTTCTTTCTTTGCATAAACCCATTTGTAACCAATTGCTTTCTTACCTTTAGGTAGTTAGGCTAGCTCCAGAGTCTAATTCTTATGAAAAGACTGCATTTCTTTATTTATCGCTCTTTTCCATTTTTCTAAATTAGAGTTCCTCATTGCTTCCTTAAAAGTGTAAGGAACATCATTATCTACAACTGGAAGTGCATAGGCCGCCATATCAACATACCAAACAGGTTTTTGAATTTCCCTTCCTGGCATATAAGAAGCAATTGATTCTTGCTGCTGTGGAGATTTTTGGATTGAAATCTCCTCTTCTTGTACATTGTTCTCCACTATAACTGGAGAGTTACTTCGCATAGCCTTATTTCTTACTGGGTCTCCCAAAATTCTCTTAACCTCCACCTATTGTTGAGCACCACTGGTGTTTTCTTCAACTGGTGACTCCTTGCGTATTATTTTCTTTATTATCGCAAGTTCATCAAAAGTCACATCCCTGCTCAGAATTATTTTTTTCATTTCTAGACACCAAATACGGTATCCTTTGACTCCTGCACGAATCTCCCAAAATATTGCTTTATTGGTTCTTGGATCCAACTTAGATTCTTTAACATGATAATAAGCAACAGTACCAAATACATGTAAAGAATCATAATCACTATCAGGCTCTCTAGACCATACCTCATAGAGTGTTTTTCCCCTATTGTAGATGACGGTAGATGGTTGATGAGATGGCACACATATCTAATAGCCTCGGCCCAAAACCTTTTGTCCAACCCAGCATTAGACAACATACATTGAACTTTCTCCAGTAAAGTCTGATTCATGCGTTCTGCCACCCCGTTGTGTTGTGGTGTATCTCTAACTGTGAAGTGTCAAGCAATACCTTCATCCTGACATACCTTCATAAACGAGTCACTCATGTATTCACCACCATTATTTAATCTGAGTCGTTTAATCTTTTAGCCAGTTTGAGTTTCAACTAATTTTTTCCACTGAAGGAAAATATCACACACTTCATTTTTATGTTTCATAGAATACACCCAAATTCTTCTGTAAAAATCATCAGTAAAAGTGACAAAATAATACATACCACCCAATGAAACAGTTTTAGTAGGTCCCATACATCTGTGTAGATGTAGTCTAAAATACCTTCAATCTGGTGGATTATAGTGCCAAATTTCATTCTAATCTGTTTTCCCAAAATGAAATGCTTACAAAATTCTAATTTGCATACCTTTGGACACTTCAACAAGCCTCACTTAGCCAATTGTTGTAAAGATTTTTCACCTGCATGTGCCAACCGCATATGTCATAACCTGGTTGTATCTGAACTTGCATTTTTCTCAAAAACAATAGTTACTAAGCCAATAACTATACTACCTTGTAAATAATACAATTTATTTTTCCTTATACCTTCCATCACCACAAGTGCTCCTAATTTAATAATTAAGGTTCCATAATTTAGAGTGTTAGTGAACCCTTTAAATTCTAAGGCACCCGATGAAATCAAATTTTTCTTTAGGCTTGGAACACACCTAACTTCAGTCAAGGTTTTATAGTTTCAAATTGAAATTTCAACTATATTGAACTTATTCCAGTTGTTTTATAGGTATTATCATTTCTCATAAAAAAAACCCCACCATCTAATTCTTAAAAATTAGAAAATCATTCCCTACTGGGACACATGTGATAGGAACAGCCAGAATTCAAAATCCACTCACCAAAATAATGTGACTAAGTTGTTCCAACAAGAGAAAAATCTGACTCACTTCCATTATGCTTGACTATTTTGGCATTAGAATGTACTTTGCCCTTATTCTTCTGCTGCAATTTAGGGCAATCTTTCTTCCAACCTCCTTTCTCATGATAAAGGGCACATTCATTTTTAGCAAGTCTCTCATGAGATTTACCCCTCCTTCTAGGTTTACAACTCTGAGAGCGTCCCCTTATTGTTAGTGTTTCCGTTGTTTCCTTCTGGACCCTCTGATCCTTCTTTATGCATTCAGTATTAATCAATGCAGTACAAACAATTTCAAAAGTAACTTCATCTTTCACATACAATAAAGTGGTGGTCATATGTTCATAATCATCACATAGAGAATTCAGTAACAATAAAGCTTTATTGTAGCGACCTGAAAAATTTCGTTCAATTTCTCTAATACCACTTGTAATAACCTGAATATTTCATATTATAATAATCACTGATAAAGACAGCGGAAGTCCTCAAATGCTAAATACCAGAGTACTAAACTATCCCAATATCACAATATCAATCCCATTTTCACAATAAAGATCTGAACTCATTAAAAACATAAATAAAATAATGCAATTCTAAACATGACCTTCTATCCCACCTAAGCTTCATTGCACTATTCTGATCATTATTATACTCCACATGGCGTCTGAAAAATATTGGATTATCATGGGGTGAGACACCTCTCAGTAAGACCGAATAGATTATTATTAGTGTGTGGCTCACATGAGTTTTAGTGTAGACAAAATATAACTATTAATCTAACTTTAAATAACTCTGCATTTATAATTGTAACTCACACCCATTATTAAAAAAACAAACTTTCCTTTATATCTACAAATATGAGTAAAAGAACCTCTCTACATGGATAAACGACATGCATAACCCCCATGATGGGTTGTGCGGCCTGAAGACTGGACTTAGCATCTGGTCGGTTGAGTAATGCTAAGTCAAAATAACTCATTTGTTAGTTCGATTTGCCTACAGAACCTGTCCGTATACCAGGAACATACCCAACTCCTTTCGCTGGCCAAATCGACTTTTTATACCAACACTTTCCGAATAGTGTGGCTGCACTAATATCTCTCCCTATAGCTACAGTATTGTGCATATCATTGGTCCATCAGGATTCTTAAACCACATAATGTAATTTATATAATATTATACAATAACAATATAACGACCTTCTCATATCTTGCCAACGTTATATTGTAATTTATATAATATACAATATAATTCTCAACAATCACGTGATCTGTAAATCTCAGTGAATTTTCACAATTTCTACTTTATTCCCAACATTTCACGATTTCAAAATAAATTCACAACTCAGTAGGAAACCATAACCCAGTATAAATTCACAACTCAGTATAAATTCACCACTCAGTATAAAATCACAATTTCACTATGTATATTCATAACTCAGTATAAAATTCATATTCCAATATAAAATCACAATTTCCTTGTATAATATCATAAAAAGGGTTCCCAACCGATTTAATTCTACAATTAAAACAATTATTCTCATGTCACACAATTTAAATTCTTATACCATAATATAATAAATTGCCCAAGAAAATATATTTTTCATAAAACAACGGTCTGATCATCTCCATAATTTTTTTTAATTAATTCATAATATACACTTTTTAGGAAAATGGGAGATGATTACCCTACTCACTTAGTTTTCCCCAAATACATACATAATAACCAAAAACCATCGTTTCCATATGCCCAAAGAGTTCATAAAAATCATATATAGTATTTCGATATCCAAACTCTCAATTTAGTCGGTTCAATTTTGAAAATAACTGACATAATCTATTCCCCTTACCTTATCCTAAGAGTAGTGTCTACGACACTCAAACAACAAAATTTCCACGATTGAAACGTTGGTGGCCGAAATTGGAACTCAGGGATATTTTCCGTTCTTCAATCGGTGCAAGTTTCGTTGAGAAAATTGTGGAGAGAGAGAGGGAGCTCCATTCGTTATAAGGGGGTTCCTTGAAATTGAATTTCAATTTGAAGGTTCATGTGTGTGTGTGTTTTAACCAATTCGTGACTTATTTGTTTAATTTGTTAAGTACTCAAGAACTTAGTTTATTTATTTAATCTTTAACCATACAAACATCCAATCATTCAACCAAACCAATCAACTATAATTAGAAAGTAAGCAAACAAGGCAATACACAACACTTATGCAATATAAAAACTCAAGATGGTTGTTTGTTTATACTACCCAAATTTGAACCAAGCCCTGTAGTGAATGAGAATTTATGTTTGCTGATGTAAAGCCCTGTACAGATGAATCCAATCACTCTTCCCAAATATTTAGAACTCAAATAAACTCTTGGTAAATTTATCTTTGGGATGTTAACCAAGTAACGTACTCCCGTATGGTTTCCGCAAGATATGGTGTAACCAACGTACTCCCTTTCGGTTTCCACGACCCAAATCAAAATTAAACCTTAAGTTGGTTTGATTTCCAAATATACGTAGTTTATATGATTTTCAAATTTAAACCATCCACGCAAATTCAATATGCACTGAATAATAAAGAATAGGGAAAGAGAGAGTGAGATGAAGATTTTTACGAGGTTCGGCTTCAACACAGCCTACGTCATCGCCTTTGGCAAACTACCAAAGGATTTACTAAACTTGTTCCGTTGACGGGTGGAACAAACCTTTACAACACTCCTTTGTTTAGGCTAGAGCCTGCCTTCTCCAAACGATATCCCCTCGTCTGGTAGAGCCCGCCTCTCTAAGCAATATCCCCTTGCTTAGCCAACGATCCAAACAATCCTTGGAATCGTTAATCTTCAAGAAAAAAAAAAAGAATAGTTGTGTACAAGAAACACTCTCTAGAAAGAGCAAGTTAGTACGAGTTCAGAACTATATACTTCAATGTAAAAATATCAATATGAAATAGAATGAAGCTCAAGTGTAGAATTCACCAATATCCTTGTTAGATGAGGATTAGTAGTAGGAATTTAGAGGAGGAAGGATTAGCACTTCAGAATATCTTAGCAAAAGAGATTTGCAATGAGTGAGCAAGAGAACTTTGGAAGAACAAGAGTGCTTTCATCTTCTCAAAACAGATTTTTTAATTCTTGGTTTGTTTTGATTTGCAAAACCATGTTTTTACAGGCTTTCAAACTTGTTTCCATGTTGCAAAAATTTTATTAGAGAGTTTCCCAAGTTGTTAGAAATTTTGGAGCCCAAACGGCTATTTTTAAAATATTAGATTTAAAAAAAATTTGCCCGTTGAACAGTGTTCAGATGTTTGAAGAGAGGGTTCAGACGTCTGAAGTGTCGAGTTCAGATGTTTGAAGTGCCGGGTTCAAACATCTGAACAGCTACTGCCTGTTTTAGTTCTATCCCAAAAAATCTTCAGACATCTGAGCTTATTCTTCAGATGTCTAAGGTCGTTTTGTGTGCTGTTCAGACAGCTGAAGTTCCTCGCGTGAACAGTGTTCAGATGGCTGACAGCTGTGACCCTATTTTAGTGTTTTGGCTATGATTTTTTTTGTGTAACTCCAAATTAGGTGTTCTTGGCGTCAAAATAAATTTAAGAGAAAATACTACAACTTCTATTTTGAACACATTTTAAAATAAAGATATTTTGATATAGAAAAATTCACCTTAATACAGATGTATAAAAACTGACAGCATTTGGAAAAACTATTTTTGGTGCTTTTCATTCCAAAAATGATTCTAACATTTTTAAAATAATTTTTAACTTATAAAAATATTTTCCAAGTATGTCCAAGTACGTTAAATGGTATCTAGTTCCAAGAAGTTAACCTAAGAGTTTCAAAATATTTCAAACGATATTTTAAACATTAAAGCACTTACATGAGACTTCTAAGACATTAACATTTTAGGTTCTTGAGTCTTCATGCTTTGTCCTTGGATTGAGTCCATCTTTTCTTCAAGCTTCCATATTCTTTGAGCTTTCTCACTTTGCCTTTCTTTGGCTCTTTTGACTTTAATATTCCTTGGCTTTCAACAACTCATTCATGTCCTCATAATCTTCAAGGTTTAATATATCATCTTTAAATTTATGCTTTGACTCATTTAAGCTTCATTTGATCCTTGTGAGCACTTTGACCTTACTTTCTCATATATGAGCCCTGAAATATCATTACTCACACAAATACATTAAATTTCACTTGTTTGTTAGCATCAAAACAAGATAACAAGATTTTAAGCCTTGTAAAACCAACAATCTCTCCTTTTTTTATGATGACAAACAAGGAGCAAAAATTTGAGTAAACCTTAAAAAGGCTCCTTCTTCTTAATATGATCAATATTAATTTCATCAATCATGCTCATCACTTTCTTTTGGTTTTACAAGCTTTTTCAATCAATACTTAAATACTTCTTTTGAATAGATATTATGATCATGCTCAATTATGCTCAATTTTTGTTTCACAACTTCTCCCCCTTTTGACATCAATCAAAAAGAAAAGAAATGATTTAAATTTAAATACAAATCATTTTAAGCATATCAATAACCATGTCTTCCAAACATATGTACACACTCAAGTTATTGTTTTTCAATATAGCATGTGTAATGTGTAGCTCACAGCATTTATTCAAGATACCAGCTGATATTAATTTGAGGGTTTTTATGATACCAATTTAAAATTTAATTCATGATATCAATTGATTAATGATTCATGACACTCCCCCTGAATTCAATACATTCAGTTTTGTTATTAATTTTGCTCTTATCATCCCATGTAAAATATTGAATCATATCACGTATCAAATATCAATATCATGCTAAGATCATCAATGTCACATCATGCTCATAGACATAATCATACTCATGAATGATTTGACTTTGTGATACCAAGTGAGCTTTTAGATTTGACATCTATTGAAATTTTTAATATGTGACACCAAAAATACTTTACAGATACCAAAGCTTAATATCACATAATGTATAGTTCATGGATATCAATATAACTACTATATCTTTCATAGCTCATAGATAAAAAATAGTATGTTTATCCATGTGATTCATTTAAAATCATGCATGTTCAAGAATTATTCCTATATCAAAAATTTATGCTTAAGCTTAATAATCTCATTCTCAATTTTCAACATAGTGAACCATACTTTTCAATATAAATCAAGTCAAGTTAATTAATACACATGTAGCATATAGCATATCAACACATCACATGTAGGCAAGTAAGCATGTAGCATGTAACATCAAGGCGCTTATATAATAAGCTCAGATTTGATATTTTCTTTATATTTTCTTAAGTTAAGCCTTATAAAAAGTCATCCTATGATTTTGGCCAACAATGCCATTTTCTATTTTATATATGTGTGAAGTCATTATTTCATTTTTGGTACCCATATTTTCTTGGGTCCAGAGGATTTTTCAAGGGAGGTTTCTTTTATTTTCCATACTTGTTTGGTTTTAACACCTTTCCTCTTAAACGGACATTCAAACTTTATATGCCCCTTTTTCTTGCATTGATAGCATATGGTGTTTGTATAGGCATTAGAAGATGTGCAAGTATAGTCTTTGGATTCTTTTGAGAAATATCCCATGTAAGAATTCTTTTTCTTTTTATTTTCAATTCCATTGAAATCAATGTTTTCTTTATTTAGAGACATTCTTTGTCAGCCAATCATCTTATCAAGGTTTTCCTTTCCTTTTGTGAAGTTGTAAATAATTTTATCCTTATCTTTGATTTGATTCTTGAGATCATTTAACTCTATGTCTTTCTCGTTATCAACCTTCTTTAATGATTTCTCTAATTCTAAAGATAATTTTCTGATTCTATCCTCTAATTCATAAATATACATATCTTTCTCATATACGGTAGAGGATAAGGATCGAAGGTCCTCTATCATTTGGTCATTCTTGCTTTCTAGTTTCTCAATTTTCAAGTTGTTTTCTTTTTCAACAAGATTTTTGGATTTTATTTCTTTCATTGCTGATTCATACTTATGTTCTAATTGCTTGAGTTTTGAGTCTTTATCTCTTTCAGCATTCTTTAAGAATTCTAACTCTTTCATTAAACTTTCATTCTTATTCTTCAATGAGGTGTTTTGTTTATTTGCTTTCATGAGCATATTATGTACTTTGAATAGATCATTTTGAAGTTCATCATAAGATGGCATACCCTCATCACTTGATTCATCACTACAATAATTATTTGAAGATTTAGTTGATGAGCTTTCTTCGTTATCCCATGCCATAAAGCATGTGTAAGTAACCTCTTGGTCACTTATTTCATTCTCCGAACTACTTGTACTATCCCAAGTAGTGGCTTTCATGGTCTTCTTGTTTTTCTTTTTAGACTCATTCTTTAATAGTGGACATTCCTATTTTAAATGTCCAGCTTTATTGCAATTGTAGCATTTAGATGTTTTATTCCTTGATTTCTTTTTGCTGAAATCTTCTTCTTCTGATTCGGAGTTTGATTTCTTCTTTTAAATTTGTTTCTCCTTCTTAGTATCCTTGCTAGCTTTTTAGATATGAAGGCTTCTTCATCTTCATCCATTTCACTACTTGAGTTTTCTTTTAAGGCTTTAAAGGCTATTGATTCTTAGGCTTTGGTTTTTCCATTCTTTCCATTCATTGTCATTTCATATGTAAGGAGAAAACCAATAAGTTTATCTAAGGAAGTGTTTTTCAAATTTCTTCCTTCGGTTATGGCAGTAGCCTTTGGTTCCCACATGGAGGGAAGGCCTTTAAGAATTTTCCTTATCATCTCATAAGTAGTGTAGGTTGTTCCTAGTGCATTTAGGGAATTGATTACGTGAGTGAACCTAATAAACATATTTGTAATTGATTCATCCGGGTTCATCTTAAAGGCTTCATACTCGCTTGTGAGCATATCAACCCTATTATCCCCAACATCCGTTGTTCCTTCATAAGTAACTTCTAGCTTATCCCATATTTCCTTAGCTGATTTACAAGTCATTACTCAATTAAATTCATTAGCATCCAAGGCACAATATAAAGCATTTATAGCACTTGAATTTGTTTGAAGCATTTTATAATCTTGATTGGTCATATCTTTCTTCTCTTTTGGGATTTGTTTTCCATCTACTATCTCAGTGGGAATTTGATCTCCATCTATAACAACTTCCCATACTTTCCAATTCATCGTTTGGAGATAGATTTGCATTCTATTTTTCCAAAAAGTGTAGTTCAAACCATAAAAGATAGGAGGCCTAGTTGAAGATTGTCCCTCTCCAAAGGGAGCTACGCCTATGTGAGCCATTAGGATCTTTCTATAGTTACTTGTTAAGAATTGCTATAACCCCGCTCTGATACCAATTGAAATTAGGAATAGCTTCCCAAGAGGGGGGGTGAATTGACTTTTAAAACTTTCGTTTTAGTTCCTTTTAGAATTCTTAACTTATTTTATTTCTTTTAACCAATTCGTGACTTATTTGTTTAATTTGTTAAGTACTCAAGAACTTAGTTTATTTATTTAATCTTTAACCATACAAACATCCAATCATTCAACCAAACCAATCAACTATAATTAGAAAGTAAGCAAACAAGGCAATACACAACACTTATGTAATATAAAAACTCAAGATGGTTGTTGGTTTATACTACCCAAATTTGAACCAAGCCCTGTAGTGAATAAGAATTTATGTTTGCTGATGTAAAGCCCTATATAGATGAATCCAATCACTCTTTCCAAATATTTATAACTCAAATAAACTGTTGGTAAATTTATCTTTGGGATGTTAACCAAGTAACGTACTCCCGTATGGTTTTCGTAAGATATGGTGTAACCAACGTACTCCCTTTCGGTTTCCGCAACCCAAATCAAAATTAAACCTTAAGTTGGTTTGATTTCCAAATATACGTAGTTTATATGATTTTCAAATTTAAACCATCCACGCAATTTCAATATGCACTGAAAATAAAGAATAGGGAAAGAGAGAGTGAGATGAAGATTTTTACGAGGTTCGGCTTCAACATAGCCTACGTCCTCGCCTCTGGTAAACTACCAAAGGATTCACTAAACCTGTTCCTTTGACGAGTGGAACAAACCTTTACAACACTCCTTTGTTTAGGTTAGAGCCCGCCTTCTCCAAATGATATCCCCTCGTCCGGTCACTCCTTAACAAGGCTAGAGCTCGCCTCTCTAAGCAATATCCCCTTGCTTAGCCAACGATCCAAACAATCTTTGGAATCGTCAATCTTCAAGAAAAATAAAAAGAATAGTTGTGTACAAGAAACACTCTCTAGAAAGAACAAGTTAGTACGAGTTCAGCACTATATACTTTAATGTAAAAATATCAATATGAAATAGAATGAAGCTCAAGTATAGAATTCACCAATATCCTTCTTAGATGAGAATTAGCAGTAGGAATTCAGAGGAGGAAGGATTAGCACTTCAGAAGATCTTAGAAAAAGAGATTTGCAATGAGTGAGCAAGAGAACTTTGGAAGAACAAGAGTGCTTTCAGCTTCTCAAAACAGATTTTTTAATTCTTGGTTTGTTTTGATTTGCAAAACCATGTTTTTATAGGCTTTTAAACTTGTTTCCATGTTGCAAAAATTTCCGTTAGAGAGTTTCCCAAGTTGTTAGAAATTTTGGAGCCCAAACGGCTATTTTTAAAATATTAGATTTAAAAAAAACTTGCCCCTTGAACAGTGTTCAAATGTCTGAAGAAAGGGTTCAGACGTCTGAAGTAAGGGTTCAGACGTCTGAAGTGTCGGGTTCAGACGTTTGAAGTGTCGAGTTCAGATGTCTGAAGTGCCAGGTTTAGACGTCTGAACAGTTATTTCCTGTTTCAGTTCTATCCCAGAAAATCTTCAGACATCTGAGGTCATTCTATGTGTTGTTCAGACAGCTAAAGTTCCTCCCGTGAACAGTGTTCAGATGGCTGATAGCTGTGACCCTGCTTCAGTGTCTTGGCTATAACTTTTTTCTGTATAACTCCAAATTAGGTGTTCTTGGTTTCAAAATAAAGATAAGAGAAAATACTACAACTTTCATGTTGAACACATTTTAAACTAAGGAGATTTTGATAGAGAAAAATTCATCTCAATGCGGATGTATAAAAACTGACAGCATTTGGAAAAACTCTTTTTAGTGCTTTTCATTCCAAAAATGATTCTAACCTTTTTAAAATAATTTTTAACCTTATAAAAATATTTTCCAAGTATGTCCAAGTATTTCAAAAGGTATCTAGGTCCAAGAAGTTAACCTAAGAGTTTCAAAATATTTCAAACAATATTTTAAACATTAAAGCACTTACATGAGACTTCTACCACATTAACATTCTAGGTTCTTGAATCTTCATGCTTTGTCCTTGGATTGAGTCCATCTTTTCTTCAAGCTTCCATATTCTTTGAGCTTTCTCACTTTACCTTTCTTTGGCTCTTTTGACTTTAATATTCCTTGGCTTTCAACAACTCATTCATGTCCTCATAATCTTCAAGGTTTAATATATCATCTTTAAATTTATGCTTTGACTCATTAAAGCTTCATTTGATCCTTGTGAGCACTTTGACCTTACTTTCTCATATATGAGTCCTGAAATATCATTACTCACACAAATACATTAAATTTCACTTGTTTGTTAGCATCAAAACAAGATAATAAAATTTTAAACCTTGTAAGGCCAACAATATTCATATTCATAAACTATCATTTCTTATAATCATATACATATTGTAACGACCTCAAAATTCTTGCCATATATATACATATATATATATATATATATATATATATATATATCTGTGTATCTACATTCATACCTAAGCAGCGGGAACACATATTATATAACCATTCACATATATATACTATACAACACCAGAATCCAGTATATACAGACCATAGCCATACAAAAATATCCCCCAGCATCATCTACTCAAAAATATACACAACTCTATCAAAAACTCACCCTATAACCAGGGTAATCAAACTACTTTTTATCCGCGAGCTTAATCTGCTCACCTAGCTGGCTCACCTGAAAAATGTTAAAGTAATGGGGTGAGTCAACGCTCAATAAGTGGAAATATGTTATTACTAGTGTGTGACAACTAAGTTAAGAATACTTTTTAAATAGCAACTGAACTATAATGCAATAAACAATCTATAAAGCATATCTTTCCTTTCACAATTTAAAATATAATTGTATCATCTGTATTTTCTACTTTTCATACTGCTAATATCATACTATACTTATCATATACTGTAAAATTGTATACATATACATAACTGTACTTTATCCCTGGGACTTTGTACGTCATGATTTGACCCCTCATGATAGTGTTGTGCGGCCCGTAGGTGGGACTTCATCTGGTCTGCGATGACCCAAAAATATATACATGATTAAAGCACAATAATAATAAAATAATAAAAATGGTCATTGAATTAATATCAATACAAAAGTGTTTTTCTGTAGGATCCTTGATTCCATGTTTGATGTCTAAGAAAAACCTTGTCTAAGCGAGTGCTCAGAGACCATTGCGGCTCAGTCGCTCCCTGGAGGTCGGCTTGGTCAAAATGAAATTTCATAGGATAAACAGGATAGATACTGTTTGTATACGTAAATAAGTACATATACATAAAATAGTGTTTTGACAGACATAATTTGTAGAAATACATAATAAGATGATAATAATATAGGTATTATATGTGGGGCCCACAAGACTATGTGGGGTCCACATGAGTCCCGGAGCCACAAGACACTGTTTATATACGTAAATAAGTACATAAAATAATGTTTTGACTGATATAATTTGTAAAAATATATGATAAAATAATAATAATATAGGTATCCTATGCGGGGCCCACAAGACTGTGTGGGGCCCACATGAGTCCTGAAGCCATATGAAGGTTTACACGAGTTTCAAAGTTATGTAGGATGCATAAAATCGTATAAGAGTTATTCGAGTTACGTAGGATCCATTCGGGTCTCGAAGTTGTGTGGGGCCCACAAGACCATGTGGGGCCCACATGAGTTTTCAAAATTTAAATTTAATTCTTATTCAAAAATAAATAATAAAATAAATAAATACTAAAAATAGTTTAAAAGTAATAACAATGATAATAATAATGATAATAATGATTAAGAAAAATAATAAAATAATAAAATTAATTAATTAACTAATTGATTAATTAATTAGGTAAGTAGTTAATTAAAAATTTATTTAATGGGAATGGAGGCAAGCACTCCCACATAGCTTCCATCCCCATCCCATACTTAACCCATACCTTGCCCATCCCTTGCCCATTCTTTAATTTTTTTTAAAAAAATTATAATTTCACCCATCTCTCCACACTTTTATAAATTCCATTTCTTCCCCAAAATTTTCCTATAAATAGGGAGTTCTCAACCTTCATTTTTCACAACAATTTTCCAATGAAGAGAAGGATTAGTGAGTGAAAGAATTTGTGGTGGAGAGAGAATTTTTGAATAAGTTCTCACTCACCCACTCTTTCCAATCTCATTTCTTAAAGATAGTTATTGTGTTCGTAGCACGCGGTAAAAGAAGAAGGTAAGTAAATTTTGACTATGTTACTTTTTTTTTTATTTAAAATTCATACCCGAGTTTATTTTATAAGTAAATTTCAATTATGTTAATTAGTTTCACAAAATTTTCATGAGTTTATTTTTACGCGTATTTAATTATACCAGTTCTATCTTTAATATACTTGCATCTATTTTTGAGTTAAGAAATGTTCTAATCCCCTCGGGTAAATTTCCAGCATTTATTTCTATTCAAAAATAAAATTATATATATTTTTAACACAAAAATTATGTGGCATGAGTTTATTTTTACGTTACATTTTTTATGAAAATATGAGTAAAGATGAGATTTTCACGATATTATTTTAAATTGCATAAATTATAATAAGATAATTTTAAAACCCCTTACGGCAACGAAAGTTCAAAGTTACAGATGCTCGATACCGCAGCTTAAAGTTTATACGGATCAGAGTGCACCCACACTGTTTACAGAGTGGTTATTTATGTTAGTGAATTTCTCCTGAGTGCACACCTGGTTCCGGACCAGGACTTAATAAGGAAAATCTCACTTAAAGTTTACGTACGTTGATTTAGTTTGGTCGGCCAGCCAGCTAAGTCTAGTCTTCGGACCGCACAACCCAGTCATGGGGGTAAACATGACTTACGGCAAACAGGCCTAAGGGTGGTTTTTATAATATATGCATATACATATTTAATTACGTGTACAAAGTTACTGATGATTTGAAGGAAAAGTGTAAGTTTACGTGAAAAAGATCATTTTGGTGCTTAAATGACGATCTAAGGAAAACGTATAAGGAAAAGTATATGTACGTTTATCATTAAATATTTATACAGTTTTAAAGTTAAAAGTTTAATTTAACAATTATAGTATATAATTATAAAATTTTACTGTTGTAATTGAGACAAAAGTTTTATGCATAAATTTTTAAATTTATATTTATTCTAAAAGAAATTTTGAAGTTATAGTATTAAACATTGTTTTACGAAATTTTTAAAAAAAACTCATTTTGGCCACACACTAATAATAATCTTATTTGCTTACTGAGCGTCGTCTCACTCCAATCATATTTTTATTTTAGATAACTCTGAAGAGCATGTTGGAAATCAGGCTTAGCAAAGCATACGGGTGGGGATAGAAAAATAAAGATTTGTTTAGAAATATTAGTATGATGTCAGATATTTATGCTTGTGTAATTTTTCTTCTTTTGAAATAAATGATTGTAATACGGATAATTAGCGCTCTGGTTTAATAAAAATTGAGTTTATTTTGCTTCCGCTGTAAATCAGTAGTAAAAAGTTAATATCTCAGGCCCCTCGGGGTCAGGGTGTTACATGGTCGGCCCTCCAGATAAGTCAATATACTCTACACTACCTTAACCCGACTAAACAAGATCCACTCCTAAGCTCGGGACTAGCTACTACCTCGTCAAACCGGCCCCCTCCACCCAGCGAACTGGGGAGCTGCATACTCTCCGAGCACGGTTGATGGTACCCACACACTATCTGAGATATGTGGTTGCACTCTATCTATATCTAGCAACGGTACCGTGCTCTGTAATCTTAACCTATATCTGTTTGTAATCTTTCCTCAGGGATTTGATACTATATATATACACATATATACTCTTTTACTGTTTTCATCATGTTTCCAAAATTACCATAACTCTATCTTTCTGTATTGTAAATACTGTAATCTCTGTATACTATGTCTATAGCATCTTGATGCTACCCCTATATCTTTGTCTGTATACTCTATCTATATACTCTGTCTGTATATTCTGTATGTTATGGTAATTAGAAACATGGTATGCTATAACTCTGTACATACTATTCTGTATAAAACTATAATATAAATACTGATCTGAGTAAAACTGTATGCATGTATATATATATATATATACATATATATATATATATATATGTTTCATGAAACTATTCATATAAAAGTTGTATATGCATGCACATTTCTCTGTATACTCTTTGTGAATATAAATCTATATCTGTATATTTTGTGTAATCTCATATACTGGAAAAACTATATAAACTGTATATACTGTCTATATCTGTGTATTCAGTATAGTATGATATTTTATAAAAGTTATATAAATTCCTTCATCACATAAAAATCTACTCAGGCCACGCAAGCATTTAAACTCATATTTTGTAAATACTGTATAATAAACTGGTATAAATATGTGACTATGAAATCTCTGATAGCATTATGAAAAATCCTAGTATAACATATTTCCCTTACCTTAATTCGGAAAAGCCCCTATAAAACTCTGGCTCTATACCCGCAGGGTTCCCAACTCAACATCCTGAAAACAAAATCTTCCAGAACAAAATATCAGTATTTTCTTACCTACAACATTTCTCATAACTGAGGGAAGGGAAAATACTGAATAAAATGTCTTACCCTGAGATTGGGACGAAATCCAACCCAACTTTTCCAACGATCAGCTCCGACAGACTTGCAAAGAACTTCGCTAGAAGCGTCGTGGTAGCCTCAGATCTTCGATTCGGCAAAAAACAGGCCCTGAAATGAAGAGAGAAGGAGAGAGAGTCGTAGGAGAGAGAGAGGGGGGCTAAAATGAGATAAAAATTCGGTTTTTCCTTATTTATAGGGCCAGATTCGTCGATGAGACACGTCATCTCATCGACGAGTCATTCATTAAATTCGTCGACGAAACCCTGTATTCGTCGACGAAATTCATAGTAGCCCATTCCTTGCTTGTTTCTCGTCGATGAAATCTTGCCTTCGTCGAAGAATTTCCTTATGCGCTCGTCAACGAACCCCTATATTCGTCGACGAGTCCTGGCAATTTCTTAAAATTATTATTATTATTATCTCTAGAATACGATGTCTTCGACGAAATCTACTGCCTCCTTCTATTTTTGTTTCCATTTTCCTCTCTCTTTAATATTTAAATATCAATATTTTCCAGGTCGTTACACATATACTTTCATATTTCATCTTTATATTCATACTCTTTCATTTCTCTTATCATATACATACTCTTTCGTTTCTCATATTCATATTCATTCTCTAGCCCATGAGTATCCACCAGCATATAGCATGACTCGTCTGTAACTCATGGCTATTCATTTCACTTTTTACTTTTCATAAACATTTCTTAACTCATGAGCATCCACCGGTATACAATACACGTTGCGTCTGTAGCTTATGGCTGCATATTATCGCGTCTGTAATGAGAAACCAACCTGTGGATATTTACATCGTCATGTATTCATCCCACATGACCGGGTTGTGCGGCCCAAAGGCTGGACCTAAGCGTGGTTGGCCTACCCGGTTAGATCAAAACAGGGAATGTGTCTATAGTATGATTGGCCTACCTAATCCTAGTCCAGTTCCCAGGGGGTAACACAATCCTTCATAGGCCCAATCAACTGTCTCGCCACACTCTGCATCAGACATGTGATTGCACTAAAACAATGCTAGCAACAGTACCGTGCTCTCAGAATAACTCTGGTCCATCAAGGTTATCGTTTCCACATCTCAGTGTTCATATTTCATTATGTCTGTATAATTCTTATCACATATATATCATCATTTCTGTATAATTCTCTATTCAACATTTTTGTACAAAACATCTTTATGTGTTTCACATATCATTATTTCAGTATAAAAGACATTTGTGCATTTCTCATTTCATCATTTCTGTAAAACATTTTTGTATATCTCATATATCATCATTTCCCAATAAAAACATATCTGTACATCATATTTCATCATTTCTTAGCAAAAGCACATCTGTATATAAATCTCATATCATCACGTATATATATATATATATATATATATATATATATATATATATATATATATATATACATAAAACATAACTAGGTTTCCCATATTTTCATATATGAATAAAAACATATTTGGGTATTTCATATTACCATATTTCAATATCAACCACGTTCCCAATAATAAAAATGTTATTTCATATTCCTCATGTCACACAATTTTTAACCGATAATCATAATACAATAAGCATAGCGAAAATATTCATTTCATAGTATTCCAAAACTATATACCATATTTTCATTTTCATATACGATAAATCAACCAGATCATTTCCTAAAAATATCTGTTATAATTTATTCCCCTTACCTGCTTATTGAGAGGGCTGCTAAAATCTCTAAATCCACGCTCGTGGCATTCAGAGTTCAAAACCTTGAAATCACATTTTCCTCAGTTCAATCAACTCAATCCTAGAAAAATAATCTCATTCACATTTCCAAAACTCATATACTCCAAATAACCAATTAAATTGTAAACCACTAATAATTCATCTCCCTTACCTCAACTTTGGGGTGGTGTCTGAAATGTCTAAATTGAAAATCTGCTCCGATTAACTCGCTCAGGGTCGCTCCTAGGATCCCGTGGTAGCTTTTGATCGTCAATTCGGGCTATAATTGGAGTGAAAATGAAGAGAGAAGGGAGAGGGTTTCGCAGGGTTCCGAGAGAAAGATTATTTTCGTTTAATAAAGAAAATGACTTGCAGGATTTCATTTATTCAGCACTCCTCAAAACCGTCAACGGTTTGGATTTTAACCCCCCTCCTTTTCACTGTTTTACCGTTTACCCGACTAGGGTAATACAAAACCGTCGACGGTTTTCTGGCCTCCCACCAAATCGTCAACGGTTTGGTTTACACCAAACCAAAAATCCTATTTTCTTTAATTATTTTTATTATTATATTTTTCCGGGTCTCTACACACCCAACATATTGCTCTTTCGCTTTCAACTGCTCTACACGTGGCAATTGAGCGAGACTTATCACTTAATAACAAGTTCGTGCACAATCACATGAAGGAGTCAATCCCGTGTATTTATTTAGTGGGTTTCGAGCATAAACACTTCATTATAATTTATTTGATATAACTAAGTGTAAATGTATTAAACCGAACTTTATCTTTATCCATTATATTTTCACCACATAACAAATCCTATGAAAAAAAAAAAAAAACTACTCATACAATAATTTTTTTTTTAAAAATCGAATATTAATAATACTCAAAATCATTATTGTATTTTCTTTCTCACAATCATACCCAAAACATAGGAAAATGATTTTCTTCGGATATATCTTTTCCTTTTCCTCATTGTTTGTTTCTCCATTCAAAAACAAAACTTCACAAATCTCTTGTCCAATATGGCCCGCTCAAAATGAGGAGACATTGAACATTCACCTGAAGAAACGGCCATGGAAGGTGCCATCTTTAAAGGCAGCCCTATCGTTTCAGTCAGAACTAATCAATACTCAGCAAAAAAAACCATTAGCATTTTTTACGTTTACTTCCTCTCCTCATTCTTCTCTAACCAACTTCCACCATCCTCACCTCCAATCTGCGTGTGAAGAAGGAAAGAGAATAAAAAATTGACAATTAAAACAAAAGACAAAGAAAATGAATGATCAAAGCCATCCCACGAGAGAAAATTTATTTTCTTACTGCAGCTTTCATGTGGGACATGATCAGAGTCTTGATCCAATGCAATAAGCCACAGAAGTGATCATTTTCTTCTTGTTCATTCATTTCTTTCTCTCAGTTTTGGTCCTTTCTCTCAATTTCCTCAGACGGGATTTCTCAATCAGCTATGAGCTCCAATTCCCACGTTTTGTTTTCTTTAATGTTCTTCTCTTTCTCTTGTAAGTTCTTGTATGTAGTAAGTGGCAGAAGCAGTCCCCGGTCGAACACTGATTTGTTCATCCTCGCCTGTGGCGATTCAAGCAGCAAAACAGATGCCAATGGCAGGAAATGGGTTCCGGATTCCGAGTACCTCACCTCCTCCTGCAATTCGATGTCGGCCACAGCCGAATCTCAAGACCCATCGCTGCCTTCTTCGGTCCCTTACATGTCTGCCAGAGTTTTCACATCTGAATGCACCTACAAGTTCTCTGTTTCTCCAGAGAAGCACCACTGGGTGAGGCTTCATTTCTACCCATCTTCTTACAGCAGTTTAGATCCTTTGGAGGCATACTTCTCAGTAACCGCAGGGGAGTTTACGCTCCTTAACAATTTCAGTGCTTCCATTACGGCCCAAGCTCTCACACAGGCCTACATAATTAGAGAATTCTCCTTGAAGCCCAGTCAATCTGGTTCTCTTATTCTCACATTCACCCCCTCATCAAAACAAAAGGGATCATATGCTTTTGTCAATGGCATTGAGATGGTTTCAGTGCCTGCAGATGTGTTTGAATCAGCACCTTTGGTTGGTTTCTCCGACCAGTCCGTGGATGTCAATGACTCCTCACTGCAGACTATGTTTAGGTTGAATATTGGTGGGAAATACATTCCTCCAAATAATGATTCTGGGCTTACCCGGACATGGTACGATGATTCGCCTTACTTGTTTGGTGCAGCCTTTGGGGTTACCTCTCAGGCTGCTAAGAATGTCACAATTAGATACCCTTCTGGCGTACCAGGGTACATTGCCCCGATTGATGTCTATAGCACAGCTAGATCGATGGGTCCTAATGCAAAAGTTAATGAGAACTATAATCTCACTTGGGTGTTTCAAGTTGATGCAAATTTCACTTACCTTGTTAGGTTCCATTTTTGTGATTTCCAACTCACCAAGGTCAACCAGAGAGCATTTGATATCTATATCAACAATCAGACAGCGCAGGCAGCTGCTGATGTGATTGCGTGGTCGGGATCGAAAGGAGTGCCTGTGTACAAGGATTTTGCCACGCACACAAGCGATGGGCCTGGCAATGAAGAGCTATGGGTGGCCTTGCACCCTTCTGTATCGATGAAGCCAGAGTACTACGATGCAATCCTTAATGGGCTGGAGATATTTAAGCTGAATGATGCGGCTAGGAACTTGGCCGGCCCAAACCCAGTTCCTTCTCCCATGCTTCTTAAGGCAGTGTCTGATGAAAAAAAGGCATTTGCTCCATCAGAGTCCAATAATCAATCCAAACTGATCAGTGGCATTGCAGCCGGGATAGCTGGTTTGGTTTTGGTTGCTGCTATCTGCATTTTCATCCACCGCAGGAAGAAAATTGCTGATGGGTCTGAATGTGCAGCGAGTTGGCTGCCACTCTACGGTAACTCCCAAACATCGGCTTGCAAATCAACAATCTGCGGAAGAAGTGATGTAGGTAGGAGCCTTTCGTCTCAAGCTGCAGTCATGTGTAGGCATTTTACCTTGGCAGAAATAAAACAAGGTACGAAAAACTTCGATGAGTCACAGGTAATTGGGGTTGGAGGATTTGGGAAGGTCTATAAAGGCATTGTGGACAGAGGGACCAAAGTGGCCATTAAAAGATCAAACCCATGCTCGGAACAAGGTGTTAATGAATTCCAGACTGAGATTGACATGCTTTCAAAGCTAAGACATAGGCATTTGGTGTCTCTGATTGGGTGCTGTGAAGAAAATGGTGAGATGATCCTGGTTTATGATTTCATGGGCAATGGGACTCTAAGAGAGCACCTCTGCAAGAGCAACATGTCTCATTTGTCATGGAAGCAAAGGTTGGAAATTTGTATTGGTGCTGCAAGGGGACTTCACTACCTTCACACTGGTGCCAAGTACACCATCATTCACAGGGATGTAAAAACTACAAACATACTTTTGGATGAGAATTGGGTGGCAAAGGTTTCTGATTTTGGGCTCTCAAAAACGGGTCCCAATCTCGACCAAACGCATGTAAGTACAGTAGTGAAGGGAAGCTTTGGGTACTTGGATCCCGAGTACTTCCGAAGGCAGCAATTGACAGAAAAGTCTGATGTTTACTCTTTTGGGGTAGTCCTCTTTGAAGTCTTGTGTGCAAGACCAGCTCTTGATCCTAGCCTTCCAAAAGAACAAGTTAGCCTTGCAGATTGGGCGCGTCAATGCCAGAGGATGGGAGTTCTAGAGGAAATTATAGATCCGCATCTCCGGGGAAAGATCAATCCCAAGTGCCTGAATAAATTCGCTGAGACAGCTGAGAAGTGCTTGTCTGAGCATGGAATTGATCGCCCTTCAATGGGAGATGTGCTGTGGAATCTCGAGTTTGTGCTCCGGTTGCACAAAAACCCTGATGGAGAGGTCATGATTCCAGAAGATAAGGTGAATGCTGATTACACTATGCATAGAACTATGCTAACCATTGAAGAGGAGAGTACAGCGAGCGAGGAAACCGATGATGTAAATACAAGTGCAGCATTTTCCCAGCTAGTGGATTTCAAAGGGAGATAGGATTGAGACTTCTATTGTAGTTGTTGTTTTTTTTGGAAAGCGAATACCATGCATCCTTCTGTTTCTCTTTCTCCTTGGCCTTGCAGAGAGAAGAGGCTAATGAAAGTATTTGAAACCGATACTGTAAAGGCCTTAAGGTCTGCCTGCTGACTCGTTATGAAATGTGCATTTTCAGGATCCCCACTTCAGCTGTTTTCCTTTTAACACTGGTTTATGTGGAATAAAATGGAATGGAAATTTGACTAGAGAATATGAAGAAACGAGGTGACAAATTCAATTCCATTTTGTCCGATTTTTTTATAGCTACGAATTCTCATTTTGTCTCGGATATTAGCTTGGAGTTTTAACTCATCTAACAAAGACTGATTTTCTGCATCATCGGTTTTTTAGCTGATACAATCACTTTGGACATCTCTTACACTGCATTTTGGGGGAAGCTGAGAGATACGTGCATCCCAAAAAGAGAAAAATATTCTCTTTATAATTTAAGATGAGTCTTGTATTATAATTTTAGGCTTGTCTAGTCATGAAAAATGTATATATTTCATCCATTATAAGTTTAACGATAACTGTGATTCTGGTTCTTGAATTTTAATTTGTTGCATTCATTATCTCACCTACACATACAACCTATTATAGCATTATTGACCTTAAAGTGCACACATCTAACAAAAATTAAGATTTTTAGTAGCCCGACATCTAATCACACTTAATCAATAGAAAACTGCCAAAAGCATATGTCGAAAATACCTCAATTTGAGTTTGCAAACATTAAGATTTTTCACTAGATTGACCTCCTAATCATGTTGAGTTTGCAAAAACGTCTCAATTTTCTTACGTGTGTGCAATTTAGCACCTCATTATTATGAGTTACATAATCTTGACCTACTAGTTCGACAAATTAGAGTTTGAAAACGAAGTGTAATTTTCGTGATAGCTTAGGGACCATTGAAGCAGTTAAAAGGTAACATCATTTCCCAAATTGTTATACAAGTATTTCAAATTAAAATGAAGCTATATTTTGTACAATTATTCTAAACATACATACATATATATATGTATATATATATGTATATCCTTTCTCTATGTAATCCACGACTTTCATCCATCCTAAATGGAATCAAATCTTCATTTTTTTTAGTCGGTGCCCTTCAATTAAAGAATGGAATTGAGTAAAAATAAGTCAATAGGCTAGCGTAAGATTGATTTCTTGTTCAAGAATCCATTTAGGTGGGGTCCCCTTAGGTTCAATAACAACTTTTATCGTTTTTCCCGGAGTTGAGGAATTTATTCACTCTAATAGTAGGAAGGGATTTTTTATTTTTACTTGTACAAATTGTGTTTTGAACTTTTCCATGACAACTATGCTATATGATATGGGCTTGTGATGACATGGGCCCACCTGGTAGGGCACCAATGGGTGCAGGTGTGTGGATCCCCCGTGTCATCACGGCTTGCTTCACCCAACTTTTTTTTTTTTATAACAAACAATGCTCTAAATTTTTCAAGAATGTCACTCCAAAAATATACTCACTCTACTTTTTCGTATATTTAGCATAGATGGATTAAATGTATCTCTCTTTAAATTGTATTTTAAATATACGAAAGAGTAGAGTGAGTATATTTTTGGAGTGACATTCTTGAAAAATTTAGAGCATTGTTTGTTATAAAAAAGAAAAAGTTCGGTGAAGTAGGTCGTGATGACACGGGGGATCCACACACCTGCACCCATTGGTGCCCTATCACGTGGGTCCATGTCATCACGAGCCCATATCATATAGCATAGTTGTCATGGAAAAGTTTAAAACACAATTTGTACAAGTAAAAATAAAAAATCCCTTCCTACTATTAGAGTGAATAAATTCCTTAACTATGGGAAAAACGGTATAGTTGGTTATTGAACCCAAGGGCACCCTGCCTAAATGGATTCCTGAACAAGAAATCAATCTTACGCTAGCCTATTGACTTCTTTTTGCTCAATTATATTCTTTAATTGAAGGGCACCGAGTAAAAGAAATGAAGATTTGATTCCATTTAGGATGGATGAAAGTCGTGGATTACATAGAGAAAGGATAGTGCACTTATAAAACTATATATATATATATAGAATAATTGTACAAAATATAGCTTAATTTTAATTTGGAATACTTGTATACCTTTTAACTGCACCAATGGTCCCTAAGCTATCACGAAAATTACACTTCATTTTCAAACTCTAATTTGTTGAACTAGTAGGTCAAGATTATGTAACTCATAATAATGAGATGCTAAGTTGCACACATGTAAGAAAATTGAGGCGTTTTTACAAACTCAAACACTCACTCATATTATCTGATCCCACAACTATTTTCTTGAATCATAAAATGAGAAATATAATTTACATAGTTTAAATTTTTTCATAAATTATAAACAAGGGTAAAATAAGTTATTTATTTTTTAAATACTCAAATAATCTAATCATAAAACGAGTATATGATAAGAGAACATAAAATAAAATTTTGGATAAAGATTTAAATTTTTAAAGATAAGTTTTTAATAGCAGAAATTTCGATGTTTTATATGAAATTGTGAAACTTTTCCAAATTTAAAAATAAAAATTTAGGTTCGAAAATCCACATTCACGCAAAGAAAATGATATGGGCCCAATGGCCCAATCTAACAGATTCAAAATGTCAGGAGTTAGGGCACAGGCCCATTTTCGACTCTCGTGCCCGCAGCAACGTAAACGATAGGGGTCCAAATCCAACCGTATGTAATATATAGACCCCGCCATTGACGGATCCAACGGTCACGATCCCCCGACTAGATGGCTTCACCCAAAAGATCTTAGCCTCAGCCCACCACACGCTGACATCTCTCTGTCTCACTAGGGTTTATCAGTCTAGGGTTTTTGAGCCATCTCATATGCAGTAGCAGAAACCTAACAGAGCCCGAGTGGCTCTTAAATTTATTTATTTATTTTTCCTATGGAGGTTTTCTAGCCGGAGCTCCAATTGCCTTATTCTGGCTTGAGGATTCTGAACGAGATGGAGGACATTGGCGACGATTTTGGCGACATCTACGCTGATGTTGAAGCACAAGCAGCTTCTGCCGTCAATGGCGTGGCAGATTTCACTCGACTGTACATAGAACGGGAAGATGATGATGGTAATAATGATACTAATAATAACAGTAGTGATAGTGGCAATGATAGTGTCGCCAAGAGAGCTTGCTCCGCCGAGGGTTTGGGTTTGAAGAATGTCAAGTCGACCAGAGACGAGCCGGTTTGGTCCGATGATGATGGGCCGAGTCAAAATAAAAAAGCTTCGAGCTTGGAAGTGGACGGAAGTGATAGTGAGGACGATTTGAATATAGTTTTGAATGACGAGGATTGCGGGATGTTTTCCATCAACGGCGGAGCGAGCGTGAGGAGCGGAGGGAGTGACGAGGAGGATGGGGATGGTGGTCTTGTTGTTGGATTGGAGCAGGCGAATGCAAGTCATAGTGGTGAGAGAGGAAATGGACTAAAGGGTACATATCATCATTCGCAGTACAAGGTAGTGTCAATTGTAAATATTCTTCTGTTTCTTTGTTTATCGAAGTGACAGGACAGCTATGTATTTTGGTATTTGACAGAAAAATTAGAAAAAAGATTCATAAGTTCTGTTTATTATAGGAAGAGCCAATCTATTTTTTGAAAATAAAAGGCAAATAGGGGAAGAATCCAGAATCAAGAATCAAGCTATTGCCATAGTTTGTATGTTGGAAAATGCATCTTAATGCTTGGTTATCTTCTATGTTTTGCTAAATGGACTGTTATTAAGAAAGACACCAGAATCTAAGCAACCATCCTGGTCATCATTCAAAGTCCATACAGCTTGAGCTCGGAAGCGAAAAATGCAGGACTCACTAATATTTTTTCAAACTCAAGCAAAACAAATCAAGTGCACAATTCAACTGCCTATGCACATGATAAATACTTGAAAGACTGGAATGAATCAGGAACTTAATTTTCATTTGTCTGAGAAAGGTTTTCACCAGCATTTCTCCTGTCCTTTCTAGGATGAAGTGTGTACTTCTGTTCCTAAACATCCATCTTGGGATTTGAATCATTGTATTTAATAAAAAAAGACGTGTTTAGATGTTTGGTACTTTCGCTAGAATTTGAATGACCCTGATCCCATGTGCAAGATGTTTCTATTTTCTGCCATAACCCTGTTCAAGTTGATTGGCATCTAATTTGGAGGCTGCGTACACTCAATGGGGTCACTCAATTCTAATAGGGCTTCTGAACAAGCCCTATAGTTTCAGTTTGCAGATATTTTTGGGCATTTTTATGTTGGCAGGGCATTTGTGCCCTTATCCATATGAATCATGGTTATGCGGGCTTTTCTTGCGATTCCTTACTTTGATTGATGATATACTAATTAAAATACAAGTTCTTTGACTCAATGAATCCTTATTACGGTTTATGATTATGGTGCTCTTGTGTAGTACATACGACATCATGCAGCTGCATGCTCAAATGTTGCAAAAGCCAGCGGGACTGCTGGGTTGGCTTCATCCTCTCCGTTGTTTGCTAGAATTGATTGGGAAGATAATAGATGCAATCAACAGAAGGGCTTAGGTTCAGGTCACGGGGCCCATCTCTCTTCCAAAGCCGTTCCAGGTTTAGCTCAAAGTGGATACGGTTTCTCACTCCCATGGTATAGGTGGGCACATGTTGCGATTTTGATTGAACACAAAGCTAGTTTATTTAAGAGCAGCGCATGTTAAGTTCTCTACACCTTAAAATTTTAGTCATTATTAAATGGACAACCATCATATAGTGATGGTGGGGGTGGGGTTCACAGGTGCAGGTTTTTAAATTTCTCATTTTAATAATATCTGAAATTCCCTGATGATCTTAATTAATGCACATCCTATTGTTGCAGGACTATACTAGATGTAGATATTAACTCATTTGAGCAGAAGCCCTGGAGGAATCCTGGAGTGGATATAACAGACTTCTTCAATTTTGGTTTTGACGAGGAAAGTTGGAAAAGTTATTGTAATTATCTGGTATATAATAATACTGTTTCCTGTTTCTGTTGTTGCTCACTTGTTCTCATCACTTGTGTCCTAGGTTTGGTCTTCTGGCTCATGAACACACCCACCCACATGCAGAGGGAGAGAGAGAGGGGGAGGGAGAGGGGGAGCAGGGAGGGGAGAGAGGGAGTTGAAAGGTTACAAAATAGAAACCTACCTTATTCTGAGTCATGTACCAGGAACAAACACGGCAGCAAACAACCTTGCGGACCAGGATCCCAGTCCATGAATCTTCAAAAACCACTCAGGTTGATTGTTGAAAATTATTGTCAATACTCTTCATCTTTTAAGCGACGTCAACACCTTATAGAACGCTTTTAGGGTGTCTAAATTTTACAAAATAATATGTTTATGTTGAATAGGCTTACAAAGCTGGATTTGAGAATGAGAAAATACATCGAGAAGCTGTGGCAGGTGAGATTGCTCATGTTAGGCAGGCAGCTCCTCCTGGGTCAAAATATGACGACAAGGAAGTGAGGCAGCTGAGACTGGTATGTCCGCGTCAAGGAACTGATTTTTTTTTTCTCCTGCATCTCATATATAATATTCTAAATTTGTTTGATTTTGGTTATCTCATATCCGTCGTCATCTCTAAGTGAGTTGTTTTAAGTTTTTATGTTTGTAACTCTTGATTGTTTCAGCCAAAAGGCAGAGCCATTCAGGTTGAAGGCAGCTCCTGCGAGCGCCTACCATCTATGGATGTAAGGCGCCCGCGGAATCGGGATTCTGATGTTGTTATACAGGTAGGCATTTGCATTGACTATATTATAGTGTATTTTTGAAGCTTGATATACATTGCTAGCCCACAACCTAATAGCTTAAGCTTTTAGGTAAAGTGGTAATCTAGCATGGTATTAGAGCAGGTTACTAGGAGGCCTTTGGTTCTAGTCTCCTTGCCTGCGTTTATCGTGTGATGTTTAAAAAATTATTTGTTCTCAGTAATCGGTGTATTTATTGTGTATTTATCTTTCCACGTGCTGTTGGGCTGCACTTGTGGGGGAGTGTTAAAGCTTGATAGACATTGTTAGCCCACAACCTAATAGCTTAAGCTTTTACTAACATGTATAAACAGCAGTTAGCTATTTTCTTGCTTCATTATTTAATGTTTTGGTTTTGGATGGGGGCAGATTGCAGTGCAGGATACCATGGAGAATTCCTGTGGTTCTCAAAAGGGGGAAGGTGGCCACAGGGATGGCACTGTGCATGAATCATCTGAATATGAGGATTTTGACATGGATGATGATATGGACATACAGCGCTTTGGTAGTGCAAATGCCAAAGGACCGTCGGCAGAATCTCCAGACAGAAATGTGGACAGATTAGATTGGGCTGTTCTCAAAAGGTTTGCATCATATTTGATATTTGTGAAAATTTTTCTTATGTGTTCCTTTTGTTGTGTCTTAAAGGTGTACTGAACATCTGCAGAATCTAGGATTACTTTATATTGAAATTTGTGCATAGTTGTTGGGCCATGTCCATATCTTCAGATTATGCTTTTGCAAGGATGTTGCTATCAAAATCTTACATGGGTTGTGTTCTCGTGGATTCAGCAACTTGGGAATATTAGGGCCCGTTTGGTTAAGGTTTTCAAAAATGTGGGATACAAAGAACAACAAAATCCACATTTGAGAGTTTGAAAAACTGTTTCAGAAAATGTGCCCA
The DNA here is from genome assembly GCF_029873635.1 of Malania oleifera. Taxonomy (NCBI): domain Eukaryota; kingdom Viridiplantae; phylum Streptophyta; class Magnoliopsida; order Santalales; family Ximeniaceae; genus Malania; species Malania oleifera. The sequence goes on along the minus strand of NC_080419.1, from coordinate 29,462,798 downwards.
AAAGCACCCTGAAAAGATACAGGTTTTCAGGAAACAATTTGAGGCCTTTTCCATGTTTTTGGATACAATTTTCTGGATACAATGAAAATACAAGGTATAGTTATAGCCCACTTTTTAATGATAATAATATTTATTATTTTTATTTTATCAACAAATTGCCACTTAGGTCAACCTTAATCAAATGCAATTCCACAATTTTCATTTCTGGAAACAATTTCAAAAACAACTAACCAAAAATGTTTTTGAGTATAAAAAACGCATGACACAATCCCTTGTTTTCATTTTCAAAAACAGTAATACAAAAACTCTTTTTTGGATCCTGAACCAAATGGGTGCTTAGGAATTAGAATTTTTTATGAGTATGTTTTATGAATTATGGCGAATGTAATTAAATTTATACTTCGATAATATACATCTTATGAATTAATGAATGGAATATGCTTGTTTGCATGCACTACATCTAATATGCATGCCGACCTTGTGCTTTTATTATATTATTGCTTAATTACTTCTCTTAGAGTATTTATTTATTTATATTTTTCCTTCTGGTTCTGTATAAGCATGTGGAAAGTTAGCTCTACTTCACTCTTTTGAAATGTCTGCATGACTGCATTAGATACCGCCTACTAATTCCTTTTTGTCACAAGGTGATAAATTACTTTCTATAGCATACTGGAGCACATAGTCTCTCTCTCCCTTTCTTTCTCTCCCCCTGGTTGTGTGCTTGGACGTGCATCAAATGCACACTTTAATTGTTCTTGGGCTTTGTACCTGGTTTTTGTGCTATACCTAATGCTTATGAATGAATGTTATATGTTCAATGGATGGATCATGTATCCTTGAGAGTGCGTTTGGTTTGCGGCATAAAAAATACTCCTATGGAATGACATTCTGGAAATCTAATTCCCAAGAATGGGATGCCAGCCTTGTGGGAATATTTTTGTTTGATTTACGTTGTAAGATTCTCAAGAATGTACACAACATTCCCATGTAAAAAATACTCCCATGAATGAATGTTATATGTTCAATGGATGGATCATGTATCCTTGAGATGGATCATGTATCCTTGAGAGCTTTTGGTTTGCGGTATAAAAAATACTCCCATGGAATGACATTCTGGAAATCTAATTCCCAAGAATGGGATGCCAGCCTTGTGGGAATATTTTTGTTTGATTTACATTGTAAGATTCTCAGGAATGTACACAACATTCCCATGTCAATGTTTGATTAAACATGAGAATTCTAGCAGACATCTCAAGAAGATGTATACCCTTGGCATGTGCATACCCAATATATGAAGAATAATTATATTTTCAACTCAATGAATTACTAAGAATATGTACTAAACTAAATTCATGTTGTAAAATTCTCAACAATCATAAATTTTTCATTTTTTTAAAAAATCAACACTTAAATAATCCAATTAGCTGAAATAATTGAGGTAATATAGTGTCTAAATATTAATAAATTAAATAATATTATTATTACACGACAATAATATTACTTATTTTATTAATAATCATTATTTTAAATATAATAATAGAATGTAATTATACTAGATTATAGGGGCATTGTTTTTCAACTCACCAAAACCATAGGAATGGGATTCTCATGAACCTTTGCCATGAGGGAGTAGGATGGGAATGAGATGCACATGTTTTGTGGGAATTTTCATTCCTAGAAATGTTAAAATGCCTGCCACATAGGATACCTGTGCCCAAACAAACATGGGAATGAGATGCCATTGGTATTTGCGCGTTGCTTGGTTGTTTATAATTGTAAAGTAAACCACTTCAACATGCAATGGATGATCCATCGGTTCTATTGTAAGGAACATATGAGCGGGCTAGGTTTAGGTTTTTTGAGTTGGACTTGTGTTGACCCATTTTCCTGCAGAATGTTATTGGGGATATTGTTGCCTGCCTGATTCTAGTAGTTGTGCAGATGGACAACTCCTTTTGAATGAACACTAGTTTGTGAAACATCTCTGCTCTTTGTATGCTACCTCTTTTGGTTGGGCACAGACATTCTGATGGCTATAGTTGTTCTTTGGTGCTGATTCGCTTTCCAAAATTTTGCTGTTTTGATGCAAAGATTTATTGATCATGATGGATTTATTATTTTATTATTATTTTTATTATTATTATTATTATTTGTGCTAGCTTATGAATTTGATCTGAGAATTTGTTTCCTTTGTTATGATTAGGTGCTCCCAGTCAGCAGCTGCATCAAACATAGTGGCTGAGGAATCTGGTAACTGTGGAAATGACCAAATATTTGATGCAGAATGCCGTCACTGTCAAAATAAGAATTTGCACACTTCAGATGGAAATGCTGAGGTGGTGGAAACACTAAATAGCATGAAGGAAGAGGTTGCGCGAGCTACATGCAACACAAATTCATGCATAATGGAAACAGAATCTTCACTTGGTGATGAGATTCAACAGAGCCCCTGTTCATCTAATCTTGGAAGTCAGTCTGATGCATCTGAGCATTGTGTTCATGCTGATCCTGAAGATACTCGGAATTCTATAGAAAGGCCATCTTCCAATTCTGTTATTGATCTGCAGGATTCAGTTTCATCTGACTACTATCTCACTAAGGATTTTAAAAGCAAAGGAGTCCATATGAAAACTGGTGATTATGTAGATTCTTTGAGATACAAAAAATTCAGTCAGGAGGAACGAGAGAGTCGCAGTAGAAGATTGCATCGCTTGGCTGAGTTGAAGTTCAACACCAATAATTATGATGACTCTCCCATCTCTGATATGGAGGGCCTATATGATGATAATAGGCATCTCTCATCAGTTGGTGGTAGGAGACGGAAGGAAGCACTGCGTGATTTGGGTTCTTATGATAGAGAAGATATCTCAAATCACTGGGAAGTAGAATCTGGCCCCCATTCTTGTTGTCAGAGGTTTTCTGACAATCATGTTCAAAGTGCTTATACAAAAAAAAATCGTAGGAAAGGTCATCTGAACTTTAGAGATGAGACAGGTCAATACTTTGGAAGGAGATGGGATGAAAGTGAATACTTTCTTGAAGAAAGAATCACTAGAGTGGACAAAAGAATAATGGAAGGGGATTGGTATCATCATGAAAGAGGAACAGCTAATGAGGACATGGACCATCATACTTATCAGGAGTCCAGGCAGGTAATTTCAAAGCAGTGCTCCTACACAGACAGAGAGAGGGGCACTCGATGGAGAAAGAAAAGTGATTACCATCAGTTTAGGAAAAGAAGTAGTAATGATGATCGATTGTTTGAGTGCAAGCATGCAGACGATTTCGTGCAAGAAAAATATGGTAAATCATACATTGAAAAGGAAAGGGATTTAATTGATGAAAAATATGGAAGGCATCTGGCATTTGCTGAGAGAGAAAACTTTGGCAGAAGGGAAAGATGTGGCAGCATTTCCTCTTTGGATTTGGATGATTCAATATTCTTGGAATTTGGGGACGAATACTGGCGGCACAGTGATTATCAATCCATGTCCTCTCGATCTTTCAGGGAGCCTCATTCTGCAAGTGGAGCTAGATGGCATGATATATCCCCTAGAAATGATTTGTATGACACAAGACTACCTGAAAGATATGGGAGACGTAGAAGACACATATGTGCTGAAAGATGCAGAGACAGTGGCTGTTTTGGTAGTCATAATGACTCTTATGAGAATGAAGATGGTATCATTTATCCTGATGATCAGGTTCATTTTGGGAAAAGAAGATACGACTTTCAATCTAAAGTATTGCACTGGAGTGAGGATCAATTGATCTGTAGGCATCAAGATGATGAATTGTTTGCCGAGGAGGAACCATTTTACTATGAAAGAATTTCTAGACATGAAAGGATTCATGGCAAACATGAATCTACCTATGATGGAATGCTTACTGCCGACAGGCAATTTGATCGGCATAGATGCAAAATGACAAGTGAAGGACGTAGTCGTAACTGTAGTAATAGAAGTTCTAATATTGTTCGTAGAGGTAAGCTTGAGCAGACAGTCTTGAGGTGCAGGAGTTCAGTTGACTTGGTTGTTGGGGAAGGAAAGGTAAAGTTGGGGAAACTGAGGTTAAAACCTTGTACCACTGTACCTGTATATATGAGTGTTCCACTTATGTTGAGTGAATCTTCTCTTATTTTGTTAATCTTATACGACTGCGTTGGTAGTTCTGGAATCTCATATTTTGAATGTGCTTTATTTTTCCATGTAACCTTCTTTGTGAGGCCTTTTTTATTATGGCTTCTCATGCTTGAGTGTCAATAATGGCCATTCAGATTAGTGACACCAGCTGCCCAGGTTCATCGTTCTAAACTGTGTAATTTTTTCAAATGTCTTTTTGGTCTTTAAAAACTACCTTCTAATGGTTGTTCTTTCACTTTCCAACCTGCTGCCTTTTGCTCAGGATCTGAATGTGTTGATTGAAACGCTCAAACTCTGAGCATGTTGTCTGAGATTAGGTTGTCTTTTTGTCTCATTGCTTCAGACTACATTCTTTTAGGCTCGTGTATCCTTTCTAATGTGTTCCCATGCATCATCGTTTTATGCTCCTTTCTGATGCAAGCGATGGCCTCTATTGCAATTTGCAGACCATATCTTATACAGCTTTCCCCCAGTATGTCCTCAGTTGGGGCCTATGCTGAACTTATCCTAATGTATTTATTATTTCTCTCTCTCTCTGTGGGGTATTACCATTTAACCAACTCAGTATCCTATCTCCAACTATGCAAATATTATGGAAACACAGAGAGAAACTGAAAGCACAATTGATAATATAGTCATCTTAAATTCTAGAAGAGTAATTGTGAAAAAAGCAAGCATATAATTTGGAATGTAGATTTCCTAGATATCATTTTTGCCAGTTATGGCTAAATCCTTCTTTGTTGATGAATTGTTTGAGCTGAACTTATTTGATGAATTTTATGAACTGAAGCTGTTCTTGGTGAGTGTTTGGTTTGTTTTTATAATTGCATTTTTTTTCTGCCCTGAATACATTTCTCGCAGCCCCAACACAAGTACTTAAATGTTTTCCTTAATTTGCAACAGCGCACCATTCTGTCTCTCTGGCCATCTCAAGTGCTTAATTTTTTTCCCTGAGCTGCAGGGTGTCTTAAATAATCATCATTTTCAACGGTTACATAACTATATAGCTTCAGTGTCTTTAATGTTTCTATTTCATCATGCCTGTTAAATTTTATTTTATTTTATTTTTTAAAAATTGTAATGAAATGTATCACTATGCAACAAATTGGCGTCAACCCATGTACAAAAACAGGTAATAGCTGAACCTGACAGGACTAAACAAATTCAACTGCCCAATTATGTCTGGCATAACACTTCCAGAGTCCTGGCACAAAAAGAATGTACACCAATATATCCTTCAATTTATGTACAGAGACTTCCTATCTCCTGAAATCTCTTCTTTTATGCTCCCTTTATAAGCACCAGAACAGGCATATAGAGGTGTCATTTTCCATGATTTCCCCCTAGCCACTTTCAATGTCGCTAGCTTTCTAGATCCATAATGTTCTGATATTGATGAGACCCACTGAGCTCTAAACTACTGCCACAGGAGCCCCCACGACTCCCAGGTTTTCAAGATGCGGAGGAGCAAAGATGTTCCATATACTTCGCACCCATGCTGCTTCCCAACTGAAAAAAAGACACTTTCCTGGCTACCACTGCTCTCCACACAACCTTCTAAGGGAAAAAGGTCTCAGTTCTCTCATTGGTGAGGCTGTGAAATGGTTTAACTTTGAAAAGGCGTAATTTTTTTTGCCTACTCTCCACTTCATTATATCCTCACCTAGTTGCCTCTGTCTGGTCTGAGATCATATATCCATTAGAGTTGTTATATCCTTCAGCTCTGTCATTTCCTGGTCTTCTGACATGCGGCTCCTTCTTCCCCTTTAACCAGGACACCTGTAACTAACTCAAATTTATTTGTGGCAATATTATATAAGGCTGGTTAAGTATCTTTCAGAGCCTCACTCCCACACCACATATCCAATCAAAATCTTGTGCGATTGCCATTTCCACTCTGGAACCTATTACTTTGAGGATTGCAGCTTTCTCTCAAGATTTCTTTCCAAAGGCCAGTTCCACAAGTAATATTATAACCTCTTTAGGGAACCACCAGTTGCCTGTCTAGCCAAAAATAAGTAGAGATTGATCAAGATACTCTTCATGAGGGCGATCTTCCCTCTTTGGAGAGATGGTGCTCTTTCCAAACAGCCAACTTTCACTCAAACCATTACACAACCCCATCCCACATCTTTGGATTTAAAAGAGGACCAGTGCCACTCCCAAGTGTTGAGCTGGGAGCCTCCCAATGTTACACCTTAGAACAGAAGCAAGGCTCTTTCTGTTCTTAAAGCCAGTATTAGTATGAATTTTTTTTTACTTTATTAGACAGAATCAACTAGTCTTGCTGTTCTTTATAAGAGTAGATTCTGTGAAGCATTTATTAATCATCTTAATGTAAATTGTTTTAAGTTGACTGCGTTATTTTTTAGTTTCTTTTAGATTTCAGTCCCCCTTTGTTTTGGGGTGTGGTACAAGTTCATAGGTATTTGGTACATTCCTCCCAATGTTACACCTTAGAACAGAAGCAAGGCTCTTTCTGTTCTTAAAGCCAGTATTTAGTATGAATTTTTTTTTACTTTATTAGACAGAATCAACTAGTCTTGGTGTTCTTTATAAGAGTAGATTATGTGAAGCATTTATTAATCATCTTAAGGTAAATTGTTTTAAGTTGACTGCTTTATTTTTTAGTTTCTTTTAGATTTCAGTCCCCCTTTGTTTTGGGGTGTGGTACAAGTTCATAGGTATTTGGTACATTCCTGAAACAGATCTGTAATTGAAAAAATATTGGGTATTAAAAATATATGAACCTTTACCATATGTTGTTCGGCTTCATATTATTGTGAGAGTGGGCTATCAGTGTGTATCTGATGTTTTTGGGCTCCTAGGGACTTATTCCGGTTATAGTATCAAATTACTGAGAAACATAGGGCATCAATGCTTGTTAATTTTGCAGGTAACAAAACCTTTTCCATGAAGTTTTTTATACAATTTCTTAAGTTTTTATTGTATGGTTATGACACCCTATTATTCTGATGGGATAATGGGATGCCTGTTTATTTTAATTTTATTTTTTAAATTTTCAATTAGTTAAAATTGATCCCTGGATCGATCTTGGAAACAGTGAATAAATTGGGAATTGAAGAATGCAGAATACAGTGAATTATGTAGTCTGGGAAGAATTTCACTTCCTTTGCTGTAGGTTTGGCTGAAACACCAGTGACTCCTCAATATAATTATCTTCATGTTTACAGATTTTGAAACTTTGAGAAGTCAAAACAGTACATCAAATTTTGTAGTTAAAATTTTGGATTCGTTTCATGATTCTCAATTGTAAGTTATTAGGGTTCAAATCGTTTGGTTTGCATTGAAAGCATATATTTTGTCTGGAAATGGTTAAGGGTAAGAGTTTTTCTCTCTTAATTTATGAGCTGTTTTCATATGTTTTTGGTTGAACTTTTTGAAACTTTATATTCTGGTAAAATAATATTTTAGTTGTAGAATGTTTTTGCTTCTGGACGTAAAGCAAATTCATGTCTCTTTCTAAAATTGAAGTAGTAGTCTAATTTGAATTTTTTGAGCATAAATGACCACAAGTTTTTGGTTGTAATGGAGCTTGATGCTGATCACAAAATTCTGATGAATTTCTCTATTCTGTAGTTCTTGATTATTCAATTTCAGCATGGTTCGATGCCCCTAACTGGTGAGTGTTCAAATATTGGTGAAACGTATATCCTTGATGCAGAAGAAAAGTTGTTATTCTCCTTATCATTGTATGTTATTACAGACATGTCTGCCATGTATGCTGTGTGGGAATCATCTGCCTTAGTAGAGAATGTACTCAGTCCAGCAAACTATGGTTGGAACTGTAGCATCTTACCTAGAAAATGATTTCTTCAATTTTTTAATGATCATATTTTGATGCCATGGATGTAATGTTGTTTTTTTTTTCTTTTCTTTTTTCTTTAATTTTCCTGAGGTTTCATTCCTTCTGTGTTCCCCTCTTCTCTCCCTTCACCACAACCTCCTCCTCCTCTGTCTGTCTTCATCATCATCATCATCATCATCATCATCAACATCTTCTTCATCTTCTTCTTCCTCCACCTCCTCCTCCTCCTGCTCCTCTTCTTCTAAAAAAAGTATCATATCATGCCACATAGAAATCATATTATATTTCCCTTTCTGTAAGGCTTATTGTTTTAAATGATTTGTCCCTTTTGAATTATGAATTTATATTTCCTTCATTAATCACTTATGGCCAATGATTTACCTAAGAGACGAGCAATATGATGCATGATACATTGTTGCATCTAATTTTTCCCCCAAATTTTATTCATTCAAATGTTTCTTTTTACTCTTTTTTGGGTTGTCATTGACTTCTGTATGACCTACTATTAAAAATAAAGAAATTTCAGGGAAAATGTTCCCTTTTCTTGCATTTAAACATTCGGAGACTTCCTATATGATGTTTGCATGCCGTATAATTTCTTAAATGAGCAATTATTGTCCCTAGTAGTTTTGCAATTTTATATGGTGATTCTTTAGATTGAGGAAAAATTCTAAATATGGTTGGCTAGATTTTATTTCTATTGATATTACTTTTTCTATGTGCTCTTTGTTTGTTTGTTTTTTTTTTTTTTTTTTTTAATTTCTTTCCTTATCGTTTGGGAGAGTATGGATGGAAGGGAGATAGGATCTCATGCGCGGATCTTCTATCATTTATATGAAGGATAGCATTCAAATCCTTGCCAATTTGTTTACCAACAGTTCAGAACAAGAATTCCTTATTTCTTGATTTGCTAGTTTCATTGTTTGATCTTTTTATGAATTCAATATTCAAAGTCCTTTAAATTTTATCTTCACCACAGTATTCTAAGGTTCCAAATGGTCCTTCAATTTTTGGTTTCAGGGAACTGGTCAACTCAACCTATCATTTGTGATATTTTCTGGATACTTCAGGATATGGAGGGACAGAAGTAGTTTGTTTTTTGTTTTATTTTCATAAAGTCTCGGTTGAGCCAGAAAAAAAAGCTTCTAAGTTTCCTTATCCTTTAATATAGGTAGTTCAATAATTCCACTTAAGAGGAGGATGGTTTTCCCTCAAGAATGAGAATTTTATCAGGAAAGCTTTGGAGATTAACATAGTTCCCACTAGAAGGTGGCATTTGAGTTTTTGAAAGAGTGCATGCATTATGGTGGGAGGTATTTTTTTTTTGGTGAGAAATCAAAGTGATCAAGATCCAATGATTGAAAATTTTGAGAAAATTCTGGCAGGTTTTAAAGGGCAGTTACTTTCAATGTGTCAAAAGATGATTTTAAGTAAAAATATATTGTCCAATTTATTACTAATTTACGTTTTGTTTATTTTCAATCTGTTTGTCTAGCTGTGGCAGCAATCGATCTTTGTGGCAGGGTATTGCTCAAGTCACAGTTGAAGTGTGGTGCTTGGGTTGCTGTAATATGGGGGATTGACAATGTCGCTAGTAGCTATAGTTTTTGGTGCATCTGCAGGGCGCCCAATCATACACTAGTACCCTTATACACTATCCCTCTAGCGTAGATGACACTTTCAGTTACCATTTGGCAAGATGTGGAACTTCGCTTGTCCAATGGGAGATTTGGGAGTTTCAGATCTGCAGGTGTGAACAAAGGCTATTCTTGGCAAAGGTTTGGAGATTTCTCAAGTTCAATTTATAGTTGAAAGTGATAGGAGCTAAATGTGGGGAAAGACATAATGAATGGGTGGTTTGGGTTAACAGGAGACTTGGTGAGGGCAGTCCTTTGAGTGTATATTTTGGCAAGATGTCTGGTATGGCAAGACCCCCCTATAAAGCCAATTTCCAAGGCTTTTTATGTTGCCCTTTACCCAAGATGGATTTGTAATTAACTGTTATGCCAAGGAGGGAGATCAAATGAGATGGGACTTGTGCACCAATAGAAATTGGGAGAGGGGAAAGACTGGAGGATTGCTTTTGTCTCATGAAGGCACTGTTAGATAAAGGGGTGAATGGAAGGGGAGAAGACGAGGCTTCTGGTTTATGCTATTCTTGGAGTTAAATGGGTCGTGGCAGATGGAGATGGGGTTAGAGCCACAGCCCTGGAGGAGGTCCTTCCGCAAGAAAAGAAAATAGAGATCAGGATCTGTTGAGTTGCTATTCATCAAGCAGTGCTTAAAATTTTTTGGAGTGAGGGACGCTAAAAGCTAGAGCTTCATAGGAGTTGAAGATCCATTGAAAATAGTGAAACAGAAGTAGCTGTCTATTTTGTATTTTTGGATGAATGGCTCTTGCTGTAGCAACTTTGTTTCCTCAGTTGACTTTGTAAAGAGTGCTTGGTTTAAATACTATTATTGTGATGATGAGTTTCAAAAGCTCTTTGTTTTTCTCTTGTACTGGGGTGACTACCCCCAAGGAAAGGGATGGACCTGGAATCTTGATATTTGTATGTGAAGAGTCTCTGACAGTGTTAAGCTATTTGGTTAGAAATTGAGATGAGTCCATGGCAGGTAGTTTCCCACAGATATAGAAAGCAACTCATTCCCTTTTGTTTGAGATTGGTAGTGTAAACAGTTATCTAATGGATTTTTTAGTTCTGATTTCAACAAACCTGCTCATGTAGTCATATAGGATTTATTATTATTGTTGTTGTTTTAGGGGGTGGGGATAGAAATTTTTCGATTGAAGGACGGAAAGAGTTCACTCTTCCAAACAATTAGATTGGTGTCCTTTCCTAGAGTTTGTGGCTTAGTTATTGAACTGATGATAGGATCCTAATCTTGTACTCTATTCAAGATCCTAGTTCAGAAATCAATTTTATCTTATTTAAGACTTAAAAAGGTAAATTGATCATCCCTGTGCTCTAGCCATGGCTAATTGGTTGACATATACTGCAACATGACAATTTCACTAAAGTATTTTGTTCATCCTAACCGTGCAATAAGATAGCTTGAGGCATCTTAAAAAAGGTGCTTATTTATGCAATATTTTGGATATCCTGGCCATTCTTGGAAATATTTATAAGCCGACTGGTGTAGGATGGGTAGCGGGTATTTGGATGGATCATTTTGACCCAATTTGGAGGCCTATGGTCAAAGAATAGGGTAAGTGGTTTATTGGGTCCAAAACCCAAATGTGTTTTGTTGTTTATGTGTGTGATTTGCTTATGTTAGGATCATGTATGTTTATAATCCAGTATAGTTTTAGGGGTATGTGTGACACGTGTTTAGAAGCTTTCTTATAAATAGTGTGTGAAGCACGTTATAAGCAGTTATTGTTGAATTTGAATTGGAATTGAATGCCAGTTCCACCCTGTTACCTCCTCTCCTGCCTTTCCCTTCCTCTCTTCTGTTTCTTATAACTCTCCCATGGCTGCGGAACATTGATGCTGCCCCTGCATCACCAACACACCTTGAATGGTTTATTACACTTTTTAATTGATGCGATCAGTTTTTTCTTCATAATTCATCTACTGCATGTTATGTTTTCTTGAACCTGTTTATTTTTTCCTGATGATAAGTTTAATTTCTCCTTTGTTGCTATAATGTGACATTTCTTTGTGGCGATGCAATCTGCAGTCCTCTGGGAGGTGCTTCAAACCTGAAAGTGTAATGTGCTGTGGCAAGCTTCAAAAAGTTGAAAGCAAGAATGATAGGGAGCAGGCTATCAAGGATTTTGATAAATCTCGCACGGGCACGACAGCCGAACCCAGCATCACTGAAATTGGAAATGACCAGAATGGTGAGAAATGGCTTGATAAATTTACTGTTTCTGAGCACAATGATGCTTTGGACATTGAGGAGGGTCAGATAGTACCGGAAGGACCAGACAGGGTTGTTCATATATTAAAAGAATCAGATACCGGTTTTCTCTTTGAAAAGAAATGCTGTTTTGAAACTGCATCCCAGACCAGTAGTGTTAAAAAGAACATGATGCATAGTGAAAGTGCTGGAAATGCGGACAAGGTTGTTCGAGGAATTGACAACCGCCGTATTCTGGATGTGCTAGCAAAGATGGAAAAAAGAAGGGAGCGCTTTAAGGATCCCATCGCGGCCAAAAAGGTGCCAGACAAGGGTTCCATGCCTCAAGTTGATCCAGTAGTTGAACCAGCCGAAAATAAGCAGCAAAGGCCTGCACGAAAAAGGCGGTGGGGTGGTAGCTAGAATTCCCTGAATTACTATGCTTCACTCCATATTAGATGCATTTGCTCTTTGGATCTTCAATGGAGCAACTTGGATTCAATACGAGCCACAATGGTGGAAACCCAAGTCCAAAATTGATGGTGAAGGGAGCTGGTCGAACATTTTTTTCCCTCTCCAGGAAAATGGAGGGAGGGTTGTTTTCCAGTGTTCAGCTATTCGTTTGTAATAAAATTGTGTGGGGCTGGTATGACGTAGGCGAACATTCATGACTCGATATTGGTTGTTCCTGCCCCTACTGATGGTGTTCGTAATACTGTTACTGATTTTACCAAGGCTATAAAAAATCAGCACAATGGAAGTTCCTTAGATCGGTTTGCTTTTTCGCCCAATAAGAACATTTAGTGCTGTGATATCGTGGGTGGTGAAACTGCTCAAGTTCATGTTATTACTCCCATCATGTTTGAGGATTCACTGGAAATGTATTCATACATGGCACGTTTTTATGCAGCCAAAGCATGAATTATTCTTCTGAAAATATATTTCCTTCTGTCAAACTTGCAGTTACTTGCACATTACTACAGGGGAAAAAAAAAAGAAAAGGAAACCCTAGATCTAGAATGATGTTTTTGGATTTGAATTTGTTTTGGATTGTGGCCTCAGATGGAATGATGTTTTTGGATATGAAGTTGTGGGAGTTTATACCTACATGGCAGGTTTTTAAGCGGCCAAAGCATGACAGTTTTGGAAACATTTCCTTGAGAACTTGCAGCTACTTGTACTTCATACTACAAAGGGTTTGGGGAGGGGGGGGGGGGGGGGGGGGGGGGGTGCGTGGTGGTTGCGCTTTTGCTTTTTTGTTTTTGTTTTTTGTTTTTTCTTTTTTCTGTGCAGTTATATGGAACTAGCTGATGAAAATAGTTTTTATTTACATTGGATATCCAGCTTTCTAAGGTTCTGCTTTGATCCAATAGCAACTAAATCTAAGGGTTTTTTAAAGTCTTCACATTTTTTTTAAAAAAAATATTTTAAGAAAGTTGTGTTTATTGGGGAGATCATGTAAATCAAACAAGATGAGATATAGTTTAAATTTTGGGAATTAGCGGAATGATTATTTTTTTATATATTTTTAATTAATTCAATATGTAATAAGAAAATACTAGGCATCGTCATAATGAAATTTGAAAATAGTTATTCCTTGTTTATTTGTTATTATGGACTTGCAAAATATTTCACATTATTATTTTCTTTATAATAATAATAATAATATAATTTTTTATATAATTGATTGTAACTAAATAAAACTAATCCATTCGTAAGAATATTAAATTTTCAATTTGTGATACATATAGGAGCCGATTTTTTATGCATCTTTCCTACTGCTTTTCTTAATGGGGATTTTGTTGTAAAAGTTATAAATCATTTTTTTTCATTGCTCATTTACCAATTTCTTTTTAGCTAATGCTCTTTTCTTTTTCCTTTATTTTTTAAATAAATTTTTTTATCAAAATACTTGCATTTTTAGCGAGTAGGGGTGACAAAATGGGTTATTGAGATTAAGATTAGATTGTTAATGAGTACGAGTTGGAATCGTGTTGACTTGTTTGTAAATTGATGAGTAAAAAATAAGCTTAGACCTGCTCAATTAATTAACTAGTTATGCAAAGGAATATATTAATAAATATATAATTAATTTATTTTACATTTCTCTTTAATGTTTCCATTAATTTGAGTTAATGTTTTTTCAGAGAAATTATTTTGATCTTTTTATTATTTCAATTAAGGCTAGTCAGTATTTAAAAGAACAACACATATTTATTGTAGCATTACAAGAGACGGGTTAAAATTTTTTAAAGATAATACAGTAACGGAAAATTTTGTGCCTTAAAATTAAGACAAAAGAATTTTGTACAAATATTTAAAATTTTTGTTATATAAAGAGTTAGTACATTTTTATAAAGGACAAATTAAAAGTATTCTCTTATTTGATCTTCTTAAAAGTACTCAAGAGTTCTAAAAGCGTGTTTCTGAATTTTGAAACAAGATAGTAGTGGATCTTTCGATGACGAAATTAGTGATTTATTGGAAGATGAATTCATATTGAGTCTTTGTGGGTGCAAGCTTGATTACAAACAATGAATGTTTCTTCAAAGAATAGATCGCACAAGCATGATTGAGAATTTGAATGATTTACGATCACTGGAATTATCGAAGAAGAGCGAATGATGGGTTGATGTGTATCTCCTCTCTAATTTTTGTTATTTATTTTTGGGGCCTTTCAAAATCATAAAGACTATTCACTAGAGAAATTAAGCTTAAATGAAATCCTAGAAGTTTTCTTGTCTTCACATGCGTCTATATATATAGGACTTGGACTGATGAGCTAGATAATCATATTTACTAGTTAGGTCCTTAGTTAAATATTGGACTGAAATTAATTAGACATGTTAAGATAATAAGTCAAATTGATATTTATTTTGACCAATTAAAAAAATTTTTGGCATTGGCAATTTTTTCAAATGCCCAGAAGAACATATTGTTTTAAAAAAAAAAAAATATTTTAATAAATGAGAGTTAAATTTTAAAAACAACACCTATTTATATTTTTCTCCTTTAATTCATCAAATGTAAGTTAAAACATTTTAAAAATAACTGCTATAATATACAAATAAGCAAATATGATAGGCATACTTGTACTACCAATACATTGCAATTACTTTTTATTTTCATTTGCTATAAAATATAAAAAAAATTCTACCGCTCAAATTAAAAATTAAAGTGGTTGCAGTTTAAACGGGTAATCCAACGAGTTTAAACCCACCTAACTGATTAAGTTATAGACTTAATTTGTTTTAACCAGATAATAAAAGGGTCACTCTTAGATTTTCACTTACTTTAAATGAAGTCATGGATAATCAATTAGGTATTGACCTATTTTAAAACCCGAATTAACAAGCCAAACTTATTGGACTTGGGAAATTGGAAAGGTTAGTGAATGCAAACCTTTTGTTTTTGAATAAAGGGATGATAGGACTTATTTTGATATCTATAAGGCTAATGAAATGTCTTGAACATAAATTTTAGGACAGAGATGTGAACTTGTGTGAATTTGGATTAAACATAAAAAAAAATTACATTTAATTTTTTTAATCTTGGAATTTGTATTCTCAAACACGACCTTAAAAAATAATATAATCGAAAATATGAAAATAAATTAATTCATGTTATTATAAAAAAATTGATCTTGGTCTAGGAAAGAAATTGTAAAAAAGAAAAAACATAATCATATCTAGTAAGAAAATTGTAAATTGAAGAAAATTGTAAATTGACTCCTTCGTGTAAATTTTTTTTTTTTTTTCAAACAATACTTAATATTGACTCCGAATTCAAATTTCCATCTTTATGGCTCCTATAGTTGAGCGATGAATGTGTTCAAATATTATTGATTGCAAAAAAAAAAAAGGTTAATATTTTGATTAAAATTTCAAATATTATATTTTTATAGTTTTATTAAAAACTAAAAAATAAGGTACTAAAAATTCAAAAACTTTTATGAATGACAGACAGCTTGGCAGTTTATAAATGATAAATACCAGATGCCAATAATAGTGGCTGCCACTTGAAAAAAAAAAATAAAAATAAAACTCTTACCTGTGTTGTGAATGAAGTGATGACTATCCTCTTTGTCTCCCTCTCACATCACTCCCATGTCTTCTTCCATTCGTCTCCCTTTTCTCTCCCTCCCTTAATTCCACTCAATTGTTTTTCCTCTACTCCTCCAACGACTATATAAGGAGGAGCAGACGCAGCGAAAAATATATGCACAAGATAAGCAGAAGTGAGCAAAGAGTAGAGTGCAGGAAGAAAAACACGCAGAAACTGAGAAAAGAAAGAAAGAAGAGAAAAGAGTGAGATATTTTATATAAGGTAAGATAGTGGGGAATTTATACAAACCTAGATACATGTTGTAATTCCTTTTAACATAGTGGATTACTGATATCATCTGCCCGTGGAGTAGGTATAAACCGAACCACGTAAATCCGATCTCACTTCTTATTTATTTTTTGCTTGTCTTCATTACTTTCTACTTATCCTCGTTTATTTCTTATTAATGCCCGTATTATTTTATAACACGTTATCAGCACGATGCTTTACCCAACTGATCTATTTGTTTATTATTACCGCCTCAATGGCTGATTTTATTTCTATGCTGTCTATATATATATATTACCAATCTCCAGAAGAGACGGTAAAATAGTCCTCCTGAAGAGACTATATATTTAATATCCCGAAGAGATAAATCTCCCGAAGAGATAATATATTTAATCTGCAGAAGAGATAGTAATTGTTTACCTCTTAAAAAGGGTATATTTGTAATCTTCCAAAAAAAAATATTATATTACTATTTCTGTATTATTTCAGCTAGTATGTTTCGCTTTTCTAAATCGTTTTATTATTGTTAATTTATTCACATGTCAAGCCTAAGTAAAGTTGAGTTTGTTCCCCTTAACATCAAAGGCAACAACTATCTCTCATGGATTCTTGATGTAAAAATCCATTTGAATGCAATGAATTTATGAAATATAATATTAGATGGAAATACCGCCTCCTTGGACGATCGTGCTGAAGTCATGATCTTTATTCGACATCATTTAGAAGAAGAGTTAAAAACAGAATAACTCACTGTTAAAGACCCACTCGTCCTATGGAGAAATTTAAATGATAGGTTTGACCATAAAAAAATAGTGATTTTACCAAAAGTTTGATATCAATAGTTGCACTTAAGGTTGCAAGATTTTAAAATTGTCAGGGAATATAACTCTACTCTACATAAAATTAGCTTGAAACTAAAGTTATGTGGAGAAAATATTACTGATGAAGACATGTTAGAAAACACTTTTATTACTTTCTATCCCACTAATGTGCTCTTGCAGCAGCAATATAGGGAAAGGAAATTTACTAAAATTTTCAAACTTATATCATGTCTTCTTGTCGCTGAACAAAATAACGAGCTTTTGACGAGAAATCACCAAACTCGTCCAATTGGCTCGACCCCATTCCCTGAAGTGAATGTAAACACATCTCGTGGTAGAGGGCGAGGCCATAGGAATGGTCATGGGTATGGTCGAGACTGTGGTTAAAATAATTACTAGCATCGACGTGAGGTAACAATTCCTAGAAGAGGGATGGCCCCCAAAAGAGGAATGGCCTCCAGAAGCGGGCAAATGATTAGATTGGCGACCCAGACATCACGAAACTGAGTGTTATAGATGCGGAGGAAAAGCTCATTGGTCGTGTACCTTTCGTACGCTCAGACACTTGGTAGATCTATACTAAGCATCTATAAAAGAAAGGGAAAAGAGTAAAGAAATTGAAACAAATTTTGCCAATAATATTTTTCCAATGGACCTTGATACTGAACCTTCCAACTCTATGTATCTTGATGTTGCTGATTTCCTTGTAAATCCATAAGAAAATAATGATGAAATATTTTAGGATATATATAGCAAGTAATATTGTATTTGATAAATTGCTGCTATTATCAATTATAGTAATGAGTTTTTAAAATATTTGTTGTAGTGTAAATTTTATTAAAGCTTTGAGCAAGTCTAACATGTCAATGGAAGAAGTTTGTTTAGTTGACAGTACTACAACACACACAATTCTTCAAGATAGAAAATATTTCCATTATTTGAAAATATCATCAACAAATGTTAATACAATATCTGGGTCTACAAATTTGATTGAAGACTCCGGAAGAGTTAGTATAAATTTACCCAATGATACTTTATTACAAATCGATGAAACTTTATATTCTAGCAGATTCAGAAAAAATCTTTTTAGCTTTAAAGATTTAAGACTCAATGGGTATCAAATTGAAACCACAAATGAAGGCAGTAAAGAATTTTTTTACATTACTTCCATTATTTACGGGAATAAACAAGTTCTAGAAAAGTTGCCAACCTTATCTTCTCGACTATATCATACAAAGATTAAAGCAATTGAATCATATAATGTCTTGCACTAGAAGTGCAATGACCCAAAGTTATTTACATTTTGGCATGATCGTCTTGGACATCCTGGAGATGTAATGATGTGAAGAATCATTGAGATCTTATATGGTCATCTACTAAAGAACTAGAAGATTCTTTTGTCTAGAGATTTCATGTGTACTTCGTGCTCTCAAAGGAAATTAATTGTCAAACCATCTGTTTTGAAAGTAAATTTTGAGTCACTCAGTTTCTTACAAAGAATTCATGGAGATATATGTGGACCATTTAGATATTTTATGGTTTTAATTGATTCATCTACTAGATGGTCACATGTTTCTCTGCTTTCTACTCAAAATGTTGCTTTTTCTAGACTTCTTTCTCAATTGATTAGATTACGAGATTATTTTCCTGATTATCTAATCAAATTGATTCATATGGATAATTCTGGTGAGTTTACATCCCAAAATTTTGATAACTATTGCATGTCACTTGGAATAGATGTTGAACATCTTGTTGCTTATACCCACACACAAAATGGTTTAGCCGAATCTTTTATTAAAAGACTTCAACTTATTGCTAGACCCATGGTTATGGGAACCAAATTGCCTATATATGTTTGGGGACATGCTATTCTTCATGTTGCATGTTTAGTTCATATAAGACCAACCGTTTACAATAATCTTTCACCTATACAATTAGTTTTTGAGCAACAACTTAATATTTCTTATTTAAGAACTTTTGGTTGTATAGTATGTGTTCCTATTGCCCCTCCTCAAAGAACTAAAATGGGTACTCAACGTAAGCTTGATATCTATGTTGGTTTTGATTTTCCTTCTATTATTCGATATCTTGAACCTTTAACGGATGATTTGTTTAAAACACGATTTTAAGATTGTCATTTTGATGAAACGGTATCCCTGCTTTAGGGGGAGAAAAATTAGTGCCTGAAGCACCACATGAAATCACATGGAATGCCATGAGTTTATCTCATTTAGATTCTCAGACAAATCAATGTAAACTTGAAGTTCAAAAGATTATACATTTGCAAGGGATTGCAAATTAGTTACGTGGTTCTTTTGCAGATACCAAGGAAATACTAAAATCTCATATACCTGCTGCAAATACTCCATAACATATTGATGTCCCTGAAGGACAACATCCGACTAATAAATCTAACCTGCAAGTTAAACGTGGAAGGCCTGTTGGTGCAAAAGATAAGACTCATAGAAGGAGAAAATTGGAATCTGTAAACGCACCAGAAGAGGTTATAGAGGTAAGTAATCCAATCGACATTCATACACTCATTTCTCCTGAAAATGAAATCCCTATTATATAATCTCCTGAAGAGAAATCTCCTTCTGAAGAGGGACCTCCTGAAAAGGAATCTCCTGAAGAGAAAATTCATGAAGAGGCATCCCTTGAAAAGGAATAGGTACCTAGAAATAATAATGAGATCTCAATACATTACACATGAGAAATGTGGGATAGAAATAAAGTTGTTGTCAATAGTACATTTGCATATGCAGTAGCTACTGACATTACCAGAAGTAATGAGGATCCTAAACTGAAATTTGTGGATGAATGTCGATATAAAAGTGATTGGCCAAAATGAAAAGATGCTATCATATCAGAAATAAACTCTCTTTTGAAAAGAGAAGTTTTTTGACCTGTAGTCCAAACACCAGAAGATGTCCAACGCGTTGGATACAAATGGGTATTTGTGTGCAAGAAAAATGAAAATAATAAAATTAATCGATATAAAGTAAGGCTTGTGGCATAAGGTTTCTCGCAGAAACATGAAATTGTTTATAAGGAGACATATTCTCTTGTAATGGATGGAATCACTTTTAGATTCCTTATTGGGCTAATAGTCGCTAAACGACTGAGTATACGTCTTATGAACGTAGTAACAACATACCTATATGGATTGTTGGATAGTGAAATTTATATGAAAATATCTGAAAGATTTGAATTGCCTAAAGCAAAACCTAGTAATTTATATTAAGTAAAATGTTCCTTATATGGATTAAAGCAATTTGGGTGCATGTGGTACAATCGATTAAGTGAGTACCTAGTGAAAGAATGATTTATAAACAATCCAATTTGTCTATGCGTTTTTATTAAAAGATCAGAATCCGGATTTGCTATAAATGTTGTTTATGTTGATGATTTGAATTTAGTTGGGACTCTTGAAGAGCTCACTAAAGCTGCTAATTATTTAATGACAAAATTTGAGATGAAAGATTTAGGAAATACAATGTAGTGACCCGAAGAATAATAGAATTTAAATAATAACAAGGGAGAGAAATGGAAACAGTAACAGAAGGAGGCAGCTGAATTTCATCGACGAAATTGCATTTTGGATGGAATGACCCGAAAGATTTTCCACAGGGCCTCGTCGACAAACAAAGGGAGTTCTTCGACGAGTGCATAAGGGGACCACGTCGACGAAGCTACGACTCATCGATGAGAAGATATTGAGAGAAGAATTTGGGCTACTTTGAATTTCTTCGACGAAGAGTAAGGTTCATCGAGGAAATTACTTAAGGACTCGTCGACGAGATGATGTGGCTCGTCGACGAAGCACGCAGTATAAATAGCTTTAAACTCATTTTAATCGTAGAAATTTGCCGTAAACCCTCTCTCTCTCTCTACTCCTACGGCTCCTCTCTCTTCTTCCTTCGATTTCGGCTCCGTCAGTCGCCAGCTTGACGATCTGAGGCCACCACGACGCTCCTGGCGGAGTTCTCTATAAGTCTGCTGGAGCGGATCATCGGTGAAATTCATCCCAAATCCAGGGTAAGGTCTCTTATTCGGAATTTGACTTTTCAACGGTTGTAGGAAATGTAATAGACGTAAAAATAGTAATGTTTTGTTTTGAGATTTATTGTTTTTAGGGTGTTGAGTGGAGAACCCTGTGGGTGTAGGACCCGTTATAGTAGGGGGATTTTAGCAGAAATCAGGTAAGGGAAATATGCTATGCTAAGTAATTTTACTATGTTTTAGTATAAATTATACGCTTTTATCAGATGATTATTCACGATAGGAGTCTATACAGTTTACCATTTATGTATAATATGTTTAAAATTTCTATGTGGCTTGAGAATATGAGTATAGTAAAGAAACATGTTTTACAGTATTTTTAGGATAAGTTTTATAGAATATACAGCCAGTGGTTATGTTTTATAGTAATTATAGAATGCCATGATTATACAGTTTCCAGTACCATGATTATACAGTTTTCAGTACCATAATTATACAGTTTCTAGTACCATGACTTACAAATTACAGTTTAGTTCAGAAACACAGTTGACATAGTTACAGCTTATTTCATTGTCATGGTAAATACAGTTATTACAGAATCATGGTAAAACAATTAGTTGTATATAGAAATATATTATATAGTATCAGACCCTGTTGGACCATACAACAGAGCACGGTACCGTAGCTACATACAGTTTACAGAATGCAACCACCTATTCAGATAATACGTCGTAGTAGGTCGATCGTATAGTGCCCTAACGTGGACAGGCTCCTCATAAGATATGGGTTGAGGAGGGCAGATCAGACCGAGGGAGTATAGTGATTTACCTTGGTCGGCCAGCGAGGGTAGATCCCTCCTACGGGGCCGCATAACCTTGTCATGAGGGGTTAAATCATGACACACAGTTATCCAGAGGAAAATTTTCAATTATTATTATATATATATACAGTTTTACAGAGATAGAGAATATACTTATGTACATTAGAAGTATTTTAAAAAGTAACCTAAAATACTGATATGTTAAGCGATATGGAAATGGTGGTGGTTTCTATTACTTGTACTGTATATATAGATCCAATTATACATGATTTTATTGAAACAAATTTTCATAATATTGTAACTCATCTGCGACACACTAATAATAACATATTTTGTCTTACTGAGTGTTGGCTCATCTCAATTACTTTAATATTTTTCAGGTGATCCAAGTAGGCGAGCAGATCAGGCTCGTAGATAGAGGGGCCTCAGTATTGCCTTGACAGTAGTGTGAGTATTTTTTGGAGTATTTTTGTATAGTCCTAGCCAGTTGAGAATATTTTTGGGGAACAATTATATATGTATATTTTGGGAAACAATTTAGCGCTCTGGTATTGTATATAATTACATATGGTCATTGTTTTATTGGATTTATGCTTCTTGCTGCTTAGGTTGATGATTAGGTTTACTCCAGTATGGTATCAGAGCATGATAAATGTTATAGTATATAAAAAAAAAACAAGCCAAATAGAAGGTCGTTACAGTTTGGTATCAGAGCCTAGGTTACTAGGTTCTGTAGACTTTAGAGTGCAGCAGAAGCAATACTAGAGTATAGGAAAAGGATTTGAGATTTGTTATGTGTCTGGGTACATGATTACCATGACGGTTTCTGTGTTTTTCCTGGGGTGACGATTTTAGGAAAATCATAGTAAACTATTGTCGGGTCGTGTGTCTAGGTGACAGAACTGGATATTGAGTTAAGGTCGGGGAAGACAATTAATTTTGAATTGGTATGGGATAGGTCAGTGTAGGAGATGAGGTACTTAAGTGTGTTTCTTGTTTTCAAGATGGACGCAAGAAGTAGTGGCATGAATGTCGGGGAGGATAGGCCAGGACCTTCCAGCATAGGTGGAGGAGATACAGATGTTGTACTGCGTAGCGTCACTTAACGGGTGATGACTGAGATGGCCAGGAGCTCTGGGGAGCGTGGCTGTTCGATTGAGCAGCTTAGGTGGATGAAGCCCCCATCCTTCGTTGGAGGAGATGACCCGATTGCAGCTATGAATTGGGTCCAGGACATTGAAGAGACATTAGCTGTGCTTCCTTGCATAGATGAGCAGAAGGTGGTGTTTGCAGCGTTCAAACTAACAGGGGAGGCGAAGCGTTGGTGGAGATCAGGGCGCCTGATAGAGGAGTAGAGGCTGATTCCAGTTCCAGTGACGTGGGACTGATTCAAGGAGTTGTTCTTCGAGCGGTATTTCCCTACTATCATTTGGAGCGCGAAGGCAGCAGAGTTTATGCATTTGGTGCAGGGGCAGATGACTGTATCCTGGTACGCGGCTCGGTTTATCGAGTTGTCGTGTTTTGCTCCACATCTGGCACCTGATGAAGAGAAAAAGGCAAGGAAGTTTGAAGAGGGATTGAGGCAGAACTTGTTTAAGCAGGTGATTGGTTTCAGGGCTCAGACATTCACAGAGGTTGTAGGTAGAGCTGCGATCATTGAGAGTGGTATTCAAAGGGGTTTAGCAGCTTAGAGTCAGAGGAAGAGGCCGACACCTTAGAGTTTTTAGGCTGGATCCAGTAGGGGTCCATGGAGAGGAGGTTGTGATAGGGGAGATCAGAGGCATTTGATAGGACCTCGTGGGAATCAGGGTACGCCGACTTACCCGGTATATCAGATGTGTGGGAGACATCATTTTGGGGAGTGCCGGGTAGGCAGAGGTGTATGTTATCGCTGTGGGAGACCCGGCCACATGGAACGTGAATGCCCAGGTCAGCCAAACCAGGTCTCAGCTCCAAGGCTCTATCAGAGAGGACATCAGGAAGCTCAGGAAGGATACCAGGCGCCTCGTGATGGCCCACAGAGGAATGTGGCCCCAGTGAGAGTATACGTTCTAACGCCAGGTGATGCTGAGGTTGCTGCAGATGTGGTGACAGGTACATTTATTGTTTTATCATATCTAGTTATTGTTCTTTTTAACTCGGGTGCTACTCATTCTTTTATTTCTACATCTTGTGTTAAATTATCTGAGAGTGAGACGCAGTCATTAGATATAGCGCTGTCAGTAGCTACACCATCAGGGTTAGTGATCAGATGTCAGAGGGTACTTAGAGGCTATTCGATAGAAATTTAGGCGAAAGTATTACCAGCTAACTTGATTGTATTTTATATATGTGGATTTGATATAATACTGGGTATGGACTGGTTGGCTGCCAATCACGCTAGCATTGATTGTCGTCAGAAAGAGGTAATTTTCAGACCCCCTAGTACGCAAGAATTCAGATTCGTTGGTTCACGGGTACGTGCTCCAACACAGCTGGTGTCAGCCGTGCTAGCGAGCAGATTACTCATGGATGGAGGTAAGGGGTTTATAGCGTTTGTGAAAGAAGTATCTGAAAATGAATTGAAGATTGACAGCACCCCAATGGTACAAGAATTTTCAGATGTTTTTCCAGAGGAGTTACCTGGATTACCTCCTAAGACCGCGCCAATTTCTAAGATTCCCTTTCATATGGCTCCAGTTGAATAGGGACAATTAAAGAAGTAGTTGCAGGATTTGTTGAATAAGGAGTTTATACGACCCAGTGTATTGCCATGGGGAGCTCCAGTATTATTCGTAAAGAAGAAAGACGGGTCCATGATGATGTGTATTGATTACAGGGAAATAAATAAGGTTACTATTAAGAATAAATATCCTCTACCCCGTATTGATGATCTGTTTGATCAGTTCCAGGGTACACAAGTGTATTCCAAGATTGACCTTAGATCCGGGTATCATCAAATGAGAGTAAAAGCAGAAGATGTCGCGAAAACAGCCTTTAGGACCAGGTAT
Source organism: Malania oleifera (assembly GCF_029873635.1). Classification (NCBI taxonomy): domain Eukaryota; kingdom Viridiplantae; phylum Streptophyta; class Magnoliopsida; order Santalales; family Ximeniaceae; genus Malania; species Malania oleifera. The sequence continues at coordinate 29,438,013 of NC_080419.1, read as the reverse complement.
GGGCACTACGAATTCCTCGTTATGCCTTTTGGTTTGACGAATGCCCCAGCCGTGTTCATGGATTTGATGAATAGAGTTTTTCACCAGTATCTTGATCAATTTGTAGTAGTTTTCATTGATGATATACTGGTGTACTGAAGGAGTTTTGAGGATCATGAGGTGCATTTGAGGCAGGTGCTGTAGACACTCAGGGAGGGGAAGCTTTACGCTAAGTTTAGTAAGTGTGAGTTCTGGCTTGAGAAAGTTGCATTTTTAGGCCATGTGATCTCAGGAGATGATATAGAAGTGGATCCTAGCAAGATTGACGCGGTGGTGAATTGGGCCAGGCTGAAGAACGTACAGGAAGTCAGAAGTTTCTTGGGATTGGCAGGTTATTACCGACGATTTGTTGAGGGGTTTTCAACTTTATCAGGACCTCTTACGCATTTGACTAGGAAGAATACCAGATTTGTGTGGGATGAAGAGTGCGAGTAGAGCTTTCAGGAATTAAAGCAGTGGCTCGTCACTGCATCGGTATTGACGATTCCATCAGGAGGTGATGGTTATGTTATCTACAGTGACGTGTCTTTGAAAGGGCTCGGTTGTGTATTGATGCAGCATCGTAGGGTGATAGCATATGCGTCTAGGCAGTTGAAAGAATATGAAAAGAACTACCTTACTCATGATCTAGAATTGACTGCAGTTGTACATGCACTAAAGATCTGGAGACATTACTTATATGGTGAGAGGTGTGAGATATTATCTGATCATAAGAGCCTAAAGTATTTCTTCCCACAAAAAAAGTTGAACATGCAGTAGAGGAGGTGGTTGGAACTTATCAAGGATTATGACTGTACCATCAATTACCACCTAGGTAAAGCAAATGTGGTGGCTGATACTTTGAGCCATAAATCAGAAGACACAGCACAGCTAGCAGCGGTAGTTCAACATCCAATTCAAATAGACTTGGAAAGACTTGATGTGGAGTTAGTGGAAGATAATCCTCAAGCGCTTATTGCCAGTTTAGTTGTACAACCTACACTTTATGAGAGAATTAAAGCTGCTCAGAGGGATGATCCGGAATTGGCAGGAGTGATATCCAGAATACAGGATGGTCATGGGGAAGAATTCAACATTTCTGACGATGGTGCTTTGAGATTTCACACCAGATTGTGTGTACCTACAGATGACAGCATCAGAAGAACGATTCTAAAAGAAGCACACAGATCCCTATACACTATTCATCCTGGCAGTATGAAATTGAATAGGGATCTTGGAGATTATTTCTGGTGGAGTGGCATGAAGAAAGAAATAGCAGAATTTGTATAGCAGTGTTTTACGTGCTAGCAGAGGCTGAGCACCAAAGACCGGTTGGTCAATTGCAGCCATTATTCATTCCTGAGTGGAAGTGAGACCATGTATCCATGGATTTTGTTACTAGGCTGCCGCCAGAACCGCATGGTCAGAATGCCATTTGGGTAATAGTTGATAGGTTGACGAAGACAATGCACTTTCTGCCCATTAAGATTAGCTACCCTATGAACTGGTTAGCAATGATATACATATAGGAGATTGTTCGACCCTATGGAGTGCTGGTATCCATAGTCTCGGACCGTGACCCTCGTTTTACATCACGGTTCTGGAGGAGTTTGTAGGAGGCATTAGGGACTCAGCTAGCATGTAGCACCGCTTTTTACCCTCAGACCGATGGTCAGATTGAGAGAACAATCTAGGTATTAGAAGATATGCTTCGTGCCTGTGTGCTAGACTTTGAAAGTAGCTGGATTCAGTTTTTGCTACTAGTTGAATTTGCTTATAATAACAGTTATCAGACTAGCATCGGCATGACACCCTACGAGGCATTATATGGTAGGAGATGTCGATCTCCTTTTTTTGGGATGAAGTAGGCGAAAGGAGAGTTTTGGGTCTAGAGATAATTCAGCAAGCGTGTGATAAAGTCCAACTTATTCGAGACAGAACTAGTGCAACACAGAGTCAGCAGAAAAGCTACACGGACACTCGCCATCGGGAACTGGAATTTGAAGTGGGTGAGCATGTTTTCCTGAAAATAGCACCATTGAAGGGGATCATGAAGTTTGGGAAGAAGGGTAAGTTGAGCCCTAGGTTCATTGGTCCATTTGAGATACTCGAGAAGATTGGGCAGTGGCCTATCGGTTGGCTTTACCACCATTTCTGTCCAGGATTCATGACGTCTTTCATGTTTCTATGTTAAGGAAATACGTCCCCGATCCTTCCCATATCATCAGCTATGCAGACTTGGAACTTAGGGGTGATCTAGCATATGAGAAAGCTCCAGTTCAGATCTTAGACAGAAAAGATCAGGAATTGCACAATAAGAAGATATCGTTAGTAAAAGTTCTGTGGAGAAATCACACGGTTGAGGAAGCCTCGTGGGAGCTTGAAGATGAGATCAGACGAAAGTATCCCCACTTGTTTTGAGCAGTTATAATGATAATGTATATATTATGATGGTAATTTTCTTTTGTTCAGTATAGTGTAACTGTAATATAGAGTATAGGATAGGTAGTATTTTGGTTTTGGGAGAATTTTCTTTTATACTTCTAATCTCCCAGAACTACCCATGTAACCACGGTATTCCTTCGCCATAAGTGAGGGTGGGTAATAAAATAAGTAGACCATTTTCCTTTAAGGGATGATGAATTATATGAACAGTAAATTTCGAGGAAGAAATTTTAAAAGGAGGGGAGAATGTAGTGACCTAAAAAATAATAGAATTTAAATAATAACGAGGGAGAGAAATGGAAATAGTAATAGAATGAGGTAGTTGAATTTCGTCGACGACATTGCATTTTAGATGGAATAACCCGAAAGATTTTCCACAAGGCCTCATCGACAAACATAGGGAGTTCGTCGACAAGTGCATAAGGGGACCTCGTCAATGAGAAGATACCGAGAGAAGAATTTGGGCTACTCTGAATTTTGTCAATGAAGGGTAAGGTTTATCGACGAAATTACTTAAGGACTCGTCAACGAGATGACGTGGCTCGTCGACGAAGCCTGCAGTATAAATAGCCCTAAACTCATTTTAATCGCAGAAATTTGCCGTAAACCCTCTCTCTCTCTCTACCCCTATGGCTCCTACCTCTTCTTCCTTCGATTTTGGCCCCGTTAGTCGCCAAATCGACGATTTGAGGCCACCACGACGCTCCTGGAGGAGTTCTTTGCAAATCTGCTGGAGCGGATCGTCAGTGGGATGAAGTTGGAATTCGTCTCAAATCCAGGGTAAGGTCTTCTATTTGGAATTTGAATTTTCAGCATTAGTAAGAAATGTAATAGATGTAAAAATAGTAAAGTTTTGTTCTGGAATTTATGGTTTTCAAGGTGTTGAGTGGAAAACCTTGCGGGTGTAAGACCCGTTATAGTAGGGGGATTTTAGTAGAAATCAGGTAAGGGAAATATGCTATGCTAGGCAATTTTACTATGTTTTAGTATAAACTATACGCTTTTATCAGATGATTATTTATGATAGGAATCTATACAGTTTACCATTTATGTATAATATGTTTAAAATTTTTATGTGACTTGAGAATATGGGTATAGTAAAGAAACATGTTTTACAATATTTTCACGATAAGTTTTATAGAATATACATCCAGTGGTTATGTTTTATAGTAATTACAGAATGCCATGATTATATAGTTTCCATATGATTATACAGTTTTCAGTAGTATAATTATACAGTTTTCAGTACCATGACTTACAAATTATAGTTCAGTTCAGAAACACAGTTGACACAGTTACAATTTATTTAATTGTCATGGTAATTACAGTTATTATAGAATCATGGTAAAACAGTTAGTTGTATATAGAAATATATTATATAGTATCAGAACCTGTTGGACTATACAGTAGAGCACGGTACCGTAGCTACATACAGTTTACAGAGTGCAACCACTTATTCAGATAATACGTGGTAGTAGGTCGATCGTATAGTGCCCTAACATGGATAGGCTCCTCATCAGATATGGATTGAGGAGGCTAAATCAGACCAAGGGAGTATAGTAGCTTACCCTGGTCGACTAGCCAGGGTAGATCCCGTCTACGGGCCGCACAACCTTGTCATGGGGGGTTAAATCATAACACACAGTTATTCACAGGAAAATTTTCAGTTATTATTATATATATACAGTTTTACAGAGACAGAGAATATACTTATGTACATTAGAAGTATTTTAAATAGTAACCTAAAATACTGATATGTTAAGTGACATGGAAATGGTGGTGGTTTCTATTACTTGTACTGTATTTACAAATCCAGTTATATATGATTTTATAGAAACAAATTTTTATAATATTGTAACTCATCTACGACACACTAATAATAACATATTTTGTTTTACTGAGTGTTGGCTCATCTCAATTACTTTAATATTTTTCAGGTGATCCAAGTAGGTGAGCAGATCAGGCTCGTAGATAAAGGGGCCTCAGTATTGCCTTGACAGTAGTGTGAGTATTTTTTGAAGTATTTTTGTATAGTCCTAGCCAGTTGAGAATATTTTTGGGGAACAATTATATATGTATATTTTGGGAAACAATTTAGCGCTCTGGTATTGTATATAATTACATATGGTTATTGTTTTATTGGATTTATGCTTCTTGCTGCTTAGGTTGATGATTAGGTTTACTCCAGTATGGTATCAGAGCATGATAAATGTTACAGTATAAAAAAAAAAAAAAAACAAGTCAAATAGCAGGTCATTACAGACAAAATATTGTCTTGGCCTACAGATTGAACATTTAAATGACGTTATTTTTGTTCATCAATCCAAATATACCGAAAAGGTATTGAAGCAATTCTATATAGATAAAGTTCATCCTTTGGGATCTCCAATGATGGTGCAATCACTTGATGTTAAGAAAGATCCATTTCGATCTCGTGATGAAGGGGGGGGGGGGAATTACTTGGTCCTGAAGTACCATATTTAAGTGCTGTCGATTCTTTGATGTATTTGGCAAATTGTACAAGACCTGACATTGCATTTGCTGTGCATCTACTAGCAAGATATAGCTCTGCTTGTAACGACCCAAAAATCTATACCATTTTTTTTCCAATTAAACTTTACTATATACTAAAACTTAATTTATTCAGATACCATTAGATTATCTACTATAACAACTCAGGCCCCAAATGTGCACTAAGGAAACCCTGTTCATTTTGCACACCTACGCAACGAAAAATATAAAATTGTATATCCATATTTACAATACTAGAATTCAATAATTCCCCAAAATATGCATACACAAAAACACATCTCCTAGTAACATTCACCAAAAACCATGGAAAACTACCCAAAAACGCATCTCCCTGAAAACATTTACCCCACAACCATAGCAGTGCAACAATCCCTCTATCAGTGAGCTTGATTTGCTCATCTAGTTGGATTACCTGAAAAATATTAAATCACTGGGATGAGACAGCGTTCAGTAAGAGTAAATATACTATTACTAGTGTAAGGAGTTTGAGTTCCATAAATACTATACTGATAAATATCTGAAACTGTAAAAGTTGGAAAAACAATGTACAATACAACTTGCATCTATTATAGTTTAAAATACAACTATAATATCTAAGTTTTTTGCTTTTTCATACTTCTAGTATCATAATATATCTACTGATACTCTGTAAATTTATATACATATACATAACTGTGATATTTATCCTGAAAAACTGTACGTCATGATTTAACTCCTCATGACAGGGTTGTGCAGCCCGTAGGCGAGACTTAACTCTGGATGGCCTACCAGGATAAGTCATCTGAAACTCCACCAATCATCAGCTTGACCATCTGCAATCCCTCTAAGGCACAGTGCTGGTATCTACCTTGTCAAACCGACCACCTCAACCCAGTTTTATGGGGAGCCTGCAATCTCTTCACACACGGTTGATGGAGTCCTCCACACACTATATGAGATGTGTGGTTGCACTCTGATCTGTAAATAGCAACGGTACCGTGCTCTGCTGATATCTGAACTGATTCATCAAAGTCTAATTCTGTATAATACTATTTTCTATATATATATCTTATTGTTTCATCATGATTCCAAAATAACCATAACACCGAAAAATGTTCTATAAATACTTTGATATCCAAACTGTAATAGCTGTAATAATTGATCTATAATATCTAAATTGTATAAATTGTAATATCATAGTGTTATGACTTTAAAATTCTGAAAATCATGGAAATTTGTAAATGCTATAAAATATTTGTTTGTATTTGTCATTTCCCGATTTTGATAATGACAAATACTCAAGTATTTAATGACTATTTAGTTCATGTGCATGTTTATATTATCAGATACACTGATGGCACATGAAGTAAAGCAAGAAGATCCTGAAGATCATTTTTATTGTATTTCATTATTATTCAATTCGGATCAGTAATAGTAATTAAGAGAAAAAGGTTTGTAATATTTAATGCATATCATGCATGTAGGAACCACAAGATCAAAGGCCTTAAAAAGACTCTAGGTCCCTACACTTCACTTGAAAATCAAATGACCTTAGACGAGACTTTGGCTGACCGACGCTGGATTTTGGTATCCTAAAAAAGACCTTGAATGACCCTAGGACCTACATGCATGCATAAAGAAATGTGCTTATATGAATAGGGTGAATATATAAGGGAGTTCGAATCGAAATGCACTAAAAATGCATTTCGGTCAACCGAACCGAGTCATATAAAAACATTCAATCGAACGAACTGATCAGCGATCAACAGTTTGACCATAGCTCAGTCGACCGTACCATGCCAAGTTCATACAACTTGGTTGACCGAACTCCCACTAGGTCAACGTTTGACTCCTTGGTTGACCGAATAGATTTATACGGGCAATGCCTTGGTTGATCGAACCCCCACGTGGGAGAATCCAACTTCTTGGTCGATTGAACTTCATAATTTAAAATCACCTGGTCAATCGAACCGCGTGGAAATATAAATATTTCCTTTGGGACACTTAGTCCGATTGACCGAACTTTTAGTTCATATTTTGCACGGTCAACCAAACTTCGTCACTTGGTCAACCGAACCTCAAGTTCGGTTGACTAGTGCTCTCCGATTGGACAATTTTTTTACCATGGTTAAATTTTTTAAACAAGGTTAACTTTGCTAAAATGTTTTAAAATAATCATAATAATACCCTTCATGTCCCTAACGGTCATAATTTTTCCCATGTACATATATATGCGATCATTTGTGTAGCGACCCAGAGAAATTATAGTATTTAAAAAGGGAGAAAATGAAATTAAAAAGGGGCACAATAGTTCTTTGCATTCGTTGACGACGAGACGTATTGGGCTCATCAATGAGGGTGCCTTTTGTCGATGAGAAAATACCGAGAAAGGGTTTTGGGTGATTCTGAATTTCGTTGACGAGGAGAGAGCTCGTTGATGAGTTGTCTTCATGACCTCGTCGATGAGGTGACGTGGCTCGTCGACGAGGGCTAGTGTATAAATGTAATGACCCAAAAAATAATGGTATTTAAATAATAAAGAGGGAGGGAAATGGAAACAGAAACAGAAGGGGCAACAGACTTTGTCGACGACGTTGCCCTTTGGGCTTGTCGATGAGGGTGTCCTTCGTTAACAAGTAGATACCAAGAATATATCTGGATGACTTTGAATTTTGTCGACGAGGGTGGAAGTTTGTCGAAGAGTTTTCTTCTTGACCTCGTCGACGAGGTGATGTGGCTCGTCGACGAGGGCCAGTGTATAAATAGTGTTAAACGAGGATTTTTACGCAAAAATTAAATATGACACTCTCTCTCTTCTCTCTCTACGGTTCCTCCTCCCTCTCTCCTCGATTTCAGCCCCGTCAACCGCCGGATCGACGATCTGAGGCTACCACGATGCTCTTGGGGAAGTTCTCTCCAAGTGAGCGGATCATCGGTGGGGCTGAGTTGAATTTCATCCCAGATTCAAGGTAAGACCTTGTATTCAAAATTAGGCTTCACAATAGTTGTAAGAAATGTAGTAGACGTAGAAATAGTGATATTTTGTTCTGATAAATATTGTTTTCAAGGTGTTGAGTGGGGAACCCTGCGGGTGTAGGACTCGTCATAGTAGGGGATTTTCGTAGGAATCAGGTAAGGGAAATATGCTATGCTAGGCAACTTTAGTATGTTTTTAGTATAAATTATACATTTTTACCAGATTATCATTCACAGCAGAAATTTATACAGTTTATTAGTTATGTTTAATATGTTTTAAATTATTGTGTGGCTTGAGAATATAGATATAGTCCAGAAACATGTTTTATAGTAATTTTTAGGATTATGTTTACTGAATATACAGATAGGAAATATGTTTTACAGCAATTTCAGAATACCATGATTATACAGTTTACAGTACCATGACATACAAATTTACAATTAATTTAAAAAATACAGTTGTTATAGAAACAATTTATTTCAACGTCATGGTTAATACAGCTATTACAGAATCATGGTAAAACAGATAGTTATATACAAAAACGTACTATATGGTATCAGACCCTGATGGACTATTACATATACAGTTTACAGAGCATGGTACCGTAGTTATATACAGTTCAGAGTGCAACCACATATTTAGATAATACGTGGTAGATAAGTTGATCATGCCTATGTTGTGGACAGACTCCCCATCATATATGAGTTAAGGAGGGCCGATCTGACTGACGGAGTATAGTGATTTATCCTGGTAGGCCAGCCAGTGATAAATCACGCTTACGGGCCGCAGAACCCTATCATGAGGGGTTAAATCATGACATACAATTATTCATCCATGGAAGTTTTCAGTTATTATTATGTATGTACAATTTACAGAAACTGGGAGTATACCTTTGTACAATAGAAGTAATATGAATATAAACTTAGTAATATGGGTATGTAAGCAACATGGATAAAGGGGGTGGTTCATATTGTCTTGTACCATATTTACAGATTTCAGTTATATATGATTATATAGAATCAAATTTTCATAGTTTTGTAACTTATTTGCCATACACTAGCAATAGCATATTTCTTCTTACTAAGCGTCGTCTCATCCCATTAAATTAATATTTTTCAGGTGTTCCAGCTAGACGAGCAGATTAGGCTCACAGGTAGAGTGGTTTCGGTATCGCCCTATCAGAAGAGTGAGTATTTGGGGTGGAGAGTATTTTTGTATAGCCTTATTCAGTTATACACGTGAGATCAGAGAATGATCTAGTACTCTGGTATTGTATTGTAAATTTATGGTTGTGGTACTTGACTTCAGCCTTTTCCTGCTTAAGCTGATGTTTTATTCCATTAGGAGTTATCAGCGCTGTTTAACTTAATATATAAATATATAGAATTTTAGAAAGGCATTACAATAAATGGGTAAAAACCTCATTTTTGGCTGGAATTTCAGTGCAGATTCTCTCTTCTCTCTCCTCTTCGATTCCCTACATTTCTCTCTTAATTTTTGGGTCCGTCTGCTACCGGATTGATGATCCGAAGCCACCACGACACTCCTGGGGAAGTTTTCTACATATCTGCTGGAGAGATCGTCGGTGGGTCGAGTTTGGAATTCATCCCCGATTCAGGGTAAGGCTTTCTACTCAGTATGTGACTTTTCGACAGTTGTAGAAAGCGTAGTGCGCATAGAAGCACTGAAATTTAGTTATGAGAAATATCATTTTCAGGGTGTTGAACGGGGAACCCTGTGGGTGTAGGAATGTGTTCTTAGGGGCTTTTCTGGAACCAGGTAAGGGGATAAACTAAACTAGATGTTTTATGAAAAATAAGTATAATTTTATAGTATTTGATTTCAGGGAAATATATGTTTTTATATATATATATATATATATATATATATATATATATATATATATGATTATGCATTATGTTGGAAAATACTATTAAAAATGATGATATGTTCTAGACATATATAATACCCATTTTGTGTGGCATGAGTAAAAATTATGATAAGTTACTATTTTCTGGAAACATGATAATATTATGGATTTTTATAATGAAAAACCGGTGTACGGGCCGAGCTATGGATATGATTTGCTGACATACAGGCCAAGCTATGGATATGTTTTGTCGGCATACGGGCTGAACTATGGATATGATTTGTCGGCGTACGAGCCGAGCTATAGTAAAAATATGAAATGCCGGCGTACGAGCTGATGATTTTTCATGATGTATATATATATGCAAAATGATGTGATGATATTGATTTGACAGTTAATAGTATGAAATATCCATGTATCACAGTTTCATTATATGCTATATGATATCAGAACCTGGTTGGCTTGATTTAGGCTAGCACTTGCACGGTACCGCTGCTATGTGTTTTTGATCATCACGATATTGTGTTAATGCTGCTGTATGGAGTAGCGTGAGGACAGATAGTCGATGTAGTTTTAAGAAGTGTGAGTGCCCCTGGTGTACAAACCAGGTTTGGCAGACCCATCGAACTTACAGATTATACTTTTGACTTGGCAGTGGTCGGCCAACCATTGTTAGGTCCCGCCTTCGGGGCCACACAACCTAGTCATGTGAGACTAAAACATGACAACAGCCAGCTAACCTACTAGAGTTGTTTTTATTATTACTATTATATGAAATGAATTATGTTTATGAAAATGCAGTATGTTCTTCCATGCTATGATGATATATGTTTTTCCATATATGACATAACAGTTTACTAAATATGTTTATGTATGGTTTATGTACAACACGGAAAACTCATGTTACCACACACTAGTATTAGTTTATTTCCCTTACTGAGAGGTGTCTCACCCATAAATTTCATAAACATTTTAGGAGCCCCGGATAGGAGAGCGGATAAAGCTCCGCTGTGATAGTTACGACTGATCTGCCTTCTTTGAAGGGTATGCATTTTGTGATAGGGTCATGGATTTTTGTGGGAAATGACCCTAGGACTCTTTTGGGTGGTTTACATATGTAATTACAATGGATATAGTAACTCTGGTATTGTGACGAATGGTATTATATATGGTATTATGAGTTATTTATGATTTTATGTTTCTCGCTGCTTAGGCTTTAGTGCTATTTTCTAATGTATCCCTAGTACCCACGGGTCTAGGTGGATTATGATCTACTGAATTTATTATATTGATTCTATTATAAAAGGAAAAAAATATATGAAAATTAAGCAGGTCGTTACAATTTGCTAAAATTAAGATAAGATTAGGGAGTTAAATTAAGAAAATTCTCTTTTAATTTTTGAGTGCCATTTCTTCATACACAATCCATATACTCATCCATATGATCATTCTTTTCCCAAATCCTTTTGAGTAAGAGTATCTTGAGAGATCCTATACTGGCTTATACTCTCACACTTGTGATTGCTTTGTTGATTTTATTGAGAGTTAGGCCCAAAGGATTTCCCCAGTGATTTAGTTCATAAATTCCTTGATGGGGAAACCTTCTTAAGCTTGTAAGTCTTTGCATTCTCATTGCAAGACTCAAAAGCTTGTCTTGTGTTGTGAAGAAAAATATTTTTGACAAGCTTATTTTTCAAAAATATCTCTTGTGCTTAAGCTTTTGAAAATCTTGTTTGAGATATTTGATTGAGCTATTGAAATCTTTGAAACTATATTTGCGGTTGAAATTATAATATGCATATTGTTTCAAAGATAGATTGCTAACACATACTGTGACAACCTGAATAATAATGGGATTTAAATAATAAAGAGGAAAAGAAATGGAGACAGTAACAAAAGGAGGAAGTCAAAGCGTTCGTCGATGACATTACACTTTGGAAGGAATAACAGAGGGAAATCATCAGGGCTTTGTCGACGAATACAGGGGATTCGTCGACGAAGGTATAAAAGGTTTCGTTGACGAATACAAGGGATTCGTCGATGAAGGTATAAGAGGATTCGTCGACGAAGAAATACCGAGAGAGATTTTGAGCCAACTGAATTTCGTTGACGAGGACTGAATTTCGTCGACGAAATTATTAAAGGATTCATCGACGAATGATGTGGCTCGTCAACCAATCCAGTTCTATAAATACTAAAAATCCAAATTTTTGTTACTTCATAACTAAGCAACTCATTTTCTCTCTCTTCCATTCGGTTCTCTCTCTCTCTCTCTCTCATCAATTTTGAGTCGGATTTACGCCGGTTCAACAATCGGAAGTCACCACGACGCTCTTGGGGAAGTTCTCTCCAAATCTGCCAGAGTGGAACGCTGGTGAAAGTAAGTTGGAAATCATCCCTAAGTTGAGGTAAGATTTTTTAAGCCAAGTTTGATCTTACTGTAGTTATAGGAAATGATGTACACGTAGAAATACTGAAGTTTAGTACTGTGAGTTTTCATTTTCAGGGTCTTGATTAGGAAATCCTACGGGTGTCAGGTTAATATATTTTAGGGGCTTTCTTAGTAGTTAGGTAAGGGAATAAATTAAAGTAGTCATTTTCATGTAAATTATTATATTTATGAGAAAATTTATTTTCTGAAAAACATGTATTATAGCTATAAATTACGAAGGAAATGTACGCTTAAGAAAAATACTACTGATATGTTGAAATGTATATATATGTATGAGATGCCAGAAAGTATGATTTTAAAATGCAATTATGGTTTTATACATCAAATGTGTGGCATGAATATTATTTTACATGGAAAAATATTATGATATGATAATGATATGAATGTAGTATGATTTGAGAAGTTATGAAAGTGTTCAGTACATTATGATTCTGACAAATATATGATTAAATGATTATTTTCAGAATGACGTATTTATGTATGATTCCGGCGCAAGGCCGTATGTATGTATGATTTCGGTGCAAGGCCGTATGTATGTATGATTTCAGCGCAAAGCCGTATTTATGTATGATTTCAGTGCAAGGCCGTATCTATGAAATGTTCGGCGCAAGGCCATAATTATGAAATGTTCGGCACAAGGCCGTGTTGGCTTAATAAGGCTTACAATTCTTATTTTGATGAGAACAAGTCAAATGATATATTTAATATGTTTCAAATAAAAGTGTTCAGGAAAATAACAGAGCTCAAGTGTATAAGAAAGTTCATGGATTACAAAGAGCATGAAGAATGAAGTCATATTGTGAAAAACTCAAAGGAAAGAATGCAACTACAAAGATGGTGGAAGAACAAGTTTTGAAGACTAGATTATACTTTTAAGGATATTCTCAAATGTAAGTACTTCAAAGTAAATCTTAAGTATAAAGAAATTTGAAGCTCATAAAAATTCAAAAATATGTTTTTATATATATACTCTAAAGAATATTTCTTAAATCCATAAAAAGAAAGGGTTTAAGAAAAGAAATTTTTTTTGAAATAATGAAGTTTTTAAACATATTTATTTCAAAATATTTGGAAAATCAAAAATATTTTTTTAAACATATATACTCTAAAAAGTATTTTTTTTAATAAATAAAAAGGGCTTAAAAAGAGAAGATTTTTTAAACCCTGTTTTTAAACATATTTATTTCAAAATATTTGGAAATGAATTTTAGGAATCCTTGGGAGTAATGGATGATTTCAAAAAAACTCCATAAACAGTTCTAATCTCAAACATTTTAAATTAGAGAAAAGAAAGTACAAAGAAAGAGAGAAAGAACTTTCATGAAATATTCAAAAGAATTTTGAAATTGAGAAATCCTCTAAAGTTTCCAAATCAAGTGCTTTTCAACAACTTTTTTGATCCAGAAATATTCAAAGGCTTTTAGATCAAAGTAAGTTTTTTTTTAAAGGTTTTAGATCAACTAATCTTCAAGTATTCAAAATTTTGTTTTCAAAGGATCTGAAATTCTTTTAAGATAAACTCTCTGATCTGAAATCGATTTACATTCTGAAATTAAGTTTTCCAACGATCAAAATTTTTATCTTTTTTGGAAAATTATTTGATAATCCATACCAAGTAATTGAGCTTGAAATTTCTTATATTTAAATTACTTTGAGGTATAAAGTGAGCTGATTGGTGTATTAATTCACTCTACTGTGAGAGTTCTCTTTTGTACACATATTCCTTCGTTATCTTTCTTAAACGATTCTGAGTTGTTGAATCGTTGAACCAAATAAGGGGTTGTTATTTGGAGAGGAGGGCTCTAGCCTAATTAAAGTAGTGCATTGTAAGTTGGTATTGTTCCACCAGGTAAAGAAACTGAGATAGTGAAATCCTTTGGTGTTTTTGCCAAAGGCGAGGACGTAGGCTGTGTTGAAGCCAAACCTCGTAAAAACTCTTGTCTCCTTCTCTCTACTTTAATTTACATACTTTATTCGCTTTTGTTATAAAATTTATGAGTGCAGGTTGCAGAATTTAAATTAAGTTCTTGATCAATTGAAAGTACGTTTTGTTTAATCTTTTGCGAAAACCCAAAAGGGGAGTACGTTGATTAATTTGTAGAAATCTTAATCAAGTAAAGTGAATAATAAAAGGTTACAGGGAAAGCAACGGAAGCCTAAATGTTATTGATTGATTGATTACATTGATTGAATTATTATTTTAAATTCCAGTTTTCTTAAGTGTTGTTATATATTGTATTTTGCTGGGTTATTAAAATTAAAAAACTTAAAAATCAAATAAAATTAAAAGATTTCCAATTCACCCCCCCTCTTGGGAAGCTATTCTTCATTTCAGGCTGTAATTATGAAAGATGCTATAATATCACGTATTATATGTTATCAGAACTTGGATGTTAGTTTAGTTCAGTTTCAGGAGCTCGGTATCGTAGCTATATAGATCAGATATCTATGTTCAGATTAGTGCTAACCACTCCACAAGGGGGTGGGAGATGGATAGTCGATGTGAGTTTCAGTGTAGAGTTGTAGACGTCCACCTAGTAGTCCGGACTAGAGTGAGGTGGGCCCATCATACTTACAGACATATTTTTGACTCGGTAGTGGTCGGCCAGCCATTGTTGGGTCCCGCCTTCGGGCCGCACAACCCGTCATGGGGGGTAATACATGACATTAGCTAGCTATTCATCCTGGGTATGTTTTCAGTATTATCAGTTATAACAGATGTTTTATGTACAATATGATTTATTAGAAAGTATGGAAGCATGTGATTATTCAGCATGATATGATGAACGTTTACGAAAATATGAAATGTACTGTATATGTATAATTGAATTAAATATTCATGTTATCACACAACTGTATTTAGTTTATTTTCTCTTACTGAGAAGTGTCTCACCCTCAAACTAAATGTATTTTTCAGGAGACCCAGAGTGACCAGCGGGTCGTGGCCGCTATTAAGTCAATGTTATTACCCCATTAGGAGGGTAAGATTTTGTACTAGGGTCAGAGTTATTTTGTGATTGACCCTAGAGTTATTTTGATGTTTATGAGAATGTGTAAAAATACAGTCTTATGATATTGTAATAAACTCTGGTATTATGTTTTATGGTTGGATGATTGAGATTTTATACTTGCTGCTGCTTAGGTTTCCGCTGTGATTGATAGGTGTCCTCGTTATTGACGGGTTCGGGTTGATTTTTCCATTTAATATATTACATTTTATGTTAAGGAATTTGAGGTCGTTACACATACACTCTCACTTGTGTTGATTGTTGATTATGTTTGATATTGAGAGTTAAGCAAAAGTTTACCCACATATATAATCTAATAAATCTAGTGTGGGGAAAACTCAGTGGCTTGTAGGTTTTTCATTCATGTTGCAAATTACCTTAGCCCATTCTTTTGTGTGCAAAATCATTTTTACAAGTTAGGATTCAAACATCTCTTGTGCCTAGTAAATTAAGAAAATATTTTTGAGGCTGCTTGAATAACCTTGCTAGCATCTTTGAACCCCTAGGTTGATATTGAAATATTCTATATTGTGTTTTAAAGAAAAACTAGGTTACACACTCTAGTGCTTGCTTGAGAATAATTGTTAGACTGAGTGTTGATTGCACACATTTACATCATTGAGCTTATATGTTCCTATATTATTGATGTGCATTGATTAGTGCTAGTGCGTAGTGGTCCATATTGGATTAGTGTAAGAAACATTTGTTTGTACGAAAAATTTCAAATTTGTTGTATTCCAGGCACGGGCCTGAAGAGGGAGACTAGCCTTGGTACATAGTCTCGGATAAGCTTAGACCCGGTTAGGAAAGTTAGGTGCACCATCCTGGTAAGGTGTACGTTGAGGTTAGTCCCACTAATTGACCTGGTTATAACCGGTGCCGCTCCACCCGTTAAGTGAGAATCAGTGGAATCCTCGGACTTGCGAACTAGAGGCGGGGACATAGGCAGTATTGGCTGAACCCCGATAACATATCGTGTACATACTTTTTATTTTCGCTGTTTATATTCCGTACTTTCATTTTCAACACATGTATGTATTTTGTTTAATTCATTATATGTTGTACATGGGTTAATTGTGTTTATGATTGAATAGAAAGACCCTAGGTTTGTGTAATACTTCTGCTAGATTGGTTGACTTAGGGACAAATTTTTTAAATACCCAATTTGCCCCCCTCTTGCGAATACACCAAAGTTAACAATTGGTATCAAAGTCTCGTAGCATTGACTTAAATGTTTTTGCTAAAAAGTCGAGATGACTCACATTGGTGTATCCCCATTCGGTGAGGGACAATCACCTTCCAGTCCTCCATTATTTTGTGGTGTCGATTACACCACCTAAAAAATTAGAATAAGCGTATTTATAAAATCAATGAATTGGATGGCCTGGCGGGTGATTGTTAATGGAATTCGTATGCCCTTGGATGAAAATGATATTAGGTTAATGCATGCGAATTCAAGTCAATTCAAAAATTGAATAAAATCCACTTCCAAATGGACTAGGCATCATTGCTAGGTAAATATTTCCAAATGCTTAACCCATGATTAAATATAATACTTTAACTTAAGCCACTGTTATCCATTGCACAAAATTGAGTGTTAGAGTTCCATCTTGTATCATATATCACTATACCCTAAACTCACTTTTGAATATGAAAAGCCTAAATAAAAATCAAGTCATCACTCTAGGCTTAAAGCACTATTGATCATAAATGACCAACATATATTGAGTGCTTTTCACAAGACATCCTTGAAATCAAGATTAGAGGCATCCACTAGGGGATTGTTCCTTTTGAGTTCAAAATAAAAATCCTTTGATTCTGGTTCATCTCCTCCATAGGAAAAGCTTTACCACATCATGATCACATCTAGTAAAGATCTATTCTCTCATTGGTTTGTATCCTTACTCCAAAATAGTGATCATAATTAAAGGATACTTTCCATCATTTAAAGGGCATTGTTCATGAATTTGTATACTCCTAAATGCTCTTTGGTAAGATGAGTGGGACATATTTACTAGAACAAAAATTTTTTTTTTTTTAATTATGTCCTTATTTATGAATGCTTTTCTGAACTTAAAGGAGATTTAATATTTAAAAGTATTCATTCAAATTCACTCCACTAGCTCTCAAACTTTAAGTCAAATCCTTTAGAGTTTCAAATGTTGTTGAATGGCTAAGTTGGTTGCACTAGGTCTTAATCAAGGAGACCTATGCATATGCAGTTTAAGTCAAAAGTCATTCTAAACTCGAGCCTCTCACGTATTGAGATTCAAAAGAAAAGAGGCAATATAAGCTTAGTTCATTTAAAGAAATTTTCATTGTGACTTTTTGATCCAAGCCTAAGCATGATAAGTCAAGATTAAATCACGAAAAATATAAACACTTGGCTAAGTAATTACAAAATGAGAAAGACATTAAATGAGTTGAGTGCATAACTCAGGGAGAGCATTTATCGTTCATGGTTATAAATTTGAATGCTCTCATATTCTTACATCGTTTATGCTTTTATGCTCATATGTGTATAGCATTGCAGCACACTATCCATGATTGGACTAAATTTTTTTTGGATAGTTTATATCTTTTCCTAGCACGAACTACTATTGAGTTATACTGTATATTTTTTGAGTTTATTATACTATTGGATTGCATGCTTGTATTGAAAGCCTTCTGCATGGCGGATGCAGTGATGTGTATTGCATGCTGGTAGTGGATATAGGGTTTCGTATGCCTTGAATTGAATTATAAACTACTTGATTGAACCTATCACATGTTTTATGGGAAAATGTCTGATTTACAGACGGCATGCTGCCAAAATCTCGATAGGAATTTTCCCAACTTAAAACCATGTACAAAGATGATCATGTTAAAATAAACGTTAAAATATTTTTGAAAGGATGAGTGAAAACTCAATAAAAATTAAATTTTATCCTCACATAATCATCAGGTATTTAAGAAGCATAGCTCCACTTCTATAGAAAGATCATAAACGACTCACATGCATCACTTTCATCTATTGAATATTGAGGCTCTTATGAAATCTCTGAACATTATATCTAGTGCTTAAAGGATTATGATTTGATATGGAATGTTCTTGGGTCATGAACACTATTGTATGCCTTAATATATACTCTCTAATGCATCTATGGTCTATAGAGACAACTATACTAATCAAGTAACAAATGTAATTGACAAATACTGAGTATAGTTGATTTTAATGATTTGGATTGATGGCTTATACTACTAGGCTTAATGAAATAATTCTTTATCTAGTATAAGTAGCTTATTGCATCTAAACTAGAATTCAAATTGATAAGGGGAGCATCTAAAATTAAAATGCCTATCATACTATGCTCACAAACTTTTGAGGCGTAGATCTTTGTTGTAATTAACTGTGGCTTGCGCTTAAATGAAATAATCTTTGTGAAAATTTTAAGTTGATATATATTACTCTGCCACAGGTTGTTTGTGTTTGCCATATGATCTTACATGTGATTGTTAAATCTTTAGGATTATCATGGTTGTAGTTTTTTGGTAATATTTCAGTTTGTGTGCTTAATTAACAAACCCAAAAAAATGTTGCTTACTTGTATGATCTTAAAATGGTTTTTGGCAAGCAACCCCCAGTACTTTAAGCAAACATCATAAGGGGAATATATATTTGTATATATACATATATATTTATTATAATACTTCATGGCAAGAACTAATTTCAAAACTAAATTTTTTCTCTCTCGCCTTATTATTATTATTATTATTATTATTATATACATATATGTTTTTAAAATCGCATAACTGGTTGAGTAACTATACATAAAAATGCATGCGAACTAGTCAGATATGGTTTATGCTCAAACCTATTCCTTATATAACGCATGTCTTTAAGTTCAAAATTTTTGTGAGTCTCATGAAATGCTTAAATCGCAATGGTTTGAGGATATTTCTGGTTTAACTACGTTTTTCATGTTATTTAAATATTTTAATAACTAGTTATATAGTTTGTGTGCTTTATTGCTAAACCTGTTATTGCTTTATACTTTATGAATTTGTTTGTTCTATAAAATGCATGACTATCATATCTCTTGCATGATTGATAGTTATATTTATGTTTTGAGAATACTGAACTGTTTGAGTAAGTAGTTAAGGATATCTTGTAAATATATTACTCAATCAAGTCACTTGCATACAGGTATTTTTTCAAACGACATACTGCTGAATTTTCTAAAAACCTTTTCCCAAACATATCTTGTATTCAAATGATTATTAGCCTATATACTTAAATGTTTATTTAGGCCTTTTTTGCTATTGCCAAAAGGGGGAGAAGTAGACAAGTATTTCTCATCATAAAAAAAAGGGAGATTGTTGACCCTATGGGTCATTTCTCGATTTTGATAACGACAAATACTCAAATATTTAATGGCTATCTAGTTCATGTGCAGGTTTATATTAGCAGATACACTGATGGCACATGAAGTAAAGCATGAAGACTTTGAAGATCATTTTTATTGTATTTCATTATTATTCAATTCAGGTCTGTAATAGTAATTAGGAGAAAAAAGGTCTGTAATATTTAATGTATATCATGCATGTAGGAACCACAAGCTCAAAGGCCTTAGAATGACTCTAGGTCCCTACTCTTCACTTGAAAATCAAATGACCTTAGACAAGACTTTGGTCGACCGACCCCAGATTTTGGTATCCTCAAAAAGACCTAGAATGACCCTAGGACCCACATACATACATAAAGAAATGTGCTTATATGAATATGATGAATATATAAGGGAGTTTGAACAAAAATGCATTAAGAATGCATTTCGATAGACCGAACCGAATCATATAAAAATATTCAGTTGACCAAATCGATCAACGGTCAACAGTTTGACCATAACTCGGTCGATCGTACCGTGCCAAGTTCATACAACTTGATCGACTGAAATCCCACTGAGTGAACGTTTGACTCCTTGGTCGATGGACTAGATTTATACAGGCAACACCCTCGTCGATCGAACCCCTATGTGGGAGAATCCAACTGCCTGGTCGACCGAACTTCATAATTCAAAATCACTTGGTCGATCGAATCGCGTGGAAATGGAAAAATTGCCTTTGGGACACTTAGTCCGATTGACCGAACTTTTAGTTCATTTTTTACACGGTCAACCAAACTTCGTCACTTGGTCAACCGAACCTCAAGTTCAGTTGACCGGTGATCTCGGGTTGGATATTTTTTTTTGCCGATGTTAAATTTTTTAAAAAGGGTTAACTTTGCTAAAATGTTTTAAAACAATTTTAATAATACCCTTCATATCCCTAACGGTCATAATTCTTCCCATATATATATATATGAGATCATTTGCTAAAATTAAGATAAGATTAGGGAGTTAAATTAAGAAAATTCTCTCTGAATTTTTGAGTGCCCTTTCTTCATACACAATCCATATACTCATCCATATGATCATTCTTTTTCCAAATCCTTTTGAGTAAGAGTATCTTAAGAGATCCTACACTAGCTTATACTCTCACACTTGTGATTGCTTTGTTGATTTTCTTAAGAGTTAAGCCCAAAGGATTTCTCTAGTGATTTAGTTCATAAATTCAATTTTGGGGAAACCTTCTTAAGCTTGTGACTGTTTGCATTCTCATTGCAAGACTCAAAAGCTTGTTTTGTGTTGTGAAGAAAAATATTTTTGACAAGCTTATTTTTCAAAACTATCTCTTGTGCTTGAACTTTTGAAAATCTTGTTTGGGATATTTGATTGAGCTATTGAAATTTTTGAAACTATATTTGCAGTTGAAATTATAATATGCATATTGTTTTAAAGATAGATTGCTAACACATACACTCTCACTTGTGTTGATTGTTGATTATGTTTGACATTGAGAGTTAAGCAAAAGTTTACCCACATATTTAATCTAATAAATCTAGTGTGGGGAAAACTCAGTGGCTTGTAGGTTTTTCATTCACGTTGCAAATTACCTTAGCCCATTCTTTTGTGTGCAAAATCATTTTTATAAGTTAGGATTCAAACATCTCTTGTGCCTAGTAAATTAAGAAAATATTTTTGAGGCTGTTTGAATAACCTTTCTAGAATCTTCGAAACCTTAGGTTGATATTGAAATATTCTATATTGTGTTTCAAAGAAAAACTAGGTTACACACTCTAGTGCTTGCTTGAGAATAATTGTTAAACTAGGTGTTGATTGCACACATTTACATCACTGAGCTTATATGTTCCTATATTATTGATGTGCATTGATTAGTGCTGGTGCATAGTGGTACATATCGGTTTAGTGTAAGAAGCATTTGTTTGTACCAAAAATTTCAAATTTTTTGTATTCCAGGCACGAGCCTAAAGAGGGAGACTAGCCCTGGTAAATAATCCTGGATTGGCTTAAACCCGGTTAGGAAAGATAGGTGTACCATCCTAGTAAGGTGTAGGTTGAGATTGGCCCTACTAATTGACCTGTTTGTAACCGGTGCCGCTCCACCCGTTAAGTGAGCATTAGTGGAATCCTTAGACTTATGCGTTAGAGGCGGGGGACGTAGGTAGTATTGGCCGAACCCCAATGACATATCATCCGTGTACTTTGTATTTTCGCAGTTTATATTCCGCACTTTCATTTTCAGTACATGTATGTATTTTGTTTAATTCATTATATGTTGTACATGTGTTAATTGAGTTTATGATTAAAGAGAAAGACCCTAGGTTTGTGTAATACTGCTACTATATTGGTTGACGTAGGGATACATTTTTTAAATACCCAATTCACCCCCTCCTCTTGGGAATACACCAAAGCTAACAGTATATATACTGTAATTCATAATTCTGTAAAATCTGATAAATATATTTCTGCATAAATACTGTGAATCGAAAATCTGTACATGCTATAAAATATCTATCTGTATATATACTGTAATTCATAATTCTATAAAATTTGATAAACATACTTCTGCATAAATACTGTGAATCATAGTAATCTGAAAACTATAGGATTTCTATACTGATCTGATAATGTCTCATGCCACACAGTTAAATAAATAAATATTCCATATCTTGAAAACTGAATCTTCTAATATACAAATAATTTGCGTACTAGATAATAATCTGAAAAAATATATAATTTACTGATAAACATTCCTAAATTCCTAGCATAGCATATTTCCCTTACTTATCTGACTGAGAGGCTTGCCTCCAATTCAACCCTCACACCGTCGGTGTACCAACCTTAAAATTCTGTAATTACATATATACAAGTTCTCCAGTAAAACACTGAATTTTCCAGAAAATCATCATACTCACATTTCCTGAATCTGCATATTTGTAATTTCCTAAACTATAATTTGTCTCGGTTCCTAAAAAAATAACCGTTGAGGTCCTTAACCCATGCCTGCAGGGTTCCAAAAACATCCTAACCCTGAAATCATAACATCCTAATTTTGCTCCACAAAACATCATTATATTCTTATACAATACAAGATCTGGGCTCAGATAAACCTGATAATATTGGAAATACAAAAATAATCTACTTACCCTGAAATTGGGATGATCCCCAAAATTTCAAATCAACATTCTGCTTTGGTTAAGTTGTAGAGAATCTCCCCATGATCACAATGGTAGCTTCTGATCGTCGAA
Organism: Malania oleifera; assembly: GCF_029873635.1. NCBI lineage: Eukaryota > Viridiplantae > Streptophyta > Magnoliopsida > Santalales > Ximeniaceae > Malania > Malania oleifera. The sequence goes on along the minus strand of NC_080419.1, from coordinate 29,415,105 downwards.
CCGGGAAGAAACGGAGCCGAAAATCTAGAGAGAAGAAGAGAACAATGAATTTCTAGAGAGAGAAAGGGAACTGTAGCTGAATTCTTGCCAAAATATGATTTTTCGCGTATTTATAACGACTTAACATGTGGCTTCGTTGACGAGGATAATGAGTTCGTCGACAAACCAGAGGGTTTGCATGCTCCCCTCTCGGTATTTCTTTGTCAACGAGGCACTGAACCTCAACCACAAAACCTATAGGGAGTTCGTTGACGAAACTAAGGCGTTCGTCGACGAACCCTGTTTGACCCTTTTGAAATTTTCCTTCCTTTCTTTTAATTAATTATTATTATTTTTGGGTTTTTAAATAGCTCCTACTTGACAACACTAAAATAGAATTAAATACATTCTACGTTATTTGAGAGGTACATCTGATTTGGGTCTATTTTACTCGTTTAATTCCAAATCTCAACTAGTAGGATATGCAGATGCTGGGTATCTATCTGATCCTCACAATGCTAAATCTCAAACTGTGTATGTATTTCTTTAAGGAAAAACTACTATATCTTAGAATCAGTGAAGCAGACGATTACAACAACATCATCCAATCATTTTGAAATACTAGCTATTCATGAAGCTAGTAGAGAATGCGTTTGTGTAATAATCCTAAAAATGACTATATAAGATTAGTGGGGTGATTCAAAAAAAAAAATTAATTAATTAATTAAATAATTAAAAAAATAAAAAACTAATTATTAAATTTTTTAATTTTTATTAATAAAAATTATTATTATTATTATTATTATTATATATTCATTTACCTGAAGCTTCTTTTGAAGCTTCAGGACTTTGTTGTTGTAGAGAGGAAAAGCCGCAGAGAGCCCCCCCTCTTCGAAATTCTCTCTCTCACTCCTCGTTCTCTCTCCCTCTTTCCTCAGTTTCGTGACAGATTCTCACCCGATCGAAAATCATAAAATACTGTTGGGCTCCATTTTTCGCTACCGTCATTTCTACCGGAGCGGATTGGTGGTAGGAGCGGCGTAAGTGTAACTCCTAGGGTAAGCTAATTTTTCATTTTTTCTTAATTTCTTGCAAATTACAAGCCCAATCGGTGATTGGACACCACAATGAGAATCTAAGGATGATTCTCTACAAGTCTAACAGAACGGAATTCTCGTGGGGTTGTCGTACGCATAACCCCAAATTTGGGATAAGGGGGTTATTAAGGGGCTTATTATTATTTAATTAGTATTAATTTAAAAATGCTAAAATATTGACCATCTGAAATTGAAGTAGGATTTTCAGAATTTAGGGTCCGGGTGAGCGTCACGGGTGTAATTTCGGGACCTGAAGGCATAATTCGAAAAATTAAGTGAGGGTGTTAAATAATAGTTTAAATGTTAATTTGGGGTATATGGAGCCTAAGGAAGGTTAATTGGGTATTATTTTGGGTAAATGAGTTAATTAATCTAGGAAAAATGCAAATTGCAGGAGTTGAGTTTCGGGCGCCAAGAGTGTAGGATCTGGGTTCTAACGTGACTCTCAGTAAGTCAGGTAAGGGGAATAAATTATAACAGTATTTTTAGAACTATTATTTGAATTAATATATGAAAATGAGCATATGGTATTTTGTCTGAAAATTATTATGCTGTAAATATCAGATAAATTGTGTGGCATTTGAGTAATTTTTAATTGTGATATTTTGGAGTGTGAAATTAATATTTTATGAATAATAGATGAAAATTGTGTGGCATATGACGTAGGTTGAAAAATGTGAAATATAACGATGAGTAATTTCTGAGAAAATATTGAAATAAGAATTATTGTTGTAATTAGTGGAAAATAATGAAATATGGTGTTTATATGTGAGTAAAAAAAATGATTTGCGTAAAAAATGAGATTTTGAGAATTACTGAAATGGGTATTTTGTGAAATGTTGAAATACGTGAAACACGATATATACTATTATGAGATGATGAAATGTATACAGAAAACGATGAGAACATTTATTTTGAGATGAATTGAGAAATACTGATATGAGAATGATGATGTGTATTGATGTGTAAATACTGAAATGTGAAAATGGGAAATATGAATGCTGCAATATGGAATTGAAATATGATTGATGAAATGCCAATACCGCATAATGATTGCGGGTATATGGCAATGAACCTGATGGATGGTTGTGATATTAAGCACGATACCGTTGCTAGTAGTGTAGTACAACCACACAGACTTTTGGAGCATGTGGCGTGACAGTCAATTGAGCTATTTTGTAGAGTTGTTGGGCTCCCTGAGTCCGGATCAGGGCTATAGGCCGACCAATCATACTACATACGCGATATGTGATATGATATTTTGATCTAACCGGGTCGGTCAACCGCGGTTAGATCCAGCCTTTGGGCCGCACAAACTTGACCATGGGGGGAAGCATGGTGTGGAAAGAAAGGTCCTCAGGGTAGCCAAGAGTTACATACGTGATGTTGGTACGAGGTACCAAGGATACTCATGAGCTGGATAGTAAAATGGAAACGGAAAGTGAAAGAATGATAAAATTGACTAAAATAAGAAATGAAAGAAATAATAGAAATTGAGAAATAGAGAATGGTGAAATTGAGAAATGGAGCCGTGTGAGTTAATAATATAAATAATTGAGGCGAAGTGAAACTCTCTGCCTAAGGGCTTACTGAGTAAGGTGAGTGCCCTGATAGGTATCAGATGTGGCCATACCTGGCTGCATAACGTGTTAGGGCAGAGGGAAACTACCTGTATGGGCGGGTAATCTTCCCTATTCTCAAGAACTTCGCAGGTAAATATGTGTTGGAATGATTGAGTTTGAGAAATGATTTTAAAGCTTATAAAAACTTGTGTTGTATATTTATATGATTATGAGAATATATTTATCAGTGTATTTTTCTCAGATGAAATGTTGATTTGAAAAGTAAAGTGTATTATAACTGAACTCATTTGGCTACACACTGTAAATAATTTGTTCCTTCTTACTGAAATGTGTCTCACCCAAAATTATCTAAATTTTTCAAGAAACAGGGATAGGCCAGGTGATAAAGCTCCGGGACCATAGGAAGCTGGGACCCTGACACACATGGTGAGTTCTTGGACTAGGGAGGTGTAATTCCCCTAGAGTTGAGTTATTTTTGGGTATGTGATGGGTATGTACATATATGTATGTGGATACTCTGGATATTGTATTATGTTGTTAAGTATGTATTATCTTCCGCTATTAGGTTATATAAATAAAATGACTTTTTACCCGGTACCCAATGCGGGTTGAGTCATTTGAATGGTAATAGAGTTGTTGACGTGGCCGATTTGTGAATGTTGTTGATGGCGAGTGAATATTTATTTATTATTGTTAAAAAAAATTGTATGAAAATCGGGGTGTCACAGTCTGGCTCAAATAAATGATTTCTCATATTCAAGAAAATTGTGGTCTTCAATCAATCAAAGATATTCCAACAGTTTTGTATGAAGACAACGCCACATGTATAGCTCAACTGAGAGGAGGATACATAAAGGGTGACAGAACAAAACATATCTCTTCGAAATTCTTCTATACACATGAACTCCAGAAGAATGGGGATATAGATGTATAACAGCTTCGATCAAGTGATAATGTAACAGATTTTTTCACCAAGGCTTTGCCAACTATAACAAAAGACTAGTACATCTTATTGGAATAAGACATCATAAAGATCTTAACAGGATAAGTTAATATATGAGTGACAGCCAAGGGGGAGTGTTATGAATAACAGGCAGCTTAGCAGTTTATAAATGATAGCTGCCAGCTGCCAATAATAGTGATTGTCACTTGAAAGAAAAAATAAAAGTAAAAATCTTACTTGTGTTGTGAATGAAGTGATGGCTGTCCCCTTTGTCTCCCTCTCACATCACTCCTATGTCTTCTTCCATTTGTCTTCCTCTTCTCTCCCTCTCTTAATTTCACTCAATTATTTTTCTTCTGCTCCTCCAACAACTATATAAGGAGGAGCGGACGCAGAGAAGAATATATGCACAAAATAAATAGTAGAGAGTAGAATGCAGGAAGAAAAACACGCAGAAATTGAGAAAAGAAAGAAAGAAGAGAAAAGAGTGAGATATTTCATATAACGTAAGATAGTGGAAAATTTGTACAAATCCAGATACATGTTGTAATTACTCTTAATATAGTGGATTACTGATATCATCCGCCCGTGGAGTAGGTATAAACCGAATCACGTAAATCCGGTCTCACTTCTTATTTGTTTTTTGCTTGTCTTCATTATTTTATGCTTATCTCCGTTTATTTATGATTAATTCGTGTATCCTTAGAGACTATACAAGTACTTTTGTGTTTGGTTTTTCAAAATATTTTGGTTCTTGTTCAAATAATGAAGCTGAATTGAGAGCTGTGTTAGAGTGAATAAAGATTTGCAAATATTTGGGACATATTAGTATTGATATTGAATGTGATTCGAAGATTGTTGTAAATTGGATAAGAACAAAGAGGTGCTCCTTGTGGTATTTATGAGATTTTTGGGAGCAACTGATTGGTTTATTAGAGAGAGTAGACTTTTCGATAAAGCATTGGTATAGAGAAGGAAATAAAGTGGCAGATGCCTTGGCTCGTCAAGGTGTTAGGGGGAGGAATAGATTGTTTACAAATAATAGTCAACTCCCTAGAGTTATCAGTGAGTTATATAAATTGGAGAAGATGAGTACGGCTTATTTGAGGTATGTTTAACTGATTTCCTGTTAATTTTGGTCTATGCTTTATGTTATTTATCTTTTGTTTGTTTTGTTGCGTGATATTTGATTTGTAGGTCCTTGTTTTGTTTTGATTTGTTTGATTTTGTAATCTTTTTTTTGGCTGATTGTTGGTATTGTTATTTGGGAGACCTTTAAAGGTTTGTCTTTTGCCCCTTCCTTTAAATATCTTGTAACCACGGAATTCCTCTACCAAAAGTGAGGGTTTATCAAAAAATAAATGGAGGTCCCGTCCTTCTTTTTTGAAAAAAAAAAAAAAAACCCCTATAAAATCTATTTTATAGTTTACTTCAAAATAGGGGATAAAATACAGTCGGCCATGGGCTAAAAATCTAAGCCCACCTAGGACAGTAGTTCCCCCAATAAATGAATTCAGCGTGGTAAAAAATCTCCGCAAAAGAACCGAAGCTAAGGCCACCCAAAAGATGATGACGTGGTCGAAGCTAGACCACTCGAGCGCTGACGTCTGTACTTTCACAATAACTTTTATATCCTTCTTCAGCTTGAGAAACCAACCATTGGAAATTTTTTTCTTAAATTTTTTTTTCATAAAACTGTTAAAGAAGGGAGAAATATATTAAAAAAAAGAAATTAAAAAATCACCGAGGGCATATAAGTCAAATTACGCCCAAGAACGAGCACCCTTAATATTTCCCTGGAGAACGTACAGTTTTATCCGTTAGGATCCAGAGAGAGAGAGAGAGAGCGAGCGAGAGAGAGAGATGCAGCTCTTCTCTTCTCCTTCCCCAAAACCCAACTTCCCTCTTCACACTAATTCTCAAAACCCTAATCTCAATTCCTCCAAATCCTGCTTCTGGGTCACCCTTCATTACTCTTCTTCTAATCCCATCTTACCCCCCTGTTCTTCCCATGAATCCTCAACTCTCGTCCAACAAAGCCCTCTCTCCCCTGTATCGCCATCCCCATCCCCATCAGAAGAAGAAGAAGAAGAAGAAGAAGAAGACAAGAGCAAAGAAGAATCTTTGGACGAACAGCAACTTGTGGTTCGCCGGCCGGTAATGGATTTTTTGGGTGAAGACACTGGAAGAGATGGAGATAGTGTGGAGGAGGCTCAGGTGTCTTTGTCCCCGATCGACGTAGGTCTCTCTAAGATTGCTAAGAAAATTCAGATTTTTGAGCCGAAGAGGGTGGAACTGGGCTCCAAAAAGAAGCCTCTCGTGGTGAATTTGGATTTGGCGTTGTATAAAGCGAAGGTTTTGGCGAGGAATCATCGGTTCCAAGAAGCAGAAAGAGTGCTGGAGGAGGTTTTTCTTTGAATTTGTTCCTTTGGGTGTGCTTTTTAATTTACTTCTGGCCATTTTTTTGTTGTTTAGTTAGATTAGTGAGTTATGGGATTTTTTGAAGCATCTTGCTGTTTGTGTGTTTCTGATTGATGAATTATGTGCGATTTTGAAGAATTTTTGTTGTTCTGATTAATGGGTTTTGGTATTTTTGAAGTGTATATATTACTGGCCAGAGGATGGGCGGCCGTACGTGTTGTTAGGGAAGATCTTTAGTAGGCAGTCAAAGGTAGTTGAAGCTAGAGCTGTTTATGAGAAGGGATGTCAAGCAACGCAGGGGGAAAATCCTTACATCTGGCAGGTTGGCATTGTATATTTTCCATTGTTATATTAGCTTTATTATACCAATTACAAAAAAGTGTCACGGATTTCTCACTTGAAACTTGTGATTTTAACTAAGATAAACTGCAGAGAGATGCCAAACTCTTGCGACCTCGGATTTAAAATCCGGCTTGTGTGATTATCAACTTAAGTGGTTGTGAAATTACTAAAAATGGGAAGCTTTTATCTTGCTAGTAGAATTTGATTTGCCCTTTCAAATTTGTGATGCTATTCACTTGCAATGATAGATAATGGAGATGGAAAATATATTTGATCTTTTGACTTCTACTTCTTCATGAACTATGAATCTTCTTGCAGTGTTCAGTTTCAATGCTGAGCACTGAGTAGTCATGTAGCTGTATTTTTCTGCCTTATCTACAGGATTTGTTTGGAATAATGGAACTATTCCTGTCATGATGCAGAATATATATTTCTGGTTCAGTCCACTTCTAGAAGAGAAAGAATTGTTTCAATAGCATCTGAATGGTCAGATAATTTTTAACAGTGGATAATGGGGTGCTTGTGCTTCTACTAGTCTCCTGTATGATGACTGTAGTTCCAATTCCCATTTTTTCTTTCATCCAGAATTTCACCTTGTATACAATCTTTGTCTACTTCATGCATAGGTTTGGTGGGTTGTGGGTATGCCTTAACTTTGAAGGTATTCATTTTTTTCTAACTTCATTGAATGTTGCACCGGAGATAAATCTTGAATATTGTTGGCTTATTGCCATCAGGCTTAGATTTAGTTGAACTGAGTTCAGTAGATGCAATGCAGTTGTTTGACTGCCTTCAACCCACCCAAACTTTATGTTAATGAGTACCATTGTCTTGCAATAGTGTTGGGCTGTGCTGGAAAATAAGCTGGGAAATATAAAGAAAGCTAGGGAATTATTTGATGCTGCCACGGCTGCTGATAAGAAACACATTGCAGCCTGGCATGGATGGGCCATTTTGGAGCTAAAACAAGGAAATGTCAAGAAGGCTCGGAAGCTTCTCGGTAAAGGTCTGAAAATTTGTGGTGGAAATGAGTACATATACCAAACTCTTGCACTCCTTGAAGCTAAGGCAGAGCGCTATGAGCAAGCGCGTCATTTATTGAGACAGGCCACCAGTTGCAATCCCAAAAGCTGCGCAAGTTGGCTAGTAAGTGTTCATTGTCTTCTCTAGGAAGGTTAGTTGTAGGTAGGCTTTCTTGTTCACTTTATGAACATGGTTTTAAATGAACCATGTATTTATTTTATCCCTTCTTTTGGTATAGGCATGGGCGCAATTAGAGACGCAGCAGGAAAATAAGTGGGCTGCTAGGCAATTATTCGAGGTTTTTGTTACTACCCTGATCACATGCTCTGAAAACTGTCATTTCCTTGTGGCAAAGTCATATAACAGAACTGTAATACTTCCATATTTTGATATCCAGTCTTGTAATTGCATGTCAGTTTTAATTTGCAGAAAGCAATTCAAGCTAGTCCCAAGAATAGGTTTGCATGGCATGTATGGGGACTCTTTGAAGCTAATCTCGGAAATATTGACAAAGCAAGGAAACTTCTAAAGATAGGCCACACACTCAATTCAAGGGATCCTGTCCTCCTTCAGTCTCTTGCTTTATTAGAATACAAACACTCAACTGCAAATTTAGCCCGTGTGCTGTTCAGGAGAGCTTCCAATTTGGATCCCAAGCACCAGCCAGTATGGATTGTAAGAAATGCCTTCCTTATTACAAAAGTCTGTTCTGATTTTATGAAAACAAACTGGATTTAATTATGTACATGTTCTCTTCTCCAAGAGTTAGCAACTTAATAAATTAACTGGTGAATGGCCCAATTTTTGCGTGATGTTTGTCAATCTGTTAACAAACTAAGCCATTTCAATCTTTATTTCTATTTTCAAGATTCAAAATTATTAAATTGCTTGAAGTGAAATCACTGCAAGATCCTTCAATTGTTTGTGAGAATGATCTTGACGCATAGCTGCTTTAACAAGGCAGGTCCCCATGGGTATGCACTGTATGGTTGGGGTCCAGTCCTGCACTGTCTCTAATTCATGTTTGATGATCTAAGCAGAACTAGGGGTGATTTGATACTGCATTTTAGCAATTTCTTTCTAAGCAGCTGTTTTAATACTTATATGCACTAGACCTAGCCAGAAAAAAAAAAAAAAAAACTCATATGCACAATATTGTATGGGCTTATGGGCAGTAAAGGAAATTTCAGGATGCTCTTGGATTTTGGAGGATAATTCTCAAAGCAAGAGATCTTGCGTATCCTCACATTAAACACAGAATTGGAAATGGTAAAGAGTCCACTTGCTCTATAATTGGCATATGCACTGCCTTTTTTTTATTTATCATTTATGATTATGGTCCTTTTTTTTCTGTGGAGCTGGGAGTTCGAGAAGATTCCAGAGTTGATGACATTATTAATGATTACTCGTGCGTTTGGCCGAGGAGACCATCAGTTAAAGTAAATGCATTCAAAGATACTCTGAACTTCAATCCTAGTAGTGAGCATGAAGATGAAATATGCTGGCTGACAAGTAGGGATTTTTATAAAGGTTGAGGATATGAGATCGACAATTATACCACATGTGTCTAAAGAGGAGATTTTTTTAATTGGTTTGGCCCATTTAGTGGTCTCAACTTATTCAAATGATGAAGTGAAATAAAATAAAGATGAAAAGGAAAAGAAAGAAGGTTGTTTGGACATAAATTGATCTTTGCATGGAGCATAAATAATCTATTGACACCGATAGAATTTCCATGCTAAGCTTGTTTATGCATTAGTGTAGCATATCTTTCTTAGACACGCATGGTAGACTTTGCAACTTGGCAGTTTTTTCTCAAAGACTCCTTGTTTGGTTATTGTTGTAGCATGATTATTTACCAAGTGGTTTGTCGTTATATGAATACTTTATCTATATAAAGGGTAGGACCTCATTGTTCTGTAGGAAGAGATGAATTGTGCCTTATGAAGTGTAAGTTCAAGACAATAGAGTGATTTTGCAAAAAAGATTAAATCTTAAGTTCTTCTTCTAACACATTTCTCTTCTCAAGGCTAGAAAAGGATTATGGTAGAACCACATAAACTTCTTGTGTTGTGGTTGTTCAATATCTTTTTATTTCATACAATTTTATTTTTTCTCTTTACCTATGTGTGGGTGGTCCTAGTAGCCCAACAACTCTCTCTATTCACTTCCTTTAACTTCTTTATTTTCCTTAATAAAGCCTTTTACCCTTCAAAAAAATAAAATAGACAAGCAATAATTACTTCTAAATTTTATTATGAGAAGTTTTACTTTATATCCTATTTCATATTGAATGGAATAACATAAATTTTTTATGTAACTTTTTTCATCTAAATTATTGTTATATTAATATACAATGTCTATCCTCTTATTATGAATCTCATCTTGTTTTATTATGCAAAGTTCATCTTTTTTTTTTGGCTTGATATATTTTTCTCTTAGATTTTATTTTTTTAGAAAATGGCCATACTAATTAAACATTGTCGTTATTGATAACTTTTCCTCAATTAAGTAACTTTATAATCAAGGCCTTCACATTCCATTCAGCTTGGGACTGTATAAGTGATAAGAAAAATCCTGTATGTTGGGCTAATTGGCTAAAGTTTTTTGGACAAAATATAGCATATTAAAGCATGCCTTTGAAGTTGACTTGCTATACAAAACAAATCGAGTACTTTGGATAACATTGTAGCTTGGGGGAGATGTTCTGATGCTAGTTGCAGATTTATGTGGCAGCTCCATAGAATCAAGAAACCACTTATTCTTTATGACCTATTCTGAGTCAGGCTTATCAAGAAGTCAATTTTAATATAAGGCTGTGAGAGGGAGGTAATGCTAAGAAAGAAATTGTCTGCAAGCTGGTATGGGTTGCTACAGTTAATCATTCCTGGAAAGCCAGGGACTCCTTAGCTTTGAAGGCATTGATGCTTATCCAGATGTGATTTCTGGTCAGGCAGTGAAAGATGTTAAGATTGTATGCCATGGGCATAAAGGAATGAATTCTTGATTGGAGAAGATTGATTTGGAGTATAGAGAAATAGAAGAATGCACCTTGAGTATACAGTGGTTGTTTTTGTTGTAGAAACCCTGTTTTGAGTTTACTGTGAGTATACATCAGGTGGTATTTTACTGTTGTATGCTTAGATGTATTGTTGTATGCCTATTTTTGTTTTCCCAGCTTGCTTAATATATGAGGTTGATTCTTCCTAAAAAGTATTGTACGGGTTTAATTGGTTTTTACATCTATCCAATGGCAAACCCTGCAAAACTTGCTTCTTTTTACTCAGAAGAATAGGCAGGTTATGTTATTCAGTTGATATCACCAGAGTGGCAAGATCTTAGGAAGGACAAGAATACATGAAGCATGTTTCTATTATTATTTTAATTTGGAATTGGAACTATTTTATGCAGTGAGATATTGCTCCACAACCTCATACGTCAATATACAGGATCATTTTTCATCATTTGTATGTTGATTGTTGAGTAGCATTCTTGCTTTTAGTTGACTGTAAATAAAGATAGTTTTTTGACATACTGGTTTGGATATAGTTTTTGGGGTCATATAGTGTATCCTTTTTGCACATATCATCAGGTTGGAATCACTTTGAATCAATTTTTCCTGTGTGCTGGCAAAATATTTTTCCCTATATTCTTTTACTCTGTTAATCTTGTTTTTCAAGCTATTAACAATCCATTTGACTTCACCATTTCTCTCTCTTTTCCTTGTTGTGAACCTGGGATGTGCAACACAGATAGCAATAAACAACAGAAAAGAGAGGAGAGAAGAACACAACAGATTTACGTGTTTTGATGATGTGTCTGTGTTCATGGAGCCCTTGAAAAATATCCACTATACTGAAAATGAAATTGCCTTAGAGTTTCACCGCAGCCACCAATATACATTGTCACATTTGAAAGTTATTGTTGAAAGAAAGAATAACAATTTTAGATGATAGAAATAGCATGCTTTCCTTCCCTCTTTATTTTGGATAAGATTTCCGTGTTTGGAAAATTTAGAATTTCTGTGTTATTGTTTAAATGTGCACATCCACCTGAAACAAATTGAAATCTGGCGTTGCTTTAGGCTTGGGGATGGATGGAATGGAAAGAAGGAAACATAGCCACGGCAAGGAAACTATACCAAAAAGCATTGTCAATCAATCCAACAAGTGAGAGTGCAGCTCGCTGCCTTCAGGTTACAACTAAGATTGAACAATTGTATTTTATTGCTGTTTATTTCAATAAACATGAAATTTATCCAGCATTCAAATGACTGGAATTTTACTCTCTTTATTTCATTGTGAGAGTTATAATAGATTAAATGCTGCTTATGTAACCGTCTCTTTAAGTAATGATTATAATAATTGGATCTTTATCATACATAACTTGTGCCTTTGTGCATGTATTCCAGGCTTGGGGTGTTTTAGAGCAGAGAGTTGGTAATCTATCAGCAGCTCGGAGATTATTTAGATCATCATTAAGCATAAACTCACAGAGCTATGTAACATGGAGGACATGGGCATCTTTGGAGGAAGATCAAGGAAATTCTGTGCGAGCTGATGAAATCCGTAACCTCTACTTTCAGCAGGTCAGTAGTTTGCATGAGCCACTGCCATCTCTTGCACCGAGAACTCATCTTGTCAAATGACATAAGAACTTGGAATTGATTCTCTAAACTATAAAGAGTGCATTTGGGTGTCCCATTATACTATTGTATTTTATGTAGTGATTGATGTAAAATATGAGTCATTCAGAAGGGGTCTTGAAGGGAAATGCGACTATGGGGGATATCAGTAACTGATACTTCTATCTCTAAAAATATGCCAGTTTTTTTTTCATCTTCAACTTGGCTACAATTTTCTGTGAATGCGTCTATTCACAACAGTGAATCAACTTTCAAATGGCAATCTCTTGTACAAGATGCACTTAAACAATTTTTCTTATTTACTAGTGTATATTAGTTTCAAATTTTCAATTAATTGTATGCAATTTTTGCTTAGCAAAAAACCAACTGGGAGACTAAGATCTGTTTTTTCATATGCAACAGCATACTGAAGTTGTCGACGATGCATCATGGGCTACAGGGCTTTTAGACATCTTTGACCCAACAATTGATAGCATAAAGAGATTCTTGAACTTCAACCAAAATTCCAGAGCTAAAGAAAATAGGATAAATGAAGAATTCGCTACCCTGCCCTCTGATGATGGTAGCAACATGGCAAGTGGAGGCAGTTTCAATTTGGATGCTTTCATCAGTGAGAAACTGTCTCTTGACCCATCCAAACTGGACATTCTGATGGAATCAAGAACCCCACCTTCCCCTAGGAAAACTAAATCCCTGACAAAGGTGTGGAGATCAGCAAAAGGAATCGCTGCAGGATCGCCCCAATACAGAGCTTGATCATTTTCAGTGCAGAATAATGACTGGAGCGAGGTTGCCTTGCTTTTTTCTGCTTGTCCTGGTGGAACCCTTCATGGGCAGTCCTCTGTTCGCACATGAGAAAAGAAGCAGAAATGAGTTACCTTTGTTACTGAAATATTTGGGAGATCGCCCAGGACTAAAGCTGTACAAATTGGACGCAAATATTAAACAATACCCACAGAAAAAAAAAACAAGGGAAACAGCATGAAATCAAGAACAAATTGGAGGCTCTATTTGTATTTCCGAATGGTATGGAATGTAAACAACCATTTTAATTATAGCCAAATAAACTAGCTTTTGTTCTTGAACAGAAATAGATTTTTTTTTTTAATGCTTTTGAGTGTTTAAGCTAATTCAATTTAGTTACAGCTTTACAGTAGAAATTGAATTGACTAATCTTAGTTATATTGAGAATTAGCGCCTTTTCTGAATTGAAGTTTGATCATCTTCTTATCATCCACTGATCCTTTGTGTGTGCAGGCACAGGTATATTTTTTTTATGCATTTTAGTTAGACATGGCTCTACATGCATATATCTAGAGATGTTCATTTTTTTATTGAAGGATGGCTCTGAAGGAGGTAAAAAATTGAACCTAACACCTCAAAACTTTGTGCTTTCTGGTGTAATTGCATACATTAAATAGGCTAAAAGTTTGTTTAAGCATTTATAAAACACATGGGATTTTTAAAATTGTCTTAAAAGACTCTGAGATTGTAAGCACTTCCACATGAGGTTGATCCATAACCCTGATCCCAGCTCCAGTGAAAGTTTTCCAAGTAGAAAAAACCTCACCATGGAATGGGACCTTGTGTATGCACAGTTGTAGAGAGAGCATGCAAGTTGACTCATAATTTCATGCGTCAACATACAAGTTACTGATTTTTAACTAGAATTTAACTAATTAAGGTGTACCACTGCTTGGTAGGAAAAAAAAAAAAGCTAGGTAGGCATACTGGGTCTATTGACTTGCTTCAGGGTTTATTTTTGCACACATGGTTTTATGAACTAGCCCTTTTAATTTCTTGCTTGATTTGTGGGCATGAACCAGTAACCCTAGAAATCTCTTGGGTCGACAAACATATCCCCTACTTGTCCCATCATCATCAACTCATCTTCATCACTGGCGGGGCTACAAACTTTCTTTAAGTACCAGAGATCTTTGATGGTGGACATGGAGGATCCTTGGGGAACATGCCATCTGAGAGGATCAGAGGCTCCCAACTCAGCCATAATCACCCTGCAGTCTTTCACATTCTCTGCCATTCTTGATGCAAAGCTCCACACGCACTTCATGATCTCCGCAAGCCTCTCCCCCTCTCCGTAGAGCCCATATAGGAAGAGAAAACCAAAGGGTTTATTCTCAAATGAATCAAAGATAATTGGCATTTTGAGGCAAGGGAAGATTTTATCCCTTGCATGGCTAAGAGTTGCATGAAAACACTTCAGTGGAAGGGACTTCCTTATTTGAAGTTTGTAGACCTCGCAACTATTCCATATGCTGAAGATCACCCAGGAGCTCGGAGTTCTAGTACTGGAGATCATTTCTCCATTCCAGTTCCCTTCTTTGAAATAAGATATCCATGTGCCAAGGCTGAGTCTTCCCTTCAAGATTGCATCAATGTCCATTGGATACATCTCTTTTCCTCCAAACCTGTTCTCGTAGAAGGAGATGGCCTGATCTGTGTGCAGCTTCTCAATTTTTATGTCTTGACATAGGTGCTTGGTGGGAGAACTGACTGGTTGAACAACTATGACTAGAGAGATGAACTTTGAATAATTGCATTTTACTGTGAAGAGATTCTTAGAGGGAATGTTGGATTCCTCAGTGGCTAGGATAATGTAGTGTGCCCCATTCCTTACTGTCCATTCTTCAATTGATTTGACAAGTTTTAACCCGATGCCCATCCGCCTAATTATATCAACAGACAGTTGTACAAAAAAATTAATTTACAGCAGTAAATTATTTTATCTGGGGGAGGGGGAGGGGGAGGGGGGGAACCCCACATAATGCAAATGCAAAACATAGAAGTTCGGTTTCATGGCTATGAAATTGCCCCATATTGGATCCCTGATGCCACATGAAATGTTGGAGAACAAGAATTTAGAGCTTGAATTAAAAAGTAATATTCAACTATTCTCTTCGTAAATTAAGGTATCTGAACCATCTTTATTGTGCAGGTTATTATTATTCTGGTTATGACATTTTCTGAATTATGCCAAACATATCTTTTATTTACGTTTCTGTATATGATGACATGTTTATAGTTATGCAGTTCTTGCATGATCAAACAGTTTTGCTTTCCAACTGAAAAATATGCCATATAAACCCTTAAATTCAAATCTTGAAGAAACTACTGTAGTCCTGTGACTGTTAATTAGCAGATAAATTGTGTTGCTTCAGAAACCAATAAAGAACCTATTTTGTTCCTTTTCTTTTTTGGAGGGTTGGGTTGTGGATGGGGGAGACTGGAGAGTGAGACATAGTGAGAAAGTGAGTGAAGGAGAGAGAGATACCGGTGCCTAGGAGAAACTCTAAGGCCCAATATGCAACCCATCTTCACATGTGCTCCCATAAAACCAGTCCCCACATACTTGATGCAACCTCGAACAACTCCGACAAGCTCCCCGTTTTGTAGCAACTCAGCAACCTGTAGGCCATTTTCAAGCATATTAGTAATCAAGTATTCCCATCATCTGTATGTATGCTGTCCTTAGGGGACAAGGGGTTACACTATGGAAAAACAGTATATTTCACTATAGAAAAACAGTAGAGTCACAGAGAGACAAATCATGGGCATTTGCTATAAATGCAACAAGGAGAGAGGTATGAAATAACTATATATATAGTGTATACGATGAGCTGAGTCCCATGCTTGAATATAATTTACAACATCTGTATAAGGATTAAAAAAAGAACTTGAATCACAGGCACACACCAGCATAACATGAACAGGGTAGAGCCTAATCCTACATAAAGGGTCACCCATCATGTTAGTGAATATGGAGATTCCCCTTTTAGACCCTATCTCACAGTTCTTCTCAAGCTTCTCCACCTCTTCGATATCTCTGTCTTCATTGAATTCCCTTATTAGAATCCTGTTCTCTATATTGTCAACCATATCTTCAAGCTTGTGAGGTCAAAAAGAGAAGAAGAAAGAATTCCAATCACTGAATCTTTCTTGAAGAAGCTCCAGCTAGCTAGCTAGCTACCTGCCACCACTCACCTCCAATCGGTGCTCTTATATACAAGTGGGATATGTATTTTTCTGTTGATTTCTCAATCTTCTCTTATTATTTATTTGCTTCTTATATACTTATATATATATATATATATATGTATGTATACCACTTCATTCTCAAATTTATAGCAAAACCTGATGCATTTCCTGTTCTACTGGGGCCACCATCAACTATTTGTCGGCTCTTTAGTTGTTAAGAGGTTGAAGATGGGATGCTTTTGGGAAGGCTTGAACTTAATATATCTGCACGCCACAACCTCAACAAGATTTTACCTATATCGATGTGCATTTTTTTTTTTACCTCTTCTAGTTCACTTTAGTTTAAAAGTGATGATAGAAATGGAAGATTTGAGCCAGTGTACTGGTGATTTGTCACATTATTTTTCTGAAGTCATATTAGGCTCAACACAACACCCCCCCCCCCCCCCCCCAGGGCGGCATCTTGTGTGGAAAAAAAAGTAAAAGAAAAGATATAGCTATTCATTTTTTTAGCAACTTGTAATTTTCTCAAGGTTTCTGTAGCCAAGGTAATAAATACGGAGAAAAAATGTTGTTTTGCCATTGATTCAGTGGATCTTGGTCATCATGCATTGCATTTGCATGTTTTAGATCCTCTTATCCTTTCTTTCAAGCAATGCAAGTTGTCATTATTTTGAATCCTTTTCAGATTACCAAACAAATATGGCATAGACAAGGATTTGTCAAACAACCCTTTTATTTACACACACACACTTATATATAGTGAGACTTATCAAAGGAATAAAGAATTTCTGTGAGTGCAAACAAACTGATATATACATATGTATTATGTATGCACTTCTAGGATTTGTCTCAGTTCTCAGTCATCTAACTTATTTTATCTTCTCTGTTCGTCACGTGGATGAGCACACACTCACCCCCTACCACACATGCGCACAGACACACACATGAGGTTTAGGGAAGTGTTTCATGGTAAAATGGGTTTCTATTCTGAGGGCAGGTAACAGAAGCTATTTACTTCTAGTGGTACTAATACTAACTACAGTATTGTCATACAATTCTGGCATAAACATACAAACATATGTATATATGTGTATTTACGTGTGTATATATATATATGTATGTGTGTGTGTGGATACATATTTATTTAAATTTTTTAGACCATTCAATTCATGTTTAAAATTAATTAGCCATATATTTTTTGAGTAGGAATGTTGCTATGTACTCAAGTAGGGTGAAGTTGTTGAACCAAAAAAATTTCTTTTGTTTGTGATAAGCTTTGGAAAGATATCTATCAATGTCAGCACAGTTTGCCAACAGTGTAGCAAGGGATTGAATCATTAATTCAAGTGTTTTAATTCACTTACAAATCTGCTGTTCATGCTATTCTTTTATTTTCTGATAGCCACTTCATTGAGATGTGGACAATTAAACAAGGAGTTCAAGAGACCATGTGAAGATGTTGCCCAGACAAGGAATATAATATCAATCATTCAGATATGCTTAGAAGTGTTTGATTTGCCAGTTTCCAATCACATCTTGGCTTTTCCAGTAACTTAGTCATCCAATTTATAATTGCCTTTTGTCCTTTAACCCTAGCTGCATGCATCCACTATGTTCTGTTCCTTTCAACATGTTAGGATTTAAATTGCAAGTTTTGGATTATTGTGATGCAACACATATACATGGGGCAGCAGGGCAATAATTTTAAGCAATTTTTTCAAAGGAAAAGAAGAAGAAAAAATTGTTTGAATTTAATTGTCTGACATCAATCGATCACTGTTGGAAGGAATCATTGTTTTAGAATTTCACCTTCAATTTGATCAACAGGTGTCTCTCTTCGTACAATGATAGACAAGTGTGTGTGTGTCTGGAGACTTCTGTAATTCTTGTTTTACTTTTAACTCTCTAAGATTTGTTCTGAAATTATGTAGGAGTACTGCATCAGCTGTTTCATGATATATGCCCAACTGGCTAGGTGGGGAACAGTCCTCCTGTATGCACATGCACCCCTGCTTGAAAACAGAGCTGAGAGCCCTCATAGAATTTTAAGGAAAAAGCATCTGGGAAATGTAAAATATAAGAGGCTAGTGGTGGTTGTGTATGTGTCTATTAAAACTGAGATAGGTCTACTTGCAAGAAAATAAAAAGAAGTTTGATTTAGGTTATTAAAAGGCAATACTGTGAGGGTGGCTACTTGTACCAAACAATGGAGCTTAAATATTACAAATATGTGTTAAATTTCTTTGCTTATGTGTAGTTTGGCGGACTTTGCCTTCAAATTCAATTTTCACTACTGGGATGGAAAGTGCTTTAAAAACCAAACCCGATTCTTTCAAAACTTCCGATGTGGGACAAAAGTTTATGTTTTACTACTTATGTTACAATCTAAACAACTTCGACATGTACAACCTTGGCTCCTAGTCAAACTACACATGGTTCAGTCAATGCACTTTTCTTTTAAATCAATCTGCAAGTATTTTGAATAATATTATGGCTTTAGAACTTGACTAGTCATGCACTCTGGTGATAAAGCTTTTTTCTAAGATACTTTCATCTTAAATGTTTGGATGCTTGAGCATACTGTTTATCGGCTATATTTTGCATGCTTGTGGAATTAATGAAGACCTTTATTTGAAATTATTTTTCAAAATTTAGTAATTTAATTTAGGTAACATGGTTGTTGAAAAATAACTGCCAACTATCAAAATTAATTGTCATTAATAGATATAACTCTTTAAATGACAGTGTTTGTTTGAAAAGGCATCATTTGCAATTTTCATGCCTATAATCTTGGGTTTCAAGAAAATTGCATGAAGAAAACCATTATTCATGTTAAGAAAATATTCATGATAACCTTGGGTTTCAAGATGGAAGTTAAAAAGGAATTCATGTCATACAAAAATCGCATGAAGGAAAACTAATATTACATATAGGTCGCGAAATAAAATAAGATAGGACTGGAATAGTTATTATATAAAATCATGATGTTGTCCTTGGCTTATCATATACACCTTAATATTTTGGTGCCTTGTTCATTGAATTTGGTTTGTCCTAGTTCCAACTGTAACTCTTGTCCTATATTATTGCATATTTACCTCCCTTGGAATTTCCTATATATGAGAGCATTGCGTAGAGCCTTCCATCACTTGTCAATCATCCCAAATAAAAATGCTTACAGATAACAATTCTTTCATGTAGTATTTAAAACTCACTCATCGCAAGATGTCTAATAGAATGGAATATTTTGAGAGTGAAATGAAATAAAAGATTGTATAGAAAATGCGTACGTAAAAATATAGATACAAATTCCATCCATTACATTCGATTTTTTGTGTACCATAGTTAAAGTCTTTGCCAGCAGTTGTGGAAACTGTTGGTATATATTCCCTAATCGCAACTGCAATATCGATGCTAATTACTTGTGATGTGGTTTTAGGAAGTGGTTTTAAGAAATCCTATCTCCAAGCCAACTGAAGATCATATCTTATGACAAATAACTTAGTTTGTCATATTCAATGCCACTCCGTTTGATCTTGAAATCTATTCTTCTACTCGCCAAAACAATCACGAATGAGCTCACTCACACCAATATTTCCTGGTTTGCCTACTAAACTACCATCAACATTAACTTTCGTCCAACTCATGCATGCTTGGGGTAGTCCTAATGCTCCAATTAATAATTGTGCTCTATATTACCCAACAAACAATGACAAAGGTTCTTGAGTTTTTGGAGTCATAATGTTGCAGTAAAAAATTGAACGACCTTCACCATTTCTAATCACGACCACCTGAAAAGAGATAAATAAGGTAAGACTTGGAGGACTCGGGATGTACTCCAGAGTGTATTCAGGTGGTCGTGATTAGAGATCGTAAAGATCGTTCAATTTTTGGTTGCAACACATAATATTGCTCCAGGAAAAGAGGCACTTTGCCTTTTAACCTAGAAGTCTCAAGTTGTTAGGTGAATAAATTATTAGTTAAATTGATAGATGATGCAAGCCAAATATCTTCACTTTTGGGCAGCTATTCTTTTTATACATTGAACACGTACAACATCTTGAAATCAGTGAGTCTCACTTTTAATTTGTGTGGTTCTAATCGCGAGAAGCCAATTGCGATATGCTAGACAAATAAAGGCTGAAAATTTCTAGGAAGTTTTTGTTTCCAAATTCACAAACATTCCTTCACATCTAGATTGCAAGGGAATTTATGAAGCCATTGATACACGTCCTTGGGTTGTATATCCTCGTGCTAGTAGTGGACCAAATGTTAGGACTGGAGGAGCCCATGGGTGGGCTTGATACACATGGGTGAACACCAATTTGACCCAAAAGATCAAGCTAATTGGGTCTTGGGTCCATCCATGTATATAAACACCCATCATTCACTTTAATTTTCCAATGTGGGACAAGCTACAAGTGGAATTCTCAACAATCTCCCCCTCACTTGTGAGTTCCTGCTCCCCCTTGAATGGAAATCGTCTCCCTTCTGGGACAATTCTCCAACAGTTGCTCAAGTGGGCCTTACCACTGGCGTCTTACGTGCCTTAGATTGCATTCCACGTGCCTTCAAACCAATCCTACCTCCCACGTCTTGACCCTATTCGGATCCATCCGCAACCTATTGGCCTCAGCCACACACTTGGTCCTCCAACTATTAGCACGTCAGGAGAATTAGCTTTCCGTCTCGACTTTTTACGATGTCTCTCACCCAGAGTTACGAACCGTCGTCTCTGATACCACTTGTTAGGAACCTGTGAGCATCCAGATCAAAGTGACACCAAGATTTTACATGGTTCAGTCAATAACGACCTACGTCCACGGAGCACACACCAAAATTCACTATCTCGCCGGAAAATATTACAATTCTTTCTCTCTCTCTCTCTCTCTCTCTCTCTCTCTCTCTCTCTCTCTCAGCTCTCTCTGGGCTTCTCACCCTTCTCTCTGCACTATTGTATCTTACATCTTCCACAACCCTCTATTTCTAGGGCTTGGATTAAATTATAATTAAAATAAAAATTAATCAAGAATGAGAGTTACAATGGGGTGGATAATGGAGAGATAAATTGCACTTAATTTCAATGCGTTTTTCCATCTCATCTCCATGAATGATACGCGTCTCCAACTCAGCTCCTGGCTGTCTTCTGGCTCCATCTCTAACAATATTGTTAGGAACCTATGAGCATCCAGATTAAAGTGACACCAAGATTTTACATGGTTCGGTCAATAACGACTTACGTCCACGGAGCACACACCATAATTCACTATCTCGCCGGAAAATATTACAATTCTCTCTCTCTCTCTCTCTCTCTCTCTTCCTCCCTTCTTCCTCTCAGCTCTCTCTGAGCTTCTCACGCTTCTCTCTGCACTCTCTCTGTGTTGTTGTATCTTACATCTTCCACAACCCTCTATTTATTGGGCTTGGATTAAATTACAATTAAGATAAAAATTAATCAAGAATGAGAGTTACAATGGGGTTAATAATGGAGAGATAAATTGCACTTAATTTCAACGTGTTTTTCCAACTCATCTCCATGAATGATATGCGTCTCCAACTCAACTTTTGGCTGTCTTCTGGCTCCATCTCTAACAATCTCCCACTTGGAGACAGAGACGCCTCCTCAACCAGAGTATCATGAATACATGATGTGCTTATAATATGTGTCTTCAAGCATGAAGACCAACTGAAGTTGAACACAACTTCAGTTTCTCTGTAGTCACCATCTTCTTGTCTGCTTGATTTCTGCGGACTAATCTGATGGCTGTCATCTTCACATCTGGTGTAAAAATGCCGGTGTCGTTAATCCCTTCCTTCTACTCAAAGCCTTTGACTACCAACTGAGGCTTGTACCTTCTAGAGCCGTCATGCTTCTCTTCGATTTTGTACACCCACTTGTTGTGAAGGCCTTTGGGCAACTTCCACATTCTGTTGGAGGCGAGGGACTTCATCTCATCCTTCATCGCAAGCTCCCACTTGCTCGTATCTGCCACCTAACATGCTTCATCATAGCATTCGGGCTCTCCTCCATGTGTAAGAAGTAAGTAATCAATATACCTTCTGTCTAGTATATGGGACTGAGTATATCTCCTAAGCTCCAGATCTGGAATAGGAGACAGTGGTGCGACGATCTGCTCCACAGGTTCCTCCAGCTGAGGATTCTCGATATTTTGCCCAACACATTTTGAATGGACCAGTTCTAGTCCCTTCTTCTTTGGGGCATGAGTGTTTATCTGGAAACTAACCCTCTTCTGTTTCCTGACTATACAATCCTCACACATGTCAACCTACGCTGACTGTAGACCACTCAAATTTTCCTTTGAGTGCATCACCCTGAGTCCTTTCTCGCTCATGTGACCAAGTTGTTGGTGCTAGATGTTGCTGTCGTCATTTCCTGCAGTAACTGAAATAGACATGGAGGAATTTGAGGTTAGAAAAAGTGTTCCACTTTTCTTACCTCGCGCAATTGTTAGTACACCCTTTGAAACTTTCCATTCATCACCGATGAATTTTGTCGTGTATCCCTCATCTTCCAGCTAACCAACTAAGATCAAATTCTTTCTCAAGTCTGGAATATACCTGACATCCTTCAGTTTCCATATTGACTCGTTTATATTGATCTTCACAACTCCCTTTCCGGTTATGTCGCAAGGTTGATCGTTGCCAAGGTACGCCTTACCAAAATTACCTGGTGTGTACTCCTCTAAGCAATCTCTGCAGCATATGGCATGAAATGAGGCTTCGGAGTCTAAGATCCAAGACTCCTGCTTGCTTTCCCAAGAGCATATCAACATTTCATCATTCTTGGAAGCTATATTTGCTTCTGTCTTTGCCTTCGTCTCAAATTCTTTCTTCTGACTCTTGCACTAGTTCCTATAATGACCAGTCTTTCCATAGTTCCAGTACTCAATAACTTTTGTGCTCTGGGAACCTGTGTCCTAAGTACCTCTGGGATTTTCAGATTTAGACCGCCTAGGCCTAGATCTGCGGCGATTGTTTGATCGTCCTTGCCTGTTTCCTTTGCCTCAACTCTCCATGTTCAAGGCTGAACTCGAATTGGAGCTATGGTTCGACTGCATTCTTATTTCCTCTATCAAAATCATGCTGATGACCTCATCGTATACAAGCTTCGATTTTCCAGCGGAGCTACTGATAGCAGTGACGACACCATTCCAATTTTCAAGAAACTGACTAAGAATTAGTGGAACCCGAATCTCATTATCAAACGTTATCCCGACTGAGGCGAGTTGATTAGAAAACTCATTGAAGTTATTCAAATGCTTGCTGAAACTCTCACCTGCAGACATGTTCATCGTAAATAGTCTTTTCATGAGATGTACCTTGTTTGCGGCTGAAAGATGCTCGTACATATTAGAGAGCACATCCATCAGAGACTTGGTGGATGTTATATGCTTGATATTGAATGCCACAAATTTCAACAACGTCATTCTGATGGCTTCGAGGGCTTTTCGATCTAGCAACTCCCACTCATCCTCATTCATGGATGTTGGCTTACCCTTCAATGGTAAGTGTAATTCCTTCCCAAACAAATAATCTTCTATCTGCATCTTCTAAAAATCAAAATTGTTTTTGTTGAACATTTCGATTTTTGAGCTCTTTTCATTTGACATCTCGATTCGTTGATCTAGAGATGGAATTAGCTCAAATGGATAGTGCGGTTGGATCCATAACAATGGAAAACCCTAGAAATGGTTTAAGTCGCTCGAAAAACGGAGCCAAAACAACTCCGAAAAGCTCAGTCAAACCTGGTCAAATTTGCTAACGTGGCAGGCTAACGTGGCGTGCTGACGTGTGCACCTGCTGACGTGGCAAAGGTGGGGCCCTCATGACGCCGTGGCCACTGAAGTGGTAGAACCTGCTAACGTGGCACACTTTTGCTGATGTGGCCTGGCTGGCGTGTTAACTGACGCTACAGTGCTGATGTGGCTGGTTCTGAGCGGTGGGTCGGATCTGGGTCAAGGATCGGATCTCGGGTTAGCCCTGGCCTGAGACACCTTCTGGGTCAGGTCGAGACGGAACGGGGGAAGAAGACGCGTGCGGCGTGTCGCCGGTGTGTGGAGAGGCATCTTGCTCAGGCAAAACGTGTGTGGGCGCATGAACATTCTTCTGAGCTCCATTAGAGCTTCGACTGGCACGGTTCTCTTCGTCTCGGTGAGCTGAATGTGATGGTGGCCTCAAAATGCAGTTTTGATCAACTAGACAAAGTTCTGAATTTCGAGATCACTTCCAATCTG
The DNA here is from genome assembly GCF_029873635.1 of Malania oleifera. Taxonomy (NCBI): domain Eukaryota; kingdom Viridiplantae; phylum Streptophyta; class Magnoliopsida; order Santalales; family Ximeniaceae; genus Malania; species Malania oleifera. The sequence continues at coordinate 29,390,821 of NC_080419.1, read as the reverse complement.
GCTTTTCTGCTCCAACCGGGCTCTGATACCACTTGTTAGGACCAGAGGAGCCCATGGGTGGGCTTGACCAATTTGACCCAAAAGCTCAAGCTAATTGGGTCTTGGGTCCATCCATGTATATAAACACCCATCATTCACTTTAATTTTCCATTGTGGGACAATCTCACAAGTGGAATTCTAATAATAAAAGATCAACTCTTCAACTTGTAGATTAGAAGAGAATACTCACTTATTAATGTTTTGTTTGGAAATTTAGTTGGAGAATAGAAGAGATATTTCCAAGATCTCATTCTGGCCTCCTCATTATAGATAATGTCCCTCACTTTTAAATGTTTCTCATTCTCATGAATTTCTATGCTGTTGGCTAAAGGCTCACCTTCTGACCAAGCATCATACCATAGAGACAAATTGTGAAGAGTAAAGTTTTTAACTATAACTTCGAAAAAAAAAGCTTTTAACTATTGAACACTACACTTGAGAAAAGTGTGTTAGAGGTGTATGATAGAGGAGCTGCTCATCCTTCTAATATTTGGATTTTATTAAATTCACCTAGGGTTTCTTAACATTGAAAAAAATGTTCCATGATATATATATTTTTCAATACAGTACTAATCTATTGAGCACATCGAATCCCAAGCCTCCCATTTTCTTTAACCTTGTAGATATTTCCCAATTCAAAAGATGCAAACCTCTTAAACTTCTTGAGAACGGTCAAGTGAAATTCATGGAAACATTATCTTATTTGTTGCAAGGTAACTAAGTGGTTTGCATGCGTGAAATAGATAGGTATAATGGTTATACTTGATTGAGCAAGAGCTACTCAGCTTGCAAAAATGAGCTTTCCAAGTTGAGTGATTGCTTTGTGCATACAACAACTTACAGTATATTGATAGTCATATTTTCTTGCCTATCCCCACTACACCTTGAGATGTTTGTTCTCCAATTTCAAGCCAATTTAAATATTGCAAATAAAGGAAATTTGGTCATATAGCCATCTGTGATGTGATTGTTGATGTGATTACGACCTTCGAATTTATTAAAATTAGCTCCAAAACTCAAGATATTATAAATGTAATTCTTAATTTATCAAAACTGCATTGTAAGGAAAAAAAATTAAGTCCTTCAACGTGATCCTCTTATCATACTCTCATAGTGAATGAAAATAAACTAAATAGCAAATATCAAACGATAGGATTGTAAACATTCAAGATCCAAAATACAAAAAGAGGGAGAAGGAGATTGCAAAGAGGGGAGGGAGAGAAGCCGCACGCAGGCCAACTCTCAGCCAATAGCTCTCTGAACAATAAAATACAATCATGCCTAATAAAATAAACCTAAACCTAATAAATGTACAAAGACTAAAATGCCCCTAGTTAAATATATATTATCTAACATCCCCCTTCAAACTCACGATGGTGCACCGAGAAGCATCGAGAGTTTGCTGAGTAGAAACTGTGATGGGGATCGACAACCATTACCTCTTTCGTTCGCCGACATGGTGACATGTGGATAGCCCCCGGATGTCCACAATGGTCGGTAGTTTTGGCAAGAACACGTAGAAGAATCTTGAAGATTTTCAGCATAAAAAGACCGAGTGATGTGTCATTGCCAGTCCGAGCTCAAGACCCTTTATGGGCCCCACATAGATCCATTGGACCCCACACGGATCCTCTAGACCCTACACAGATTGGGCCTCCCTTTTGTTTATTATCTGTCTTTAATTTGTAATGATGCAAGACAACTAGCTTACATGTGCAGTGTCCTGTAAGTTGAGAGAGTATATTTATTATTGTCGCAACGTTCTCGAGGCGAACTTGGACAAGGTGGTTTTGAAAATATTTTCTTGTAAAACAAGGTGTAATGAAGTTGCCACTAACCTTTTGGAGCGTGGTTAAAATACTTGATCACTACCCAATTAAGGGTAGAATCGATCTGGGTTACCAGAGTCGGGATTAGGAGTTTGGTTACGCGAGGGGAAGGTATTAACACCCCCTACACGCCCGTTTTATAGACGATACCTAATTAATCGAAAATTATCCCAAATTTAATTCAAAAAGCCTTTTATTTTACTCCTCTTGTGAATTTTACAAAATGCAAATAAATGAACAAAAATTCGAATAAATGAATCATACAAATATACAATATGTACATATTCCCTCAAAACCAGGGTACACGAAATTTGAAAAGCTCATACCCTTTCGTTGCAATCATAGGGAAGGAAAATCAAGAAAATATATTACAACAATAACTCCCAGAATTGTTTCACAAACTCCATAAAATTTTTCAAAGCATCAAATAGTATTTTTCAAATTTTTCTAGGAGGTTTTTAAACCCATTTGGGATGAAAAGTTTGCAAAATCAATTTTCTGGACCTCCAAAACATTTTTTCTAATTTTTATTTTTTTTGAATTTTTGTGATTTTTCATATTTATTTGAAGTTTTTGAGCAAATCAATAAAAAAAAAAAAAAATACAAAAATGAATAAATAAATACAATAAGAAAAATCAGTTTGAAACCTGTCTAGTGGCTCCACCGTGAAAGTGTTTGCGATTATGTGTTGTGTTATAGGGAGGATGGTCACTGTTAATATAGCTTACGATCATGTCAGGTGCTGAAGAAATGTTTAACCAGCACCGGAACATCCATAAGCAAAAATATAAACAAAGAAGGAAAATGATAAATAAAAGTGTACGTGAGAGGCTTTGGGGGGGGGGGGGACTCCCCAATGGAAATCGTAAGATCTCACGGTGAACACCCAATTAACCTTTCGGTGTCAATTTAGCTATGACCGTTTTGATGAGCCAAGATCAAGGGCATTGATCGCCCTAATCTCGGCACATGTAGCTGTGTGGTGGTGTGTGTTAATGTGTGTGTAAGAGTGTGTGCAAAAGTGTGTATAGAAGTGTGTGCATAAATGTGTGTAAATACCAGTGTGTGTGCATGAGTGTGTGCAAGGGTGTGTATGAATGTGTGTATAGAAGTGTGTGCATGAATGTGTGTAAAGGCTGGTGTGTATAGAAGTGTGTGCATGAATGTGTGTAAAGACCGGTGTGTGCATGAGTGTGTATAGAAGTGTGTGCATGATATGTGTAAAGGCTGGCATGTGCATGAGAATGTGTAAGTGTGTGCATGAATGTGTGTACAAGTAAGTAAACGAGTTAGTACACAAATTAGTAAATAGGTTAGTATACGAGTTAGTAAGAGTAAGTATACAAGTAAGTAAATGGGTTAGTATACAAGTTAGTAAGAGTTAGTATACAAGTAAGTAAATGGATTAGCATACAAGTTGGTAAGAGTTAGTATACACGTAAGTAAATGGGTTAGTATACAAGTTAGTAAGAGTTAGTAAACAAGTTAGCATGAGTTAGTATGCAAGGTGGTAAATGAGTTTGTATACAAATTAGTAAATGAATTAGTAAATAAGTTAGCATATGAGTTAGTATATGAGAGTTAGCATGAGTTAGTGAATGCATGAGTTAGTGTTGACCTTATGGGTCATACCCTATTTTGATTATGACAAATACTTAATGTCTATCAAGTTTGTGTGCAGGTTCATATTAGCTTGATCATTTGATGGCACGTGAAAGCTTGAAGACTGAAGACCCAGACGATCTATTTTATATTGTAATTCATGTTATATTATGGGTCTGTAATAGTAATTAGGATATCAGTCTGTAATAATCTCTGCATGTCATGCATGTAGGTAATTGTAAGCTCAAAATGATCGTAGAATGGCCATAGGGGCTGAATGATCTTAGGGCACCGGTTGACAGATGCCAGGTTTTTGGGCGTACTTGAAAAGACCCTAAGTTTCTACACATTGTGCACAAAGTCCCCATAATAACTTACATTATCAAGGAAAAAATTGAAATAAAATTGAACAAAATAGGGAAAGTATGAGAGAGCTCGGGCGACTGAACCCTAGGTGAACAAATCACGGGCGCCCGAACTGTTGAGAAGTCAACAGTTTGACCATGCTTCGGGCGACCGAACATATTTTGAGCATATCTCCCTCGGGCACTCGAACCTGTGTCAGGTTCCTTTTCAACTACTTGAGCGCCCAAATGATCACGTTCAAAATAGGGCTTGGGGGACCGAATTGGCTAGTTCGGTTAACCGAACCTAGGATCGGGCACCCGAACCTACGAACAAATGTTTCTGACTTTTGTTTGGGCTACCGAACCTACACTTAGGCTACCGAACTAATTTAAAGGATATTTATAACTGTATCTGTTTGGGCGACCAAACCACGGTTCAGCCACCTGAACCTCGGCGGGTTAAACTGTTTTAACTGTGGTAAAATTGGGTTAAGTTGGGTTAAGTGTGTTTTAACATTTTGAATCTTTTCTAATAATTCCCAACAAATCCCAAACAGTTAATTTTACCCCTGTCTATAAATATGGGTTCATTTGTGAGGATTAGTGAGAGATTAGCCAAAATCATTAGTAAAAATTCTCTCTATCTCAAATACTTTTTTTGTCCAAATACTCTCAAATTTCTATTCCCTTGATACATAATAGTTTTGTGAGAGTATGTTGATTGTGCTAGTGTATATTAGATTTGTAATACTCCCATTGTTCTTATTTGATTGATTGATCTATTTTTGGGGAGTCAAGCAAGAGTTTTCCCACAAATTTTTATTTAATAAATCTAGTGTTGGGAAAAACTCATTAGCTTAAGAATCTTTGCATTGTCATTGCAAAGATTCCTATAGCTTGATTTTATTGTGCAAAAATATTTTTCTACAAGCTATATTATTCTTTCAAACAACTCTTGAGCACATTTCATTGAAGAAAATATTTTTGAGTTGTTCTGAGTATTTGCAGCATCTTTGAAGCCCTGATTATTATTGAGATTTGATATATACTGTTTCAAAGAAATAGCTTGATTAGAAAACTTTTGAGCATATTAACGATCATGAAATTAGGAATAGCTTCCCAAGAGGGGGGGGGGGTGAATTGGCTTTTAAAACTTTCTTTTAACTTCTTTTAAGAATCCTTAACTTCTTTAAACACTTAACCAATTCTTTAACTTATTTGTTTAATTTCACCAATCACACAACAACTTAGTTAAACAACCAATCAATTAAACGCAATCTTCAGACCAAACAATTAATTTATTTTCCAAGTATAACTCAAACAACAAACAATCAAACCAAGATATAAAGTATTCAGCACTTTGGTAATATAACAACTCAAGATGGCTGTTTGTTTATATTTGCCAAATTTGAACCAAGCCCTGTAATGAATGAAAATTTATGCTTGCTGATGTAAAGCCCTGTATAGATGAATCAAATCACTCTTTCCAAATATTTAGAACTCAAATAAACTCTTGGTAAATTTATCTTTGGGATGTTAATCAAGTAACGTACTCCCGTAAGGTTTCCGCAAGATATGGTGTCCCAACGTATTCCCTTTCGGTTTCCGCAACCCAAATCAAAATTAAACCTTAAGTTTGTTTGATTTTCCAAATATATGTAGTTTCTATGATTCCCAAATTTTAAACCATCCACACAATTTAAATATGTTGAAAATAAAGAGTAAGGGAAGGAGAGAATGAAACGGAGATTTTTATGAGGTTCAGCTTATACCCAGCCTACATCCTCGCCTTTGGCAAACCACCAAAGGATTCACTAGTTCAGTTTCGTTGACGAGTGAAACAACGCCGATTACAACACTCCTTGGTTAAGGCTAGAGTCCGCTTTCTCCAAACGATATTCCCTCGTTCGGTCCCTCCTTACATAGGCTAGAATCCGCCTCCCTAAGCAATTTCCCCTTGCTTAGCCAACGATCCAAACGACCCTTGGAACGTTAAAGAACTATAAGAAACACAAGATAAGATTTGCATACAAATATACTCTCTCAAAGAGCAAGTTAGTACAATTTCAGCACTATATACTTTGAATGTAAAATATCAATATGAAATACAATGAAGATCAAGTGTAAAATTCACCAATATCCATCTTAGATAAGGATTAGAAATAGAAATTCAAAGGAGGAAGAATTAGCACTTTAGAATTTCTCAGCAAAATAGATTTGCAATGAGTGAGCAAGAGAGCTTTTGGAAAAACAAGAGTGCTTTAAGCTTTACAAGAAGATTTTTCAATTCTTGGATGTGTTTTGATTTGCAAAACCATGTATTTATAGGCTTTCAAACTTGTTTCCATGTTGCAAAAGTTTCCTTTAAGTGTTTTCCAATATTATAGAAAGTTTGGAGCTCAAACGGCTATATTTTAAAATATTAGAATTTAAAAAATTTTCCCGTTGAACAGAGTTCAGTTGACTGAAGTGTCGTGGTCAGTCAATTGAAGTTCCTTAAACCCCTTTAAAATAGAGCTGGATACAGGGTCAGTCATCTGAAGTAGGATTTAGTTGACTGATGTCGCAAGTTCAGTTGACTGAAGTCATAAGTTCAGTCGACTGAACTCACTGCTGCAACTTTCTGCCTGTTCTAGAAATACTTCAGTTAGCTGAACTTATTCTTCAGTCGACCGAAGTCATCTGTTCAGTCATCTGAAGTCCCTCCCGTGAACAGTGTTTAGTTGACTGATAGCAGTGATCCCGCTTCAGTGTTTTAGCCATAACCTTTTATGTATAATTCCAAATTAGGTGTTCTTGGTGTCAAAAGAAAGCTAAGAGAAAATCCTAAAACTTTTATGTTAATTAATTTTTAAAATAATGAACTTTTGATAGTAAACAATACACCTGAATACGGCTATATAAAAGCTGACAGCAAACAGAAAAACCCTTTTTGGTGCTTTTTATTCCAAAAATGATTCTAACCCTTTTAAAATAATTTTTGACTTTATAAAATTATTTTACAGATATTTTAAAAGGTATTTAGGTCCAAGAAGTTAACCTAAGAGCTTCAAAATATTGCAAATGATATTTTAAACATTTAAAGTACTTACATGAAAACTTCTAAAACTTTTCTCATTCTTAAGTCTTCATGTTTTGTTTCTTTAAGCTTCCATCTTCTTTGAGCTTTATCACTTTGCCTTTTTTTGGATCTTTTAGTATTCTTTGGCTTTCAAAAACTCATTCATGTCTTCATATTCTTCAAGATTTAATATATCATCTTTAAATCCATGCTTGGACTCTTTTAAGCTTCATTTGATCCTCTTGAACACTTTGACCTTTGCTTTCTCATATATAAGCCCTGGAATATCATTACTCACACAAATACATTAAATTTCACTTGTTTGTTAGCATCAAAACAAGATAACAAGATTTTAAGCCTTGTAAGGCCAACAGATCATATCTTGTTGAGTGTAGCCTGCACAAAAATACACATAACTGAACTTACATTTACCTACATTGTTGATGTGTATGTGATTGTGTGTATTGGGTACATATCTGTTTTACATGAAAGTATAATCACTATACCATTTGAGTGAAAATACAATCGTATTTCCAGGCATGGCCTGAGGGGGTTTGATCTAGCCCGGAAGGATCAGGTTGGGGTCAGCCCTGTGAATTTGACCTAGGGCCTTCTCCGCCCCGCAAGGAGAGTTTGTAAAGGTTTAGGTCAGCCCCGTGCTAATTGACTTGGTTGTATTAGGTGCTACTCCACCCGTTAAGTGAGCCATTAGTGGAATCCTCGGGCTTGCGAGTTAGAGGCGGGGACGTAGGCACACTTGGCCGAACCCCGATAACATATCGTGTGTCTGTTTATATTTTCGCACTTTATATTTACCACACGTGTATGTTATTGTGTGAATGATGTACATGATTTAGATTCTACATATTATACTTATCTACGCATTTGGGAAGACAGACCTAGGTTGTGAATGTACTGTTGCTAAACTAGTTTAACCTAGGAGAAAAATTTTTAAATTCCAATTCACCCCCCTCTTGGGAATACACCAAGTCTATCAATTGGTATCAGAGCCTCGTTGTTTAAACGTTTTTGCAAAAAGATCCCAATGGCTCAATTTGGTGTATCCCCATTTGGTGAGGGACAGTCACCCACCAGTCCTCCATTGTTTTGTGGTGTTAACTACACACACTGGAAAATTTGAATGAGCATGTTTATAAAATCTATGAACTGGAGGGCCTGATAGGTGATTGTGAATGGAATTTGTATGCCAGGTAAAGAAAATGATATTAATTTTATGCATGCAAATTCATATGCCATGGATCTACTATACTGTGCTTTAGATACTAATATTCTTCATGAGATTATGGCTTGTGGTAGTGCACAGGAGATCTGGGTTGAGCTGGAAAACAAATATAGAGAGACCCAGGAAAAGGAGGTAAATCATGAGCTAGTAATTAGGGATAAGGTATATGATTCTCACTCTAGCTCGATTGATGATTCTTGTGCAGAATGTTATGTTGTGTCATATGATGAATCATCTGTTGAAATTCATGATAGTTCTGTTGTTAATGTATGTGATGATTCATATGAAAAATGTTGTGATATAACTTATGATGAATCATCTATTGTTTCTGATGATATTACTACATGCAATGTTTCATATAATTACTATGATATATCTTATGATGAATCATGCAATGAACTAAATGTTAAAAGCATGCCCTCATATGGGGAACTAGAAAAGGCTTCATTTAAATTTCATAACTTTCTAGTTAGATTATCTAAGCAGGAAATTGGGGTGAAAAATGAAAATAAAAGATTGGCAAATCAATTAAGAGATCTGAGAAATTATCATGCCACGTTAGAGAAGAAAAGCATAAAGAAAATATTGAAAATAATATACCAGGAGGAAGAAATGGGAGATGATAAATCCTCAGGTCGTAAAAAGAAAAATCTTTTCAAAAAGGGGTCACTTCATAAATCCTATCATCATAAATTTTTTCATGCCTCATCTAGTAAAAATAGGGTATGTAAGCATAATCTTTCACGTATTTACAAAACCTGCTTACACTGTAAAAGAAAATGGCACATTCTATCTTCATGTCCATCTAGTTGTGCCAGAGGCCTAGATAAGAAAATGAATTGGATTATCATGATGGTGAATCTCTCAGGATCTAAGGAAGATCGAATTCCAATAGAAATTGTATAAATATTTTAATCTTCCCTTAGTTCCTAGGTTTAGGGATTTCGATGACCGTCGGCTTAGGAAGTGGTTTGTGCTTAAAATGAAAATTTTTAGTATATGTATTCACTACATACTTTTCCCATACTAAGAAATTGAATAATCTTCACTTCTAGATGGACTAGGCATCATTGTTAGGTAAATATTTTCAAATGCTTAATCCATACTTGAATGTACAATTCTTAAGTTAAGCATATATTGTCCATTGCACAGCCTTGTGGTTTGGGGAATTTCACACTATATATCACATAATCCTAAACCCATCCTTGAAATTAAAAGTCTTGAACAAGTTGGAGTCATCACTCTAGGTATAAGCACCAATGATAATAAATTTCATATCTATCAAGTGCTAATAAAAAGCCATCCTCCTTGTAATCAAAATGAGAGGCATCCATCAGGGGAGGGTTCCTCTTTAAGTTTAGATTGTAAATCCTTTAATCTTGGTTCACTTCTTCCATAGGAAATCTTTACCATATCATAATCACACTAGGTAAAAATTCATCCTTTTCTTGGTTTGTATCCTTGTTTCAAACTATTATCGTATTTAAAGGATACTTCCAATCACCGAAGAGCAATGTTCAAAAATCATATTTTCCTTGTAGCTCTTTGTCAAAATAGTTTGGACATATGCACCATCATAAAACTATTTTAATACTGTCCACATGTGCTCATTTCTGAATACTCCTCTGAACTTAATGATAATTCAATTATTAAGAGTATTCATTTGAATCATTTTCATAAGCTCTCAAGTTAAAATCAAATCTATTAGAGCTTTATATACCTAGATATGTGTTGAATGGCTAAAATTATTTGCACTAGGTTTCAGATCTAGATTATGAAATGAAGATTGAAAGAAACCCATGCATGATCAGTTAAATTTAAAAGTCATTCTAACTCATGGCTCTCACACGTATTGAAATCATAAGAAAAGAGGCAGACATAGACTTATTACTTTAACAAATATTCATTATGACTTTTTGGTCCATCAAAGCCTATTCATCCAAAGCCAAGCATAAATTATTGAAAATCTTATATCTTTTGGCTAAAGAATTAGAAAATGAAGAAGGCATTTAAATGAGTTGAGTGTATAACTCAGGGGGAGCTTTTAGTCTTCATAATTATATATATTGAAATGCTCTCTTGATATTATACCTTTTATGCTTTTATGCCTTTATGAAATCAACATTGTTGTCCACTATCCATATTGTAATGAATGATTGAATTTCCTTAATGGATAGATTATATTTAATGAATTGTTGACTACTACTGGATTGCATGCTTGTATTAAAAGGCTCCTGCATTGCGGTTGCAGTGATATAATTTGCATGCTAGTTGTGGATATTAGGTTGTTGCTTGCTTTACATGGTTTATCTATTGAAAACAACCCACTATCAGGTACTGGTTTTATGGGAAATTGTCCTATATACAAACGGCATGCGGCCGAAATTTCACCAGGATTTTTCCATATAAAACCTTGTATTAAAAATGATTATGATAAAATTAACATTAAAATATTTTTGAAAGGATGAGTGAAACCAAATAGATAATCAGACTTCATCCTAGCATAATCATCAACCATTTAGAAAGGGTCAGATCCATCCTTATAGGAAGCACATAAATGATCCATATGCATCACTTTTGTTTATTGAAATATTGAGGCTCTTATGAAATCCCTAAACAATATATCCTGCACTTGAGGTTTTATGATTTGATAAGGAATGTTTGTGGGTCATGAACTCTATTGTATGCCTTAATATATATTCTCTGATGCATCTATGGTCTATAGGGACAACTATACTAATAGGGATAAATAGAGTTGATTAATATTTAGTATAGTTGATTTTAAAGATTTGGATTGATGGCTTATACTACTAAGCATATTGAAAATAGTCTTTAACTAGTATAAGTAGCTTATTGTATCTAAGCATGAATTCCAAATGATAGGGGGAGCATCTAAAATTAAATATTCATCTTGTTATGCTCTTAAATACTTTTTGCTTAGATCTGTTTTGAATCAAATGTGGCTTGTGCTTAAATAAAATGATTATATTGAAAACCTTGAGTTGAATTATGTTGATTTGCCACAGTAATTTGATTTGCCATATGATCTTGCATGTGATTGTTGAATTTTTAAGATCATTATTGTTGAATTTTTAGGATCATTATGATTTTGGTTTTCTGATTATATTTCAGTTTGTGTGCTTAATTAACAAACAAGACTTGCTTACATGATCTTCAAATTTTTTTTTTGGCAAGCAACCCCTAGTATTTTAAGCAAACATCATAAGGGGGATATATATTTATATATATATATATATATATATATATTGTAATACTTTATGGCAAGAACTAATTTCAAAACTAAAACATTTTCTCTTGCCTCATTATTACTATATATATATGTGTGTGTGTGTGTGTGTGTGTTTTAAAGTAGCATAACTGTTTCAGTAATTAAACATGAAAATGCATGCGAACTAGTTAGACTGTTTTTATGCTCAAATCTTCTTTTTGGTATCATATGCCGTGTGTTTTAAACTCAAATCTTTCACGGGTCTAATGATATGTTTCAATTGCCATGCTTTGTGCATATTTATGGTTTAATTTAGTTTTCATGTCATTTAAATCTTTAAATGACTAGTTATATTGTCTGTGTGCTTAATTGCTGAGGTTATCTTTGTGGATAAACTGTTAGATATTAAAACTCAAAACAGGTCATTTTTATGCAGGAATTTTTGGGAAATGTCCTATTTTCAAATGGCATGCTGCCAAAATTTCTAAAATTTCCCAAACTTATCTTGTATACTAATGTATCGTACCCAATGCTTATGGCTATTTATTTCATATCTTTTTTTACTGTTGCCAAAAGGGAAAGAAGAGGCAAAAATCGGGTACTTGAAAATTGAAAAATGTTTGCATTGACAAATCTTTAACATTATGCATATTGTCAGGGGGAGCCTTTCAAGGATATACCCACTTTTTGCATGGTGTATTTGTCATCATCAAAAAGGGGGAGAATGTTGACCTTATGGGTCATACCCTATTTTGATTATGACAAATACTCTGGTATTTAATGTCTATCAAGTTTGTGTGCAGGTTCATATTAGTTTGATCATTTGATGGCACGTGAAAGCTTGAAGAATAAAGACCCAGAAGATCTATTTTATATTATAATTCATGTTATATTATGGGTTTGTAATAGTAATTAGGATATTGGTCTGTAATAATCTGTGCATATCATGCATGTAGGTAATTGTAAGCTCAAAATGACCGTAGAATGACCATAGGGGCTGAATGATCTTAGGGCACCGGTCGACCGATGCCAGGTTTTTGGGCGTACTTGAAAAGACCCTACATTCTTACATATTGTGCACAAAGTCCCCATAATCACTTACATTATCAGGGAAAAAATTAAATAAAATTGGACAAAATAGGGAAAGTATGAGAGAGCTCGGGCGACTGAACCCTAGGTGAACAAATCACCTTGGGCTTCCGAACTGTTGAGAAACCAACAGTTTGACCATGCTTCAGGCGAACGAACATATTTTGAGCATATCTCCCTCGGGCACCCGAACCTGTGTCAGGTTCCTTTTCAACTACTCGGGTGCCCGCACGATCATATTCAAAATAGGGCTCAGGGGACTGAATTGGCTAGTTCGGTTAATCGAACTTAGGACTAGGCACCCGAACCTACGAACAAATGTTTCTGACTTTTGTTTGGGCTACCGAACCTACACTCAGGCTCCCGAACTAATTTAAAGGACATTTATAATTGTGTCTGTTTGGGCGACCGAACCACGGTTCAGCCACTCGAACCTCGACGGGTAAACTGTTCTACTGCGGTAAAATTGGGTTAAGTTGGGTTAAGTATGTTTAAACATTTTGAATCTTTTCTAATAATTCTCAACAAGTCCCAAACAGTTATAATTTTATCACTGCCTATAAATATGGGTTCATTTGTGAGGATTAGTGAGAGATTAGCCAAAATCATTAGTAAAAATCCTCTCTATCTCAAATACTCTTTTTGTCCAAATACTCTCAAATTTCTATTCCCTTGATGCATATTAGTATTATGAGAGTATACTGATTGTGCTAGTGTATATTAGATTGCTAATACTCCCATTGTTCTTATTTGATTGATTGATCTATTTTTGGGGAGTCAAGCAAGAGTTTTCCTATAGATTTTTATTTGATAAATCTAGTGTTGGGAAAAACTCATTAGCTTAAGGATCTTTGCATTGTCATTGCAAAGATTCCTATAGCTTGATTTCGTTGTGCAAAAACATTTTTCTACAAGCTATATTATTCTTTCAAACAACTCTTGAGCATATTTAATTGAAGAAAATAGTTTTTGAGTTATTCTAAGTATTTGCAGCATCTTTGAAACCCTGATTATTATTGAGATTTGATATATACTATTTCAAAGAAATAACTTGATTAGAAAACTCTTGAGCATATTAACGATCATATCTTGTTGAGTGTAGCTTGGACAAAAATTCACATCACTGAGCTTAAATTTACCTACATTGTTGATATGTATGTGATTGCGCGTATTGGGTACATATTTGCTTTAAATGAAAGCATAATCACTGTACCATTTGAGTGAAAATACTATTGTATTTCCAGGCGTGGCTTGAGGGGGTTTGATCTAGTCCGGAAGGATCAAGTTGGGGTTAGCCCTGTGAATTTAACCTAGAGCCTTCTCCGTCCTGCAAGGAGAGTTTGTAAAGGTTGAGGTCAGCCCTGTGCTAATTGTCCTGGTTGTATTAGGTACTGCTTCACCCAGTAAGTGATCCATTAATGGAATCCTCGAACTTGTGAGCTAGAGGCGGGGATGTAGGCACAGTTGGCCGAGCCCCGATAATATATCGTGTGTCTATTTATATTTCTGTACTTTATATTTACCGCACGTGTATGTTATTGTGTGAATGATGCCCATGATTTAAATTCTGCATATTATTCTTATCTGCGCATTTGGGAAGATAGACCTAGGTTGTGAATGTACTATTGCTAAACTAGTTTAACTTAGGAGAAAAAGTTTTAAATTCCAATTCACTCCCCCTCTTGGGAATGCACCAAGTCTATCAGTTAGTATTTGAGTGAGTATGAGAGTTAGTATATGAGTTAGTGAATGCATGAGTTAGTATATGTTAGTGCACAAGTTAGATATAATACAAAAATATTGTAAAAATAAGGACACAACATGTTGACAAGGCAGAAATCCACATGCAAGGTAGAAAAGAAATGACTTGTGATCAGTGAGAAGAGCCCCAACACCCTACTTACTCTTTAAATCCAATTTTGATCTCAAACCCCAAACCAACCACAATTGATGCTGCCAACTTAATATCTCTTTCAATCATTTGTCTTAAAATAGCATTGGTTTGGGCATTTTGTCAAACAGGTGGTAGGGATTTAGCATCTAAGCACATGTACAAAAGAACAAAGTTTTTGAAATGCCATCCATTAATTAAGCACAGAACAGATCCCCTAATCCACACAACTTTAACCACACCCAGTGATGATAAGTTCAAGGTCATAATCAAAGAATCAATCCCCAATCAGACGCCAACCAATAGAACGTACCTAGGAGAATCGTCTCTGTGTATGGATGAGGGATAGAGAGAAATGGGATATGCCGAGGGAATGGGAAAGCCGTGTGGTGGGATCTGCAGAGTGTGGGCGAAGGATGGAGGTTGAGAGAGTGGGTGATTGTCTGCACGTAGAGTAACCACCGCCAGAGTGTCGGGAGTGAGAGTAAGAAAGAGAATTGAGTTCCCGCCCGAGTGTTGTGTTATGCATGTTAGGACTGGAGGAACCCATGGGTAGGCTTGATACACATGGGTGAACACCAACTTGACCCAAAAGCTTAAGCCTATTGGGTCTTGGGCCCAACCATGTATATAAGCACCCATCATCCACTCAACATTTTCAATGTGGGACAAACTCACAAGTGGAATTCTCAACAATTTCCCCCTCACTTGTGAGTTCCAATTACTCCCCCTTGAATGGAAACCATTTCTCTTTTAGGAGTAAGTCTAATTCCCCAATAGTTGCTCAAGTGGACCTTACCATTGGTGCCTTACGTGCCTTGGATTGCATTCCACGTGCCTCCAAACCAATCCTACCTCCCACGTCTTGACCCTATTAGGATCCATCCCTAGGCTAGATGATCCTTATTGGCCTCGGTCACACACTTGGTCCTCCAACTGTTAGCACGCCAGGAGAATTAACTTCAGCTCTTGACTTTTATGATGTCGCTGACCCAGAGTTACGAACCATCGGCTCTGATACCACTTGTTAGGACCGAAGGAAGTTATAAAAACAGAGGGGAGAATGGAGGAGCCGTCACTTCTCAAAAGAAAGAGAGAAAAATGTGATTTTTCTCATGTTGCCCAGATTTCATCAAGACTTTGATCTTGCTTCGTTTGTGGTTGAGCTAAAATTTGGAGGAGAGGTTTATGTCTCAATGAGCTACAATTTGAACGGTGGAGATTGGATTTGGAGCTCGGGAGTTGGGATTTTTTTCCATAAACAGTAACTGCGAATTTGGTATATTCTCTTCAATTCTCTTTGTATTTGCCAAGATTGTTGATATCTTGATGAGATATATTTGTAGCCTCTAATTGATATTAGAAAAGACTTGATGTACCCATTATTTGATTGATAGTAGAGGTTTCAACTGGACTAGGTCCTGTGATTTTTCTTCCTCACACTGGGGAAGTTTTCCACGTAAAAAATTGCTTGTGTTCTTGTGGCTTGGTGTGATTGATTATTTTTCTTATTATTTTTAGCACATATAAAAGTAGAGATACACTATGTTTGCTTGCATACAGGGAGAATAATTATTCCGCTGTGATTTTTTGTTGATATCTTTCCCAACAAAGTGGTATCAGAGCCCGGTTCCCAGATTGTCAGGTTGGCAGTTTTGAGTTATGGAAGCAAATACTAGTAGAATGATTAATCTCAATGGTTCAAATTATCACATATGGAAAGGAAAAATGAAGGATCTTTTTTATATGAAATATTATTACCTACTGGTGTTTAGTACTAAAAAACCAGAAAAAAAGTCTGATGTGGAATGGACTTTGTTGCATCGACAGGTGTGTGGGTATATTAGGAAGTGGGTAGATGATAATGTTTTGAACCATATTAGTCGAGAGACAAATGCAAGTTCTCTATGGAGTAAGCTTGAAGAGTTATATGCTAGAAAGACTGGAAATAATAAGTTTTTTTGATTAAAAAAATGATGGGTTTGAGGTACTAGGACGAGACCCCTTTATCTGATCACCTGAATATATTCCAAGGAATTATTAATTAGTTGGTTGGAATGAGTATCGAGTTTGATGATGAGATACAAGGGTTATGGTTACTTGGTTCATTACCGGACTCGTGGGGGACGCTTAGAACTTCATTGTCTAACTCCACTCCAAAAGGTGTAATCACAATGGATATGGCCAAGAGTTGTTTGCTAAATGAAGAGATGAGAAGAAAAACACAGGGATCCTTTTCACAGTCAGAGATCTTGGTTACAGAAAAGAGGGGAAGAAGTAAGAGCAGAGGTACGAAGAACATAGATAACAGCAGAAGCAAGTCCAAAAAGCTTGCAAATGTTGTGACATGCCCCGAACCCGGAAATGGGACCCTAGGGTGAATTTAAGAACCTAACCTGTCTCTGTATCAATTAAAAACATACATGATACATCATACAAAGAGGATCCGACCCCGTGGGGTATACGGATGCCCTATATACATGCATACAACCATCCATACTATCCAGAATACGCAGCAAAATACGGTCTTTTATATAATAACAATATCATACCAGAGTCTATTCTATACATGCTAGGATACACATTCCCATAATACAAACGTACCCCAAGTGTCTACAAAAACATCCCGACAACCTGGATACCAAAACTTGTACCTAAAAGGTACTAGCAGTAGCTATGACACCCCTTGCTTCCCGACGCTAGGATGTTACTTACCGCTACCTGAAGGCCCTGAAAAATATTGTACGTACATTCGGGGTGAGACACCTCTCAGTAAGGAAGAAAGCAGTTTATATCAGTGTGTGGCATACCAGTGTTATTTTACATACGTCATAACACTATACACACGATACAATTTGAAACAATTCATATAGTTTCATACTTTTCCATACAGTTCCAGTATTTTCACAAAAATCATTCCAGTTTGTACGATACCCAACATACATACATACATACATAGATACGGTCAGTGTCATCACACTAGTTCGCAACTACACCAGGTTACCTCTTCTCACAGCGATTACATTGCTACATACACAACTACACTGCGACGATCAAGGCTTAATGGTGAATCCATTGCATCATACGCAACTACACAAGGTCACCCAGTCTCACAGCGGTTACGTTTCTACACATGCAACTACGAAGATCTACGACTTAGGCCCAATAGTGAATCCATTGCTACATACGCAACTACACAAGGTCACCCAGTCTCATAGCGGTTACGTTTCTACACATGCAACTACGAAGATCTACGACTCAGGCCCAATAGTGAATCCATTGCTACATATGCAACTACACAAGGTCACCTAGTCTCACCCCGATTACATTGCCATGTGACAACTACGCTGTGACGACCCAGGCCCACTATGAATCCATTGCTACAAACGGTGTAGATCATACCTTCGGTGACCAGCCGAACCATACTGGTGATATTTCACACCCTGGATATAGAGCCAGCCACTCTCGGCGTACGGTAATTAGCCGCCACTAGCCGATTTCACAAAACCTGGAATCATTTTGGGAACTCACGTCCCTATACATTTTGGGAACTCACGTCCCTATAAACCGCCACATAACTGTTTTACAAATATCTGGAACAACATACATACATTCATACGTACCACACTTATTTGGTTTACGACAAATCGTATCGTTTACAATTCCAAATATACAGTTTATGCAAATATGGATTACATTCACCTCAATAATACAATTTTAACGCAACGAACGATTTTCCCAACAAAATAGAGATGACACCCGAAATCCCCAATTTTCCCGAAAACTATAACCCAAAAATCTTGCATTTTTAACCAATAGATTTTCCCATATAAGTAACCAAAACATACATACGATCGTAGCCTACAAGCTTACCGACCCTGATTTAAAAAATGGACTGATATAAACAGAATCCCTTTACCTTAACCCGAAATCCACTACGAACTCTAGGGTTCTCAAAACTATGAACCGAGACTCCGAAATCTACAAACCACAATACTAAACATACTTACAATTCGTACTACTATACATATACCGAATCAGAAATGAAAACCGAGCCTTACCTCGATTTTGGTCCGAAACCCGAAAATGCTTGAATTGAGATTCAGATCCAGTAGAAACGTAGAGAATCCTTCACTGATCCTCGCAGTATCGTTGTATTTGTGAATCTAGCAACAAACGGTGAAGGAATCGAGGAGAGAGAGAGAGCTTCGAAATCCTAGAAAAAGAGAGAGAGAGAGAGAGAAACCAAAACTTAGCAATGAAGAAACCCGAATATCTCTTTTATAGACCTTTGACTCGAGGGATTTCGTCGACGAATTGGTCTTCTCGTCGACGAAGTCTTCACAAAATTCATCGACGAACCGGTGGCCTCGTTGACGAACCCTGATATTTCCAATTTTTACCGCCTCTCTACTTTTTCTCATCGACGAGGCTCTGAATATTGTCGACGAGAAATCCACTACCTTCGTCGACGAATTATGGCCTCGTCGATGAAGTCTGCAAAATTCCCATTTTACCCCTCTTATACATACTTAACCTGTACAATACAAGTTCGGGCTCTTACAATCTCCCCTCTTTACAAAAATTTCATCCTCGAAATTTGCAATCTATCATTACAATACGTTCATACTACTCATATGTACATTCTCTTAGATGAAACGGTGACTATCTATATACAGTCCCTCTACGATACATACATACTCACTCTAGAGGATACAACGACCATTTATACGCAGCCTTGTCACCATACATACCTACATACACACTCTAGAGAATACGACGGCCATTTATACGCAGCCTCGTTACAATACATACATACATGCCCTTACTTATGGCGGAGGAATACCGTGGTTACATACATACACAATCTCAGGAGCTCACAATACTACAGGACTCTCCCTGAGACTAACCACTAAATACAATACGATAACAGATGATTACACACATACATACATACTCATATCACCCTGCTATCCAAATACTACTCGAACAACTGTGGATACTTCCGGCGTATTTCCGCCTCTAGTTCCCAAAAAGCTTCCTCAACCTCGTGGTTCCGCCACAATACCTTCACTAACGGTATCTCTTTGGTAATGAAATGAAGAATAGCTTCCCAAGAGAGGGGGTGAATTGGAAATCTTTTAATTTTATTTGATTTTTAAGTTTTCTAATTTTAATAACCCAGCAAAATACATTATATAACAACACTTAAGAAAAATGGAATTTAAAATAATAATTCAATCAATGTAATCAATCAATCAATAACATTTAGGCTTCTGTTGCTTTCCCTGTAACATTTTATTATTCACTTTACTTGATTAAGATTTCCGCAAATTAATCAACGTACTCCCCTTTTGGGTTTCCGCAAAAGATTAATCAAAACGTACTTTCTATTGATCAAGAACTTAATTTAAATCCTGCAACCTGCACTCATAAATTTTATAACAAAAGCGAATAAAGTATGTAAATTAAAATAGAGAGAAGGAGGCAAGAGTTTTTACAAGGTTCGGCTTCAACACAGCCTACGTCCTCGCCTTTGGCAAAAACACCAAAGGATTTCACTATCTCAGTTCCTTTACCTGGTGGAACAATACCAACTTACAATGCACTCCTTCAATTAGGCTAGAGCCCGCCTCTCCAAATAACAACCCCTTATTTGGTTCAACGATTCAACAACTCAGAATCGTTTAAGAAAAATAACGAAGGAATATGTGTACAAAAGAAAACTCTCATAGTAGAGTGAATTAATACACCAATAAGCTCACTTTATACCTCAAAGTAATTTAAATATAAGAAATTTCAAGCTCAATTACTTGGTATGGATTATCAAATAATTTTCCAAAGAAGATAAAAATTTTGATCGTTGGAAAACTTAATTTCATAATGTAAATCGATTTCAGATCAGAGAGTTTATCTTAAAAGAATTTCAGATCCTTTGAAAATAAAATTTTGAATACTTGAAGATTAGTTGATCTAAAACCTTTAAAAAAAAACTTACTTTGATCTAAAAGCCTTTGAATCTCTCTGGATCAGAAAAGTTGTTGAAAAGCACTTGATCTGAAAACTTTAGAGGATTTCTCAATTTCAAAATTCTTTTGAATATTTCATCAAAGTTCTTTCTCTCTTTCTTTGTACTTTCTTTTCTCTAATTTAAAATGTTTGAGATTAGAACTATTTATAGAGTTTTTTTGAAATCATCCATTACTCCCAAGGATTTCTAAAATTCATTTCTAAATATTTTGAAATAAATATGTTTAAAAGCATGGTTTAAAAAATCTTGTCTTTTTAAGCCCTTTTTATTTATAAAAAAAATACTTTTTAGAGTATATATGTTTAAAAAAAATATTTTTTATTTTTCAAATATTTTGAAATAAATATGTTTAAAAACTTCATTATTTCAAAAAAAATTTTCTTTTCTTAAACCTTTTCTTTTTATGGATTTAAGAAATATTCTTTTGAGTATATATATAAAAACATATTTTTGAATTTTTATGAGCTTCAAATTTCTTTATACTTAAGATTTACTTTGAAGTACTTACATTTGAGAATATCCTTAAAAGTATAATCTAGTCTTCAAAACTTGTTCTTCCACCATCTTTGTAGTTGCATTCTTTCCTTTGAGCTTTTCACAATATGACTTCATTCTTCATGCTCTTTGTAATCCATGAACTTTCTTATACAATTGAGCTCTGTTATTTTCCTGAACACTTTTACTTGAAACATTTTAAATATATCATTTGATTTGTTATCATCAAAATAAGAATTGTAAGCCTTATTAGGCCAACACGAAGCTTTTGAACTTTATGGTCCAGAACCTGAACATGTATCTCCTTATACGCTAAAGTATCCTCAAGTCCCAAAGACTCGTAATTGATAACATGCGACGGATCCAACATGTACCTCCTCAACATGGATACGTGAAATACATCGTGGACCCTCGAGAGTGCTGGGGGTAATGCAACTCTGTAGGCTACCGGACCTACTTGCTCAAGTACCTCGAATGGTCTGACATACCTTGGGCTCAACTTGCCCTTCATTCCGAATCTCATCACTCCCTTCATCGGAGCAACTCTAAGGAATACCTTACCACCCACCTCGAACTCCAATTCACGGCGGCGAACATCCGCGTAACTCTTCTGCAGACTCTGAGCCAATCTAATCCTCTCCCGGATCAAACCCACCTTCTCATACGCCTGTTGTACAAGTTCAAGTCCTAAGACCTGATGTTCACCGACCTCATCCCAATACAAAGGAGATTGACACCTCCGACCATACAAAGCCTCGAACGGTGCCATCCCTATACTAGCCTGGAAGCTATTGTTATAGGCAAACTCCACTAGTGGCAGAAACTGAATCCAACTACCACCGAAGTCCAATACACAAGCCCGTAACATATCTTCCAAGATCTGTATCGTCCTCTCCGACTGCCCATCAGTTTGGGGGTGGAACGCTGTACTGAAAGTAAGCTTTGTCCCTAATGCTTCCTGTAAACTCTTCCAAAATCGAGAAGTAAACCTCGGATCCCAATCTGAAACAATGGACACCAGTACTCCGTGTATTTGCACAATCTCATGCACCTACATATCAGCTAGCTTACTCAAAGGGTAGCTAACATTCATCGGTACAAAGTGAGCAGATTTCGTCAACCTGTCCACAATTACCCAAATAGCATTCTGCCCGTGAAGCGCTGTCGGTAATCGTTCCACCCGGATGTACCATATACAGAGAATGATGCGCTTCCTCCAGAATCGTCTGTTGGAACACATATCTTGGTCCCAAATCTCAACACACCTCTGTCAGAGATGTTAAAGTCCACAGCCAAACCCTGCTGCACTTTTTCCATAATCTCAACCAACTCTGCATCATTAGCCCGCGCGACTTTAATATGATCAAACAAAGTCGGCTGGATCACCAAGCTAGAAACAAAAGCCTAATGATCACCAACCACCAATTCCAAACCCAGGCTTTCCAGATCTCGTCTGACATGATGCTGAGCTACAACTGCAGATACTGCTGCATGTTCTGACTTCCAACTCAACGTGTTTGCTACCACATTAGCCTTTCCCGGGTGATAAGTGATCATGCAATCGTAGTCCTTAATCAACTCTAGCCACCGCCTCTGCCTCATGTTCAACTCCTTTTGCGTGAAAATGTACTTAAGACTTTTGTGGCCAGTGAAAATCTCACACTGAACACCGTACAGGTAGTGTTGCCAGATCTTTAGTGCATATACTACAACAGCCAATTCCAAATCATGTGTAGGGTAATTCTTCTCATACTCCTTAAGTTGTCGAGAAGCATAAGCTACCACCTTACCCTGTTGCATAAGCACACATCCCAAACCTTTTAGAGATGCGTCGCTATAAATCATAAAGTCCTTATCCCCCGAAGGAATGGTCAACACTGGAGCAGTAACCAGCCGGTGCTTCAACTCGAGAAAACACTGCTCGCAATCACTTGTCTAGTCAAACTTCACCCCTTTCTTCGTCAATCGTGTCAGAGGTCTAGATAATTTAGAGAAACCCTCTACGAACCGACGATAGTAACCCACCAATCCTAGAAAACTTCGAACCTCTTGCACACTTTTCGGTCTAGTCCAGTTGACCACAACTTCAATCTTACTGGGATCAACGGAAATACCGCCCTTAGACACCACATGGCCTAAGAACGCCACCTCATTCAACCAGAACTCACACTTCTTCAGCTTAGCATACAACCTCTTCTTCCGCAGAATCTGTAATACTAACTTCAAATGTTCCACATGTTCTTCCGTACTCCTTGAGTATACCAGAATGTCGTCAATGAATACCATTACAAATCGATCTAGGTACTCATGGAAAACCCTGTTCATCAGATCCATGAACACCGCTGGAGCATTTGTCAACCCAAACGGCATGACCAAAAACTTGTAGTGGCCATATCTGGTTCGGAAAGTCGTCTTTGATACATCATCTGCTCTAATCCTCACCTGATGATATCTTGACGGCAAGTCAATCTTCAAAAAGACCTGCGTTCCCCGTAAATGGTCAAAAAGATCATCTATACGAGGCAAGGGGTAACGGCTCTTCACCGTCACTTTATTGATCTCACGGTAATCAATGCACATACGCATCGACCCGTCTTTCTTCTTCACAAATAATACTGGAGCTCCCCAGGGCGAAACACTAAGTCGAATGAATCCCCTGTCCAGTAGTTCCTGCAATTGCTCCTTCAACTCTTGAAATTCTGCTGGAGCCATCCAGTACGGAGCTTTAGAGATCGGTGCCTTACCAGGTAGCAACTCAATCGTAAACTCCACCTCACAATCCGGAGGTAAACTGGGTAAGTCGTCTAGAAACACATCCGGAAACTCGTTGACCACCCGAATGTCCTTGAGTCTCAACTCATCCCGCGGTGGTTCCTTTACACAAGCTAGGTACCCCTGACAACCATCCAAGAGTAACCTCCTCACTTGTAAAGCTAATAGAATCTGTGGCGTAGAACGCACACACGATCCAGCGAACTCAAACTCTTGCTTCCCAGGAGATCTGAACACTACTACCTTCCTACGACAATCAATTACCGCATAGCTGGAGAACAATCAATCCATTCCCAGTATGACATCAAAACCTGACATGTCATATACTACAAGATTCGTCGGTAACAGTCTCTACTGAATCACAACTGGGCATTTTCTTAACATCTTACTACAAATCGTTATACTCCCAGTCGGCGTAGTTACAGCCAAACATTCCTCCAAAAGTAAGGTTTCAACCCCACACAATTTCACAAATCTATTATATATGAACGAATGGGTTGCCCCCGAATCAAATAACACAACAGCTTTATTCAAAAGCGATAACATGGTACCTGTCACCGCGTTCCCAGCGTGTTCTGCATCTGCTGGAGTAAGTGAATATACTCTCGCCGGAGCCGTGGTTTCCTGATAATTCACCTGAGGCACCTAGTTACTTCCACTGCTCTGACTTGGTGCAGGCATAATCCTCCTTGGTTCCTGGAAATTCTTTGCTATGTGGCCTGACTAGCCACAGTTGTAGCAGACACCCCAAAATGGCGGACAGTCGCCATCATGCCATTTATGGCACCTGGCGCATGGTGCGGAGGATGGATGCTCCTGAGCCTTTGGCCGCTCGGTGTTCTGCCGATAACCAAAGCTGTAACTCTTCTTCTTCTTCCATGGACTTTGCCGCTGACCACTCTTAGGACTAGAAGATACTGGCCTCTTCCCTTGAACTTGCACTACCTCATCTCCCCGGAGGTCGATCTCAACTATGGTGGCTTTATCCACTAGGATAGGGAACTCACGGATTTGCAGAATCCTCACAAGACGGCGGATGTCTTTCCTCAGTCCCCTTTCGAACCTTTAAGCCTTCTCGTGCTCATTTGGAACCAAGTACGGTGCGAATCGAGACAACTCGATAAATCTGGCAACATACTTTTGCACCGTCAAAGTACCTTGTACCAGGCCTGAAAACTCATAAGCCTTCGCATCCCGAGTGGAGACTGAAAAGTATCTCTCGAAAAATACCTCCTTGAAACGGCCCCATGTCATGCTAGATGGACCAGCTCTCTGCCTCTCCAGCACGCTCACTACAGTCCACCATCGCCCTGCCTCCCCAGTCAACCAGAAGGTAGCATACAAGACCTTCTGCTTCTCAGTGCAGTGAAGGACTTCCAAAATCCTCTTGGTCTTCTCAACCCAGTCCTCTGCTACTATCGTATCAGGTCCTCCCGTAAATGTCAGAGGGTGCATGCATGTGAACCTCTCGATGGTACACCCCACATCAGTAGGAGAACTCTCGCGTCTCCTAACACTCCGCCCAATCTCACGGATTACCTGTCTCGCAAAACCACGAGACACAGAAGGAGACTCGTCACTCGCTGTCTCCTCGGAGCCACTTTCGAAGTTATTATCCTTGGGCTCCACACTGAAAACAGAATAGGAATCGATTAGAATTCCTATATCGTACACAGTTAACACAATCATAGCCTTAATCATGTCAACTATTACTCTCATAAGTCTAAGCTTGTCCTGTTGCACCGACACGAAAGTCGTCAATGGTCTGCCCTGCCTTTACTGGAATCGTCATCCCAGGAAAAACACGGAATACTGCCGACAAATCCCAATTTAGAAACAGAACAACCCTCGATCAACACTACCCATTCCCTACATCCTACACTCTGGTATGTACTCAACAATACTCCTAACCAAGTTTACAAGACCTAACAACCTGGTTAGCTCTGATACCAAGCTGTCATGCCCCGAACTCAGAAATGGGACCCGGGGGTGAATTTAAGAACCTAATCTGTCTCTGTATCAATTAAAAACATACATGATACATCATACAAAGAGGATCTGACCCCGTGGGATATACGGATGCCCTATATACATACATACAACCATCCATACTATCCAGAATACGCGGCGAAATACGGTCTCTTATATAATAACAATATCATACCAGAGTCTATTCTATACATGCTAGGATACACATTCCCATAATACAAACGTACCCTAGGCGTCTACAAAAACATCCCGACAACCAAGATACCAAAACTTGTACCTAAAATTTACAAGCAGTAGCTATGACACCCCTTGCTTCCCGATGCTAGGATGTTACTTACCGCTACCTGAAGGCCCTGAAAAATATTGTACGTACGTTCGGGGTGAGACACCTCTCAATAAGGAAGAAAGTAGTTTATATTAGTGTGTGGCATACCAGTGTTATTTTACATACGTCATAACACTATACATATGATACAGTTTGAAACAATTCATATAGTTTCATACTTTTCTATACAGTTCCAGTATTTTCACAAAAATCATTCCAGTTCATATGATACCCAACATACATACATATATACGGTCAGTGTCGTTACACTAGTTCGCAACTACACCAGGAACCTTGTCTCACAGCGATTACATTGCTACATACGCAACTACACTGCAACGATCAAGGCCCAATGGTGAATCCATTGCATCATACGCAACTACACAAGGTCACCCAGTCTCACAGCGGTTACGTTTCTACACATGCAACTACGAAGATCTACGACTCAGACCCAATAGTGAATCCATTGCTACATACGCAACTACACAAGGTCACCCAGTCTCACAGTGGTTACGTTTCTACACATACAACTACGAAGATCTATGACTCAAGCCTAATAGTGAATCCATTGCTACATACGCAACTACACAAGGTCACCTAGTCTCACCACGATTACATTGTCATGTGACAACTACGCTGCGATGACCCAGGTTCACTGTGAATCCATTGCTACAAACAGTGTAGATCACACCTTCGGTGACCAGCCGAACCATACTGGTGATATTTCACACCCTGGATATAGAGCCAGCCACTCTCGGCATATGGTAATTAGCCGCCACTAGCCGATTTCACAAAACCTGGAATCATTTCAGTGTACAATAATAAACCGCCACATAGCTGTTTTACAAATATCTGGAACAACATACATACAATCATACGTACCACACTTATTTGGTTTACGACAAATCATATCATTTACAATTCCAAATATACAGTTTATGCAAATATAGATTACGGTCACCTCAATAATACATTTTTAACGCAACGAACGATTTTCCAAACAAAATAGAGATGACACCCGAAATCCCCAATTTTTCTGAAAACTGTAACCCGAAAATCCCACATTTTTACCCGATAGATTTTCCCAAATAAGTAGCCAAAACATACATACGATCGTAGCCTACAAGCCTACCGACCCTAATTTCAAAAATGGACTGATATAAATAGAATTCCCTTACCTTAACTCGAAATCCACTACGAACTCTACGGTTCTCAAAACTATGAACCGAGACTCCGAAATCTACAAACCAAAATACTAAACTTACTTACAATTTGTACTACTATACATATACCGAATCAGAAATGAAAACCGAATCTTACCTCGATTTTGGCCCAAAACCCAAAAACGCTTGAATCGAGATGTCGATCCAGTAGAAACGTAGAGAATCCTTCACTGATCCTCGCAGTATCGTTGGATTTGTGAATCCGGCAACAAACGGTGAAGGAATCGAGGAGAGAGAGAGCTTCGAAATCCTAGAGAGAGAAAGAGAGAGAAACCAAAACTTAGCAATGAAGAAACCCAAATATCTCTTTTATAGACCTTTGACCCGAGGGATTTCGTCGACAAATTGGTCTTCATGTTGACGAAGTCTTCACAAAATTCATCGACAAACTGGTGGCCTCGTCGACGAACCCTCATATTTCCAATTTTTACCGCCTCTTGACTTTTTCTCGTCGACGAGGCTCTAAATTTTGTCGACGAGAAATCCACTACCTTCGTTGACGAATTATGGCCTCGTCAACAAAGGCTGCAGAATTCCCATTTTACCCCTCTTATACATACTTAACCTGTACAATACAAATTCGGGTTCTTACATGTTGAGTGTCATCATGCGGGAAAAAGGGACACATTAAGAAATATTGCAGGAAATTGAAAAAAGAAAACAAGATGAGAAAGGGAAGGGAACGAAGAATGGATATGACAAAGATGGTGATGATAGAGTTGCTACCACCACTTCTGCAGAGTTCCTTATTGTTTATGATGATGAGATGATAAATGTTGCATACCATGAGACCAGTTGGGTGATTGACAGTGGTGCCTCCATTCATGCTACATCTCGGAAGGATTTCTTTACATCCTATAGATCTGGTGACTTTAGAATAGTAAATATAGGAAATGATGGCTTGGTTAAAGTCATTGGAATTAGGGATGTGTATCTAAATAGAAATAATGGCACGAGTTTAGTTTTTAGAGATGTGAAGCATATTCTTGACATTCGTTTGAATTTGATTTCTGCAGGTAAACTTGATGATGAAGGGTACTGCAGCACTTTTAGTGATGGCCAGTGGAAGCTCACCAGGGGTGCTATGGTTGTGGCTTGAGGCATGAAACACTCTGTGTTGATTTAGGTGTAATCCCAAGAGGGGGGGGGGGGGGAGGGAATTGGGTATGTTAAAAATTCTTTGAAACTTATTCACCACTTAGTCCCTATGTCTAAATTTAACCAATTACTTATCAAGTTCGTGTGAGATTATCCAACCAACATACATGCAATGTAAGTAATGAAGTGTGTTGTGGAAATTAAAAAGATAAGGGAAGAGAGAAGGCAAACACGATTTTACGAGGTTCAGCCAACCCGGCCTATGTTCTCGCCTTGAGCAATCCACTCAAGGATTCCACTATAATCCCTGCTCCTTAAATTGGGACGGAGCTTCCCTTACAATCCGTTGCTTATAAGAGGTACAACTTCCTCCTAATCCGCTGCTTACAAGAGATACAACTCTCTCCTCAAACCTGGTTCACAACCCGAACTTTGATTACAATCAAATCTGTATAACACTCAAAGTTGCTTCCAACAAAGCTAGTGAGTACAATTGAAATTCCTAATATAAAATATGATGAAACTTGAAGTTCAAAATGAATGTAATGAAATAATTGTTATATGCAGAAATATGATTCACTAACTATCCCTTTAATCAAATCTCTCAAAAATATTTATATAAATCAATGCTTTGGAGAACTTGGGTTAAATCTTTGAATACACAAACAGCTTTGAAGATTGCAAAGATTTGAAGCCCACTTTGTCACAACAATATTTCTCTCAAGTGTCTATAAATAACCTTTAGAATTTTCAATCAAGTATATTTTGGAATATTAAAAATATCAAGTCTTTGAATGAAAAATTTACTTGAATAAAAAATATCTAATCAATAATAAAAGCTTTTCTCAAGTGGAAACCTTATCAAAATGATTTAATATATATGCACACTCAAGATCAAAACCTTTTTATGATGAAAGTAATCTTAGCTCAGATGTGTAGTGTAAGATTTGAAATCCTAATCACAACCTCAGTAGCGTGATCTCCCAAGTTGTGCTAATATGCTCAATCATATTGCCAAGCTTTGATTTTCTTCTTCTTGTAGTTGAGTCTTATCGTTGTTCTTGTTCTTGTTGATCTTAGCTTTAGCACTAGGGTTTAGATGTTCAATATGTAGGTATCTTGCCCTTAAAATAGATCTCAACCGTTGGATCAAAAGATAGCTCGCGAGTTCTCTCATTAAAAAATAAATTTTTAAACTTTCTCGCAAGTTTAGACGACTGAGGTTAAAAGTCCAGACGACTGAAGTTCCTTAAAGTTTCGAAAAAATAATCTGGACACAGGGTCAAATGACTGAAGTTTGGGGTTCAGATGACTGAAGTGTTGGGTTCAGACGAATGAAATCTGAGTTCAGCCTTCTGAGGTGCTTCTATTAGGTTCTGTGTTTCACCATTAATTCTTCAGGGGTCTGAACTTAATCTTTGGTCTTATGAAGAAATTCTTCAGAAGACTGAGGTTAACTTCGGTCTTCTGAAGTGGTAACTTTAGGCAACTAAAGTTCCTAAATCCTGATTTTTTTTCTTTTCAGTTCAAAAATCTGTTTTGCTTTCTTTCTTAACTCTTTTATAAAAATATTTTTCGGCGTTTTAAAAATATTTCTAAGTCTATGAATGTTCCCTAAGGATGTTCATGAAATGCATGAGTCCTAAGGTCATTCTAGTTTACGATTTGAGCCTCAAATTAAATCATATGAAAATGTAAATACATGTGTTCTAAGTACCCATTCCACTCTTGAACTTGTCACTTGCATCTTCATTCTTGTACTATTTAAGTTCCATGGATTTGCCAAATTATGTATGCTTTACTTTTCATGGCTTCCATGACTTGTTATCCTTCCGTGCATGCTTAATATAGTTCATGTTCACAATCTCAATGCATAGATCAAATACCAAGTGATTTTTCATTATCAAAACCGAATTGGACTTATAGAGTCAACACTCTGCATTGTACGTTCTGCAAGAAAAGATCTCCAACGACATTGTTAATGCGATGGAGGATAATGGTACAACAGAGTTGTGGCACAAGAGGCTGACTCATATGAGTGAGAAAGGATTAGTTCTACTGGGGAAGAAAAGTCTACTATGTGGACTAAAATGTACACTTTTGAAAAGGTGTACTCATTGTTTGTTAGGGAAGCAGAACAAAGTTTCCTTCAAGAATTCCCCTAATTCGGCTCCAGATACTTTGTGACCTTCATAGATGATCATTCAAGGAAGTTGTGGGTATATACCTTGAAGTAAAAATACCAAGTGTTAGCATAGTTCAAGCAATTTCAAGCCCTAGTTGAGAGATAGACTGGGAAGAAACTAAGGTGCATCCGGATTGATAACGATGGAGAGCATTCTGGTCCATTTGATGAGTATTGCAGATAGCAGGGTATTCGACATTAAAATACTCCTCCGAAAACTCCTCAATTGAATGACATAGAAGAAAGGACGAACAGAACACTGGTTGAGAGAGTGAGATGTTTGCTTTCACAAGCCCAGTTACCAAAATCCTTTTGGGGGGAGGCATTGAGCATTGTTGTTCATGTGTTGAATCATACACCCTGTGTTCCTCTATAGTTTGATGTGCCAGACCAAGTTTGGATAGGTAAGGATGTTTCCTATAATCATCTGTGTGTTTTTGGGTGCAAAGCATTTGTGCATATTCCAAAAGATGAAAGGTCCAAACTTGATGAGAAAGCATGACAGTGTATATTCCTTAGCTATGGTCAAGATG
Organism: Malania oleifera; assembly: GCF_029873635.1. Lineage (NCBI taxonomy): Eukaryota > Viridiplantae > Streptophyta > Magnoliopsida > Santalales > Ximeniaceae > Malania > Malania oleifera. Next base: position 29,359,839 of record NC_080419.1, on the reverse strand, counting down.
AATTTGGATACAAGCTTTATAATCCAGTTGAGAAGAAAATTGTGAGAAGCAGAGATGTCGTGTTTGTAGAAGATCATACGATTCAGGATATTGGGAAGCAGAGAAATCTATGTCTTAGTAGGGTGACAGTTTGACTGATGTGGATCCAGTTCCTTTGAAGAATTTTCCATCTCAGGTTGAAAATGATGTTCAGGATGACGACCAGGGTAAAGGTGATGTGGATGTTCCCTTATAGGTTCAGGGAGATGTTGAGACTAATGAGAAGTTGACAGTGCCAGAGATTCTACCAAAGATTCCATCCAAGAGGTCAGCCAGAGATCAACATCCTTCCACTCGGTATTCAGCAGAACAATATGTGTTATTGACTGACGGGGGAGAGCCCTAGTGTTTTGTAGAAGTCATGGAAGATGAAAACAAGACAGAGTGGGTTGAGGCCATGCAAGATGAGATGCAATCATTGCATGATAACCACAACTTTGAGTTAGTGAAGCTACCTAAAGGAAAAAGAGCTTTGGAAAACAAGTGGATTTACAAGAAGAAGCCAAATGAGTTCTCTTCATGGCCACGGTACAAAGCTAGACTAGTTGTAAAAGGGTTTGGTCAAAGAAAAGGTATTGACTTTGATAATATCTTCTCTCCAATTGTAAAATGCCATCAATCTGTACAGTACTCGACTTAGCATCTAGTCTTGACTTGGAAGTTGAGTAGATGGATGTGAAAACTACCTTCCTTCATGGTGATTTGGAGGAAGAAATTTATATGAAGCAGCCAGAGGGTTTCAGAGTGAAAGGGAAAGAGGATTATGTGTGCAAGCTGAAGAAAAGCCTATATGGTTTAAAACAAGCACCGAGACAGAGGTATAAGAAGTTTGAGTCTGTTATGGGGGAGCAAGGCTACAAGAAGACAACTTTAGATCACTGTGTATTTGTTAAAAAATTCTCTCATGATGATTTTATTTTCTTTTTGTTTTATGTGGATGACATGCTGATTATTGGCAGGAATGCTTCAAGAATTGACCAGTTGAAGAAGCAATTGAGTAAGTTATTTGTTATGAAGGATTTGGGGCCAAAAAAGAAAATTATTGGCATAAGAATCAGTCGTGATAGGAGTGCCAATAAGTTATATTTGTCACAGGAGGAGTACATTGAGAAAGTGCTTCAGAGGTTCAATATGGACAAAGCTAAAGTGGTTAGCTCTCCTCTTGCTACCCACTTTAGACTAAGTATAAAGCAATGTCCTTCTATAGATAAGGAAAAGGAAGACATGGAAAGAGTTCCTTACGCCTCAGCAGTAAGAAGTTTGATGTATGCAATGATTTGCACAAGACCAGATATAGCCTATGCAGTTGGTGTAGTTAGTCGATTCTTGTCAAATCTAGGAAGAGAGCACTGTAATGCAGTAAAGTGGATCATGAGGTATCTTTGAGGCACTTCTAGTTTAAGACATGGTTTGGTAAGTGGACAACCATTGTTAGTTGGCTACACAGATGCAGATATGGCTGGGGATGTGGATACTCGTAAGTCTACTTCGAGCTATTTGATAACTTTTGTAGGTGGGGCTATAGCTTGGCAATCGAGACTTCAGAAGTGCATTGCTTTTTCTACGACAGCGGCAGAGTTTATTGTAGCAATGGAAGCAACTAAAGAGTTTCTATGTGCAAAGAAGTTCTTGAGAGAACTTGGTTTTGAGCAGAAGAGGTATGTGCTGTTTTGTGATAGCCAGAGTGCTATTCATCTTGCTAAGAATTTCAGTTTCCATGCAAGATCGAAGCACATTGATGTACGATACCATTGGATTAGAGATGTGTTGAATGATAAGTTATTGGAACTTGAGAAGGTTCGCACTGATGACAATGGTTCTGATATGTTGACAAAGGCACTACTAAGGGAGAAGCTTGAAGTTTGTTGTTTGATCGCCGGGATGGCGATTCCCTCCACATAGTCGGAAAGGGGGAGATTTGTTGGGTTATTTCCTTCCATATGGAGGAAAGCCCAAAGCCCAACCCTTTTAGTGTGAAAACCTAAAGGAAGTTATAAAAAGATAGGGGAGAAGGGAGGAACCTTCACTTTTCAAAAGAAAGAGAGAAAAACATGATTTTTCTCATGCTACCCAAATTTCATCAAGACTCTGATCCCGCTTCGTCTGTGGTCCGATCGAGCTAAAATTTGGAGGAGAGGTTTATGACTCAAGGAGCTACAATCTGAATGGTGGAGATCAGATTTGGAGCTTGAAAGTTGAGATTTTTTCCCGTGAATAGTAACAACGAATTTGGTATATTCTCTTCAATTCTCTTTGTATTTGCCAAAATTGTTGATATCTTGATGAGATATATTTGTAGCCTCTAATTGAGATTAGAGAAGACTTGGTGCACCCATTATTTGATTGATAGTGGAGGTTTCAACTGGACTAGGTCCCGTGGTTTTTCTTCTTCACACTGGGGAAGTTTTCCACATAAAAAATTGTTTGTGTTCCTGTGGCTTAGTGTGATTGATTATTTTTCTTATTATTTTCAACACGTATAAAAGTAGAGATACACTATGTTTGCTTACATATAGGGAGAAGAATTATTCCGCTGTGATTGTTTGTTGATATTTCTCCCAACACTGCATGCTAGTGAGGTGCTGCGTGCGGCTACATGCGAGAGGGAGAAGATGGTGGCTCGTAGAGATGGGGTCGATTTTTACTGGTTTGGCCGTGGAACCAAGAGTGATGGGAGAGAGATGATGGTGATAGATCACGGAGGTACTGGGTGTTGGTGCTATGGGGCGAGGGTGTCCAAAGTTGTAGATGGAGATTTGAGGTTGAGAGGAGGGAGATTGAAGAGCCGTGAACTCTTGTTGTCTTTTATGTGTGAGTGGTGAGGGTGACGAGTGAAAAGTAATGGTTAGAGAGAGAGAGAAAGAGAGAGAGAGAGAGAGAGAGAGAGAGAGAGAGAGAGAGAGAGAGAGAGAAAGAGAGAGAGAGAGAGAGAGAGAGAGAGAGAGAGAGAAAGAGAGAAAGAGAGAGAGAGAGAGAGAGGTGAGAATGGAGGCTGGTGTAAGGGATTTGCTGGTGTGAGAATGCTGAGGGAGATCAGCAGCAACAGAGGGACTCACTGGCGTGGCTGTGTGGGTGGTGACTTCGCCGGCGTGGCTTGTGCGGGTGGCCATTTTTTGAGATGGTGAGATGGGGATATGGAGATGTGAGAGGGAGAGGAAGAGAGAGCTTGCTCCCATCCTGTATGTGTGTGGCTGGTAGATGTCTGGCGGGGTCAGCTACGAATGGAAAGAGGTAGCCAGAGATAGCATTGCAGAACTGTCGTGGCTTCTGTGGAGATGGTGTGGTGATGGCGTGGAAGGTGGTGACGATGGTGGCGGTGGCGGTGATGATGGCAGTGACGTGGTGATGGGAGCAGAAGGTTGAGAGATGACGGAGAGTGAAGGCTGGAGTTGTGAGATGAGAGGGAGAGTGAAAGAGATGAGAGAGAGAGAGAGTGGAATCTGCGTGGGATGACGAATGAACAGTGACGAATGAAGACCCCCCTAATGTGTGTGCCAGTCGGTCGCCTTATATAGGCTTTTTGCCTTCTTTTTTTCCTTTTCCTTTTGCTTTTTTTTTTTTTTATGTGTTTTTTGTTTCTTCTTTTTTTGTTGTGTTTTTATTGTAATAATAATAATGATGATGATGATGATGATGATGATGATGATGATGATAATACTAATAACACCAATAATAATAATAATAATAATAATAATAATAATAATAATAATAATAATAATAATAATAATAATAATAATAATAATAATAGTGCTACTAATAATAATAATCATAATAATGCTAATAATAATAACAATAATAATACTAAAAATGATGGCGCCTTTGTTATATTTCGCCCGGACAAAATGGGGTGTCTGCAATTATGTCTAGTATGTTGAGTGTTAGTAAGTTGTGCAAGTGTTTAATTTTTAGTTTTTCCCATGCCTTGTCCCCCATGCTTCTGAAGAAAGTCAATGTCTCGTCTTTCCCTTCCAAGTCTATATATTTCCATTGTAATAGCTAGAATAGGGGAGCTAAGTTTTGAATATAATATATCAAAGGAATTTCCTTTTGAAGCTTTAAGTTTTGTTCGGATCCTTGAGATTGAGTGGCGAGAGCCTATGACATTCTTCTCAGAGATCAGGTGGTGTGAGACCACTAGTTATCCAGCACTTCTTCACTATCTCTTATATTCTTATGCCATTTCATACACATACAGTAGCAACACCTTCACTTGTTCGAAGATTATTTCAAGGATTTCTTTGCTGTGATTCAGATTCATGGTGAACAATAGTAAGTTATCCAGTGATTTCCCACAATAAGATTGTTCTTATGTAACTCCTGAATTGCTTGAGAACCTTTGTTTAAAGTCCCATAAGCTTTAGTTGAAGAATAACCTTGAATCCTTGCATATTATTTCAACCCCGTAAGAGATCAAGCAATTGACGTCGATAGATCAATCGACTGACCTTCTACTGCTCTCGATAATTCTATCTAAATCTCAGACAGTCAACTGAGGTCAATAGATCGATCAATTGACCCTGTACTGCCTTCCCAGAATTAATTTACAAATTCTTAAGGCGACTGACCCTTAAGAGCAGTCGACTAAAGTCACCCAGAACATTAAAGTTTAAGCATTTATACACTTATTTGCTTGTCAATTGTGGGATATTGTTGTGATAACGTAGAATTATATTCTTGAATGACTGAATAGCATCTTCATAGCATATTACTTGACTACTTTGTGAAAGAACCTTTGAGACCGAATTATGAATCAAATTATATACCTTTTCAAAGTCCTTGGACATGTGAAATAAAGCATGATTTATCTTGCTTAATTTTGGTTGGTTAAATTCTTAGTTTAAAGTGTTTATTATGTATGTGTTGATTTAGGGTTGAAACCGTAGGAGCAGGTCACCCTCCCCCATCCTACCTTATCTTGGTATTAGAGCCTAGGTTTAGTTAGGCTGAACCCTCAAACCCCCATTCTCCTTTGGCTGAATTGACCTCGCCAAAATTCCATTCCCTAGTTGTGAGTTAACAACCCTTGTTGTAACGACTCGCTTACTTTACTATATAATTAAATATAATCAACAGAGTGAACCCGAACCTGTGGTTAACGGGGTATACCCGACTTACACAATGGAAATCTAAGCAACAGTAAATATAAATTACATCCATCAAACCATAAAATACATAATACCAGAGTCAACTACAATCCACAGTAATACTTTATTCAAATATCATCCCCAAAATATCCATAAATATTTCTAGGTTCCCATATCAAAATCTTTTGATCTTAGTTCAAAACGTACCCTCCTAGTGGTGTAGCACAACTAACTCAATGGCGGCCTTGCTCCGCCGGTCTTTCGGGGTTTCCTGAAAGTTATTTAAGTTGGGGTGAGACACCTCTCAGTAAGGGAAAATAAACTAAATACAGCTGTGTGGCAATATGAATACTTAATGCTAATATAGATATATAGTACATTTTGCATACTAGAAAACATTAATCATATAATAACTGCATAAACATATACTTTCATATTTCTAATAAATTGCACTGTTCATGAACTGTTTGGTATAGCTAATAATACTGAAAATTTACCTAAGATGAATAGTTAGCTGATGTCATGTATTACCCCCCATGGCGGGTTGTGTAGCCTGAAGGTGGGATCCGATAATGATTGGCCGACCACTGCCGAGTCAAAAATTTCTGTAAGTACGATGGCTCGCCACACCCTAGTTTGGACTGCCTGGTGAATGTCTATAACTTTACACTGAAAGCCATATAAACTATCCATCTCCCACCCCCTCTACTAGCCGGGGAGGTTAGCACAAGTTTGAAACATAATAATCTGATCTGTATAGCTATGGTACCGTGCTCCTGTAACTGAACTGAACTATCATCCGGGTTCTGATAATATATAATACATGATAATATACAGTTTAACGTAAGAAGATTGATAGCATTTTCTATAATAACATAAATACATACGGCCTTGCACTGATTACTTTCATATCTGCGGCCTTATGCCGAACATTTCATAAATACGGCCTTGCGCCGAAATTATACACAATACACGGCCTTGCGCCGGCTGTCAATCATGGCCTTGCGCTGAACAATTCATAGATAATTATCTGAATAGACATGTTATTTATCATGTATTATAAAATCATAATGTACTACATTATTCCATAATTTCTGAAAACATACTTTATCTGTAAAATTACCTTAACATAATACTTTTCACAGAAAATAATATTCATGCCACACAGTGCTGAATCAAACCATATATTCTACACTGAAGTCATACTTTCTGGCATTTTATACTAATACATACATTTCAATATAATAGCAGTATTTTCCCAAATAAACATTTTCTTAATAATACTCAAATGTAATACATGCTTTCTAAACATAAATTCACTAGTAATTTAATAGTATTTTCATGGAAAAGTAACTGCTTTAGTTTATTCCCTTACCTTATTTCTGAAAAGAAACCCCCTAAAATACACTCATCCTGCACCTGTAGGGTTTCCTGTTCAACACCCTAAAATCAACATCTCTCAAAACTAAACTTCAGTATTTTTTCATATACAACATTTTCTATAACTATGAAAAAACTAAATTTTGAGTAAAAAACCTTACCTTAAACCAGGGATGAATTCCAAAGTAGTTCCACCGACGATCCACTCCGGTAGGTTTGCAAAGAACTTCCTCAGGAGTGTCGTGGTGGCTTTGGATCGTCGAACCGGCTAGAATCCGGCCCGAGATCTTAGAGAGAAGGAATGAGGGATGAATGGAGGAGAGAGAGAGAGAGAGAGAGAGAGAGAGAGAGAGAGAGAGAGAGAGAGTTTGTGCACCAATTTTCAGCCCAAAAATTAAGTTTGGGCTATTTATACACTAACCTTTGTCGACGAGCCACGTCACTTCGTTGATGAGGTCAAGAAGGTGATTCGTTGACAAACTCTCACCCCTCGTTGATGAAATTCAGAATCGCCAAAACACCCTCTCGGTATCTTCTTATTGACGAGACATGTCCCTGTCGACGAGTCCCTCATGTGCTCTCATCGATGAATCCCCTGAGTTCGTCGACGAGGCTCTATTTAATTATTTTCTTTATTTCTTTTTCCTTCTTCTATTATTTAAATACCATAATTTTCTGGGATACTACATTCTCCCCTCCTTATAAAATTTCATCCTCGAAATTTACTATTCATATAACTCATCATCCCCTAAAGATAAATGGTTTACTTATTTTATTACTTACCCTCACTTATGGTGGAGGAGTACCATGGTTACATTTCAAGTTCTGAGAGATGGCATATATAAACTAAAATAAAATTCTCTCAAAACTAAAAGACCATTCATAACTAAACTATTACATGTACCTGCAAAAGATATACTACATATTTACTTACATTTTTTCCTAGTTACATATGAACTTCCTGGAATAATTGTGGGTATTTATGTTTGATCTATTCCTCGAGCTCCCAAGAAGCCTCTTCTACTGCATGATTCCTCCATAGAATCTTTACTAGAGGAATTTTCTTATTACGTAGTTCCTGTTCTTTTCTATTCAAAACCTACATTCTCACTTCCTTCTTGTTCTTTTCTATTCAAAACCTATATTGGCACTTCCTCATAGACTAGCGAATCACTAAGCTCTAATTCAATATAGTTGATTATATGAGATGGTTCTGGGACGTATTTCCTCAACATGGAAACGTGGAATACATCGTGCATCATGGATAACGCAGGTGGTAAAGCTAACCTATAGGCGACCGACCCTACTTTCTCTAGAATCTCAAACAGACCGATAAACTTAGGGCTAAGTTTACCCTTCTTTTCAAATCTCATAACCCCTTTTAACGAAGCTATCTTCAAAAATACATGATCACCAATAACAAATTCTAATTTCTAGCGGCGATTATCGGCATAACTCTTCTGTCGGCTCTGAGCTATACTGATTCTATCTCTGATGAGCCGAACTTTATCGTACGCCTGCTACACAAGCTCTGGTCCCACAACTCGCTGCTCACCCATCTCGTCCCAATATAACGGAGAACGACATCTCCTACCGTATAGTGCCTCAAATGGTGCCATACCAATGCTGGCCTGATAACTGTTATTATACGCAAACTCTACCTGCGGCATGAACTGAGTCCAACTACCCCCAAAGTCCTGTATGCATGCTCGAAGCATATCTTCTAATATCTGTATTGTCCTCTCAGTTTTTCCGTCTGAGTGAGGATGGAGTGTCGTGCCAAAAGACAAATGAGACCCTAGAGCTTCCTGAAAACTCCTCCAGAAATGTGACGTGAAATGCGGGTCTCGATTTGACACTATAGATACAGGCACACCATGAGAACAGACTATCTTCTGAACATACATTTCTACTAGACGGTTAAGGGAATAGTTGATTTTGATAGGTAGGGAATGAGCGGTCTTAGTCAAACGATCCACAATCACCTAAATCGCATTCTGGCCATGCGACGCCGATGGTAGCCCTAAAACAAAGTCCATAGATATATGATCCCACTTCCATTTTGGGATAAATAGCAGTTGCAACTAACCCGCTGGCCTCTAGTGCTCAGCTTTTACTTGCTGACACTGCGCTACATACTCGGTAATCTCCTTCTTCATACCACTTCACTAGTAGAACTCTCGCAAATCTCTGTACATTTTAGTACTACCGGGATGAACTGTATACAAAAATCTATGAGCCTCCTCTAAAATAGTCTTCCTAATGTTAGCATCGGCAGGAACACATAACCTGGAACAGAACCACAAAGCTCTGTCATCTGATAAATGGAATTCCTCCCCCTGACCATTCTGCACTCTAACTAATACCTCTGCTAATTCTAGGTCTTCCTTCTAAGTGGCTTTAGTTCTTTCTTGCGAGTAGGCTATACATACTAAAGGATCACTCTCTACCAACTCTATGTCGAGTCTCTCCAGATCCATCATGATCGGATACTAGATCTCCACAGCTGCTAACACTGGTCTTGTAGACTTCCTGCTCAACGCATCAGCTACTACATTTGCTTTTCCTGAGTAATAATTGTTGGTACAATCAAAATCTTTAAAAAGCTCCAACCACCTTCTTTGCCTCATATTCAATTTCTTCTGAGTGAAGAAGTACTTCAAATTCTTATGGTCGAAGAAAATTTCACATCGCTCGCCATACAGATAATGCCTCCAAATCTTCAATGCATGTACCACTGCAGCTAATTCAAGATCATAGGTAGGGTAATTCTTTTCATATTCTTTCAACTGCCTGGAAGCATACGCTACCACTTTGCCATGTTGCATTAGTACACAACTAAATCCCTTCAAGGATGCATCACTGTAAATAGTATAACCCTCACCCCTTGACGGGATGATTAGCACTGGTGCTGTGACAAATTTCTGCTTCAATTCCTAAAAACTTTGCTCACAGCTATCATCCCATTCAAATCTAATGTTCTTCCTAGTCAGTCGTGTCAGCAGCCCTGTTAAAGCTGAGAATCCTTTAACAAAACGAAGATAATAACCAACTAACCCCAAGAAACTCTTAATTTCCTAGACGTTACTCGGTCTAGCCCAATTCACTATTGCATTAATCTTATTGGGATCCACAGAAATTTCATCTCCTGAGATAAAATGCCCTAAAAACACAACCTTCTCGAGGCATAATTCGCATATACTAAACTTGGCGTACAACTTCTTTTCCCTAAGCGTCTACAAAACTTGTCTTAAATGCGTCTCATGCTCCTCGAATAGACCAGCACATCATCAATAAAAAAAACAACAAACTGGTTTAAATATGGATGGAAGATCTTGTTCATCAAATCCATAAATATCGTAGGAGCATTTGTTAGACCAAACGACATAACAAGAAACTTGTAATGTCCATACCTGGTCTTGAAAGCCATCTTCGCTACATATTCTACTCTTACCTTTGCTTGATGGTAACCTAATCTGAGGTAAATCTTAGATTACACCTGTGTACCCTGGAGTTGGTCAAATAAATCATATATACAGAGTAGAGGATACTTGTTCTTGAAGGTCACTTTATTAATCTCCCTATAATTTATGCACATCCTCATAGACCCATCCTTCTTCTTCACAAATAATACTGGGGCTCCTCATAGGCATAGACTAGGTCGTATAAAACCCTTATCAAGTAAATTCTGCAATCGATCTTTTAATTCTGCCAACTCTACTGGCGCCATTCGGTACGGTGCTTTAGAAATCAGCGCTGTACCTGGAAGCAGATCAATGGGAAAATCGACCTTACGATCAGGTGGCAAACCCAGTAATTCATCTGGAAACACATCTATAAATTCTTTTACTACTGGCGTACTAGTGAATTTCAATTCATTCCCTAACATTTCCTTCACAAAGGCCACGAATCCCTAACAACCACTCTGAAGCAGTCTCCTTGCCTGAATAGCTGAAATCATCTGAGGTAGAGATTGCACTCGTGACCCTATGAATCTGAATTCTGGTCTTCCTGGCGGTCTGAATATCAATTCTCTCGAACAACAATCAATACTAGCAAAATTAGCTACCAGGCAATCCATGTCGAATATGACACCAAACCCATGCATGTCTAGAACTATTAAATTAGCAGATAGAATCCTCCCCTAAACATCAAATGGACAGCCACGAAGTACCCTACTACACCTCACTGTTGACCCAGTCGGTGTAGTCACTAAAAATTCAACATTTAATGATTATGCATCTGCCACACATAATTTCACACACCCCAAAGACATAAATGAGTGTGTGGCACCTGAATCAAATAATTTAATGACTTTAAATAAAAAAATACTAATCATACCTGTCACCACGTCGTCTGCTGCCTCAGCATCACCTGACATTAGAGCAAAAACCCTGGCTGGAGCCATGTTACTTGGCTCGCCTCCACGTGGCGCCTAATAGCCTCCTCGAGCAGGTCTTGGAGCGGAAGCAGCACCAATCTGAGCCTGACAATCTCTCATCACATGTCCTAGATCCCCACACCGGTAGCAAATACGTCGCCTGGCACGATACTCCCCCGAGTGTCTCTTCCCACAAGTCGGGCAAGCTGGAAATGGTTACATACCTTGAAAACTGCAATTCTCGGTCCTCTGCCTCCGGTCTCTATAGTAGCCACCTCTCTTCCACAAACCACAACCAACCCCCTGCTGGGAACCAAAAGGCGTGGATCTCTTCTTCTGTCTCTATTTCTTAGCCTCCAACCGCTTTCCAATTTTTGCTATAATGGCCCTATCTACCAACTCAGAAAAATCCTGCAACTTCAGTATCGACACCTACTTATATATTTCTCTCCTCAGTCCTCTTTCAAATTTCTGTACCTTTTTTGCCTCATCTGGAATAATGTATAGGATGAAGCGAGATAGTTCAATGAACCTCGCCGCGTACCACTGCACCGACTGCTGTCCTTGCTTCAGATTCAAGAACTCCTCAATCTTAGCTTCCCTGGATGAGGCTGGAAAATACTTATAAAAAAATATCTCCTTAAATATTTCCCACGTCATCTCCGTAGGTACTGTCCTCTGTTTCTCTAAGAGTTTCACTGTTGTCCACCATCTCTCAGCCTCTCCAGTCAGTTTATATGTAGCGAATAGCACCCTCTGCTCCTCAGAACACTGTAGCACCGCAAACACTTTCTTAATCTCCTGCACCCAGTTTTCAGCGATAGCAAGATCAATTCCTCCTGAAAAAGCTGGAGGATTCATCTTAATGAATTTCTTAATCGAGCTATCGTGGTCTGCAGACGAACCATCCAGCTCCTCGGAATTCCTAGCAATTTCAGCCATTACCTGTTGTGCCACGGTGCGTAAAACTGCATCTGAATCACCATCTGCAGCACTTGAGGGCCTAGCTCCCTCGTTCTACTAGCATGGGCACTACTACCTCCAGGGTCCATCCTAAGAAACAAATAACTTAACTTAAAACCCTTCTACCATAACATATCATCCAACTAGCACAATATTTCCTTAATTAAGTCATCATTCCTAATATTAATTCAAGATTCAATCCTGCAACCTAGATACCCAACTCGAAGATAGTTTAACATGGTTTTCCTAAAATCGTCATCACAGGAAAATCACAAAATCCACCACGGAAGTCCTACATCTAAACTAAAAAATCAGACCTCAAATTCCTTTATCCTATACTCTGGTATTATTACTGCTGCATTCTAGAGTCTACAAAACCTAGTATCTTAGGCTCTGATGACCCGCTTACTTTACTATATAATTAAATATAATCAATAGAGTGAACCCGAACCCATGAGTAACGGGGTATACCTAACTTACATAGCAGAAACCTAAGCAGCAGTAAATATAAATTACATCTGTCAAACCATAAAATGCATAATACCAGAGTCAACTACAATTTATAGTAATAATTTATTAATATACAATCCTCAAAATATCCAAAAACATTTCTAGGCTCCCACATCAAAATCTCCTAATCTTAGTTCAAAACTTACCCTTCTAGCAGGGTAGCACAACTAACTCAACGACGATCTCGCTCTGCCGGTCTTTCTGGGTTTCCTAAAATTTATTTAAGCTGGGGTGAGACATCTCTTAGTAAGGAAAAATAAACTAAATACATCTGTGTGGCAACATGAATATTTAATGGAATATAGATATACAATACATTTTGCATACTAGAAAACATTAATCATTTAATAAATGCATAAACATATACTTTCATATTTCTAATAAATCGTATTGTTCATGAACTGTCTGGTATAGCTAATAATACTGATAATTTACTTAGGATGAATAGCTATTGATGTCATGTATTACCCCCCCATGATGGGTTGTGCAGCCCGAAGGCGGGACCCGACAATGGTTGGTTGACCATTGCTGAGTCAAAAATGTTCGTAAGTATGATGGGCTCGCCATACCCTGGTCTGGACTGTCATGTGGACGTCTACAACTCTATACTGAAAGCCACATCAACTATCCATCTCCCATCCCCTCTACTAGCAGGGGCGGTTAGCACAAGTCTGAAACATAATAATCTAATCTGTATAGTTACGGTACCGTGCTCTTATAAATGAACTGAACTATCATTCGGGTTCTGATAATATATAATACATGATAATATACAGTTTAACGTAAGAAGATTGATAGCATTTTCTATAATAACGTAAATACATATGGTCTTGCATTGTTTACTTTAATATTTGCGGCCTTGCGCTGAACATTTCATAAATGCAGCCTTACACCAAAATCATACATAATACAAGGCCTTGCGCCAGCTGTCAATCACAACCTTGCGTCGAACATTTCATAGATAATTATCTGAATAGACATGTTCTTTATCATGTATTATAAAATCATAGTGTATTACATTATTCCATAATTTCTGAAAACATACTTTATCTATAAAATTACCTTAACATAATACTTTTCACATAAAATAATATTCATGCCACACAGTGTTGAATGAGACCATATATTCTACATTGAAGTCATATTTTCTGGCATTTTATACTAATACATACATTTCAATATAAGAGCAGTATTTTCCTAAATAAACACTTTCTCAATAATACTTAAGTGTAATACATGTTTTCTGAACATAAATCCACTAGTAATTTAATAGTATTTTCATGGAAAAGTTACTGCTTTAGTTTATTCCCTTACCTGAAAAGAAACCCCCTAAAATACACTCGTCCTGCACCCGCAAGGTTCCTCGTTCAACACCTTGAAATCAACATCTCTCAGAACTAAATTTCAGCATTTTTTCATATACAACATTTCCTATAACTATGGAAAGACCAACTTTTGAGTAAAAAACCTTACCTTAGAATAGGGATGAATTCCAAAGTAGTTCCACCAACGATCCACTCCAGTAGGTTTGTAGAGAACTTCTCCAGGAGCATCATGGTGGCTTCAAATTATCAAACCGGCGAGAATCCGGCCCAAGATCTTAGAAAGAAGGAAGAAGGGACGAATGGAGGAGAGAGAGAGAGAGAGAGAGAGAGAGAGAGAGAGAGAGAGAGAGAGAGAGAGAGTTTGTGCGTCAATTTTCAGCCCAAAAATGAAGTTTGGGCTATTTACACACTGGCCTTCGTCGACGAGCCACGTCATTTCATCGACGAGGTTAAGAAGGTGATTCATTGAAAAACTCTCACATCTCGTCGACAAAATTTAGAATCGCCAAAACACCCTCTCGGTATCTTCTCGTTGACAAGACACGTCCCCGTCGACGAGTCCCTCATGTGCTCTCATCGATGATTCCCCTGAGTTCGTTGACGAGGCTTTGTTTAATTATTTTATTTAATTCATTTTTCCTTCTTCCATTATTTAAATACCATAATTTTCTGGGTCACTACACTTGTGGTTATGGAAAATCGAGCTAGAAATCGTTATCATGGCCGTAGGAATGACATAGACCGTGATACCCTTCTAGATGACCTTCAAGCCCAAGTTCAAGTCTTAACTCATGCCCTTGCCAAGATAGAGAAGCTGGAAACTAACTTAGTTTTTAACCACCTCCAGAAAATCTCAAACAACACCATGAGATTGAACATGAACTTGCTTCCCACCACTCTAGGGAAACAAACAATCCTCCAAGAGAAAAGACACCACCCTTAGAATGACCTCCCATTCAACCTCCACCAAGACCACATGCTCCTAGAAGATTTTAGTGTCATGACCCTTATATTCCACATTGGAATGAAGAGGATTATGATGAAGAGGAATTCCAACCTAGGAGACCTTTTTGTAGGGACAGTCATGATCCTGAAATGGATGTCATGAAAAGAGTAAAAATTGAAGCCCCTACATATGATGGTCAAATGGATTCAAATTTTTTTTAGGATTGGTTAGCTAACTGGATTCATACTTTGATTGATATAAGATGTATGATCCACATTGAGTAAGGTTTGCAAAAATGAGACTAATCGGGTAAGCTATGCATCATTGGGTAAATGTCAAAAGACAAGAAGCTTGCCTAGGTCATAGACCCATAGAACATTGAGACTTGATGAAAGAAAGGCTGACAGAAAAATATGTCTCATGGATTAGCTCTATAGCCTTAGATAAGGTAGTATGAGTGTGACTAGTACATGATTAAGTTTGATGAGCTATTCATTAGATGTGGGGTAGAAGAGAGCATTAGCCAACATATTACTAGGTTTAGGATTGGCTTGAAACCTGAACTTGAAAAAAGTTGTTTCCCCATCACATTGACTCCCGTGGGCATGCCTTTAACTTGGCACATGATTATGAGCAGATGAATAAAGCTCAATTGGGCAGGAAATTTGGAAACACCTCCAATGACACTAACCAAAGAAAGGCCACATCATATGAGAGGACTAGACCTACCAACATGGGTTAAATTACTTCAAGAGGTAGCAATCACACTATCCGGCAGCCCTTGGACGAAGGAAAGGATCCCATGAATGGGTCCTAAAAAAAAATGTCTGGAAGTGATGTGTGCTACAAGTGTCATAAAAATGGTCACTTTGCTAAGCAATGCCCCACTTGGAACTTAGCCATTTGAAAGGGAAGAAGAAGAATATTCGGGAGAAGAACACCCTTACATTCCCAAAGAAGTAGTAAGTGAGGATGAGTTATCCATAGAAGAAGAAGAAAATGCTAGTGTGAATGTCATGCGATGAATCATGGTGACACCTCGAGAATAAGAGGATTGGCGCGAACTTTTATTTTTCAAACTTATATCAAATGTAAAAATAAGAGTTGCAAAATGATCATTGATGGTGGTAGTTGTATGAATGTAATTTCAAAAGAAGCTTCAGAAAAAATTGGGATTGAAAGTTGTCCATGCCTGTAAGCCATTGGTGTCCAGTTCCTATCAAGATTGCAGACTATAAAGATGAAATATGGTGTGACATGTTTCCTATGGATGTTGTCCATATTTTATTAGGTAGACCTTGACTGTATGATCTTGATGTTGCACACAATGGTAGAGCCAGCACCTATACTTTTAGGTGCAATGGAAAGAAGATTGTCTTGAGTCCTCTAGAGCCTGAGAAGGACAAATAAGACAAGAAAAAGAAAAGTATGAAAAGAAAAGAGAAAATTGGAACTTCTTTGCATATTCTAAGCAAGAAGAAATTTGAGCAAGAGAGTAAGGAGACGCAGGTTGTTTATGTCGTGGTAACCAAGTAAAATGACTCCTCTACTCTTGAACATGAAATACCATATGAAGTTTCGCCTATACTTGCTGAATTTGATGATGCTATCTCTGAACCTCCAAATGGATTACCCCCGATGAGAGATATTCAGCATGCTATAGATCTTGTTCCAGGATCATCTTTACCCAATTTGCCTCACTATAGGATAAATCCTAAAGAACATGAGGAATTAAAGAAGCAAGTTGAAGAGTTGAGAAGTAAGGGATTTATTCAGGAAAGCCTGAAAATGAATGGAAAACTGCATTTAAGACTAAAGATGGCTTGTATGAATGGTTAGTGAGGTTATTTGGTCTTACCAATGCACCAAGCACCTTCATGAGAGTGATGAATCAGATTTTGAGACCCTTCATTGGGCATTTCCTTATTGTTTACTTTGACGACATCCTGATTTATAGTCGAACAAGGAGAGAGCACCTAGATCACTCAAGAAGAGTGTTTGAAGTTGTAAGAGAGCATAAAATGTTTGCAAATCTAAAAAAGTGCACCTTCATGATTCCTCAAATAATCTTTCTAGGATATGTTGTATCTGAGAGCGGAGTTTCTATTGACCCTGAGAAGGTCAAGGTTATCCAAAATTGGCCTACTCCCAGAAATATTCATGAAGCGTAAAGTTTCTATGGGTTAGCCACATTCTATAGAAGATTCATTAGGAACTTCAATACCATCATGACACCCATTACTAATTGTCTTAAGAAAGGAGAGTTTGTGTGGCCTAAGGCTGCAACCAAAGCCTTCTTAGACATCAAGGATCGGATGACCAAAGCCCCTGTGCTACACCTCCCTGATTTCCAAAAGATGTTTGAAAAATCTTGTGATGCTTCTGATGTTAACGTAGGAGGAGTGTCGAGTCAAGAGGGCCATCCTGTTGCCTTTTTTAGCGAAAAGTTGAATGATGCTAAATAGCGTTACTCTACCTATGATAAGGAATTTTATGCTGTGGTCCAATCCTTAAGGCATTGGAGACATTATTTACTCCCTCAGGAGTTTGTTCTCTTTTTTAATCACCAGACCCTTAGGTACCTAAGCATTCAAAAGAAACTAAATCATAGGCATGTAAAGTGGATTGAATATATTCAGCAGTACACTTTTGTGCTCAAACACTATGCCGGTGTTGAAAATAAAGTTGTTGATGCTTTAAGCCAAGTAGTGGCCACTTTACAAACTTTGGAAGTGAAAGTAATAGGCTTTGAGAGCATCAAGAAAGAATATTCTCAATGTCTAGATTTCTATGACATCTTCTCTAATTTGTTACAAGGACTACCCAGATCTCATCCAAACTATGTGATCCATGGAGGATTCCTATTCAAAGGAACTAGGTTGTGTATCCCCTCTACGTCTCTATGTGACCAATTAATATGGGAACTGCACGCAAGCAGTGCTGCAGGTCACTTTGGTAGGGATAAAACCAGTGCTATGGTAGAGGAGAGGTTCTTGGCCTAGTTTCAAGAGGGATGTTGCTAAAATTGTATCTCATTGTGGAACATGTCAATCTGCAAAGGGTAGAAAGCAAAACATTGGTTTATACACTCCTTTACTAGTACCCCATACCCTTTGGAAAGATATTAGTATGGATTTTGTGTTAGGACTCCCTAGGATAGCTAGGAAGAATGATTCTGTGCTTGTTGTCGTGGATAGATTTTCCAAAATGTCTCATTTTACTCCATGTAACAAAACACACGAGGCCTCAACAATTGCATCCATCTTTTTCAAGGAAATTGTGAGATTGCATGGTCTTCCCAAGACCATTATTTCTGATCAGGATGTAAAGTTTTCAGTTACTTCTAGAAGACTTTCTGGGCAATGTTAGGTACTAAACTTCAGTTTTCTAGTGCTTATCATCCATAAACTGATGGCCGAACCGAGGTTGTCAATAGGAGTTTAGGAGACCTATTAATGTCACACCCCTAACCCACCAAGTGGTGTTCGGGGTGTGATGTGATCCAATCACCTGTGTCTGATACCATAACCTCAATCACGCAACGAAAAATAAATAAACATCCTCAATAATATACCAGAGTTCTATATAAACATCCCAAAAATTTCCCAACGTCCAACATCTATATATATATTCATCTCAAAAAACTAAAAAAACATAAACCCAAAAATACATCCAAGATTTGTACCCTCTCAAAAAAATGCAATGCCAACAAACCCAATCCCGAGCTCGCTAAGCTCGATCACACGAAGGTATTGAAAGATGAATTATATAACAAGTGAAAAAAATCTCAGTAAGACGGAATAGATTAATACTAGTGTGTGGATATCATGAGTTTGAGTTTAGTGTATATAAAATATCATCAGTTGTTAATTAACCACAATCATAAAATCATTCTCAAACCAAACCCACTCACACACACAATTATTTATAAGAAAAAATTCCTAAGGACAGGGGAGATTATACGGCCGTACATGTAGCTCCCCTCTGCTATAATATGTTATGCAACTTGATATAACTACAACTGATACTTATCAGGGCACTCGCCTTTTTCAACAAGCCCTCGAGTAGAGAGTTTACTTCGCCCCAAATACATATAATACTACTATACACACACACACACACACACACACAATTATTTATAAGCGAAAGTTCCCGAAGATAGGAAAGATTACACACCTATACATGTAGCTCCCCTTTGCTCTAATACGTTATGCAACCTGGTATGGCTACAACTGATACCTATCAGGGCACTCACCTTTCTCAGCAAGCCCTCAAGCGAAGAGTTTACTTCACCCTAAATACATATAATACTACTATATTTAATACATTTAACACTTAGTTACTTTACTCTATATGCTATTATCTCTATTAAACCCAACTCTTCATAATCTCTGTTTTCACATGCTCTATTCTCCTATCACATACTCTGTTATCACATTTCACATCTTCTATCTTCATATATTATGTATTCACATACACTGTTATCACATTTCACATCTTCTATCTTTATATATTCTGTATTCATATACACTGTTCTGTAATTTACATGCATTGTTCTATTATACTCTAGTTAAATCTACAAATATAAATTTAGAACTCACTTCCAGATGGATAAAAACTAACACGCTTCCCCTCATGACGAGTTGTGCGACCTATAGGCTGGTCTTAACCCTGGTAAGCCCACTAGAGTTAAATCAATTCCCAACTCTTCAGTCTGCTAGTTCGATTAGTTTTCCCATGCTATTCTAGACTCTAAGGGGAACTCTACCCTTCACAGCTCAATCGACTATTCAATACCAACACTCTCTCTAAGACGTGTGGTTGCATTAAGCTCTCTATAACTCTCGTAACAATACCATGCGTACCGTGGTCCACCGGAGTTCTCAAACCATACATTGCAATTTAACATTAATACTTTGCTATGATTAAACAATTCTAAATATAATATAACCCAACGCATTTCAGTATTTCAACATATTTTACATATTTTATAACTCAACACAGTATTTTCATTTTTCCTCATGCCACACGATTTGAATAATACACATATTTATATAACTACTGAAATAATAAGTCAATCCATGTTCATTATCTATTTTACTAAAAATATAGGTTAAATTATCTCCACAATTTATCTAATACTCAAAATAAGCGTTAATAAGAAAACGAAGATAATTAACCCTACTCACCTTGACCAATTTTAGAAAATGTAAAACAATTCCAACCAATCATTTCAACTAGTCAAATTATCCAGAGAATCCATTACTTAAATTCTGTAGCTTTTTTTTTTTTTTTTTTACTTTAATCGGTTCATTTTCGAAAATAATAGCTATTAACACAACCCTAAGCTCAAAACCCTCAGTTTAAATGGTTGGCTTTCAAAACTTACATGATAATCATATACATACACATATAATTTCCATTTTAACCGATAGAATTTACAAAACAACTGGTTTAATCTATTCTCCTTACCTTATTTACGGAGACTATGCCTGTAAGATTCCTAAACCGACGCCTACGGCATTCAGAGCGCAAACCCTGCAACCACATATTTTAGTATAATCAACTAAGTCCTGGAATAAAAATTATTTTAATATCCCTAGGCTCACACACTCCTGTTAACAAGTTAAATTTTAAAAATGGGGGTATGATCCACTTCCCATATTTAAATTTAATCTCTAACATATTAAAAAAATATCAATATGATCAAATCCTCACAGTTTAATCTACTTCCAAAATATTCCCAGAATTCTAATTTAATCCAATCCTTACAATTTAACTTAATTCCAAAATGTTCCCCAAAAATTCTATTTAATCAGATTCGTGCAGTTTAATTTAATCCCAGTAATATCTTCAAAAATCCAATATAATCCATTACCTACAATTTAACTTATTTCCAAAACACTCCTGAAAAATTGATATAATTAAATACTACAATTTAATAATTAAATACTACAATTTAATTGGTTAAATTTTTAAAACAACCCACATAATTTGTACTCCTCACCTTAGCCTCAGAGTGGTGCCTAGAAAGCCCAGTTCAAAAATCTACTCCGCTAGACTTGTAGAGAAACACTCCTAGATCATCGTGGTGGTTTCTGATTATCAGTTTGACTAAAGATTGGGGAGAAATTGAAGAGAGAGAGAGAGAGAGAGAGAGAGTAGGTTTACCTTATCGTAGGAGTGGTGCCTACGACGCTCCTACAACAAATCCACTCCGATTAAAATGTCGGTGGCGGAGAATGGAATCTAGGGGTATTTTTCATTTTTCGATTGGCGCCCGTTTGGTCAAGGAAATCGAGGAGAGAGAGAGAGAGAGAGAGAGAGAGAGAGAGAGAGAGAGAGAGAGAGAGAGAGAGAGAGAGAGGGAAGGCAGAGGAAAGAGGGAGGCAAGAGAAGAAAGAGAGAGACTGAGAGGTGCAGCAAATTTGAAATGTTCAGGAAGGAAGCTTCAATGTTAAGCTTCCTTAATTAAATATACATATATAATATTATAACCTTTACTTTATTATATTCTATTAATTATATATATACATATATATACACATACTTTATTTAATTAACACTATTTAATAATAATTAATTAATTAATAATTATTTTTTTCCCGGATTACTACATTCTCCCCTCCTTACAAAAATTTCGTCCTCGAAATTTGTGAATCGATCATTCTATTTAGATTCTATTATTAACGAACCACCCCATACCACATATTTCAGTATACTCTACAACTACAATTAACTACATTGATCTAAAACTAGAAATAACTATTGCTCATCTCATAACATAAACTTATTACTTGCTCCTGCGCCACGGCAATGTCCCCACTAGTCGGGATACAAATAGTAAACTGGAAAATCAATAAACGTAGAAAATTGGAGCCAATGCTCAGAAACATTACCGTCGATGGATTTACCGTGGTTTTTTGAAACTCGCGACTGATTCAGAAAATCATAGAAGTCCGTCAAGGGATTTCTACCTCCAAGCTACGAAAAACAACTTAGAATTCCTAACAATATCTTAATCTACCCATTCCTATCCTCATCGTGACTCGATCCTATACTCTCGTATTAATCCATCCTATAGTCTACAAAACCTAACAACTTGTTGCTCTAATACAAGTCTGTCATGCCCCGAACCCACCAAGTGGGGCCCCGGGTGTGATGATATCCAATCACCCGTGTCTGATACCATAACGTCAATCACGCAGCAGAAAATAAATAAACATCTCCAATAATATACCAGAGTTCTATATAAACATCCCAAAAATTCCCCAACATCCAGTATCCATATATATTCATCTCAGAAAACTAAAAAAACATAAACCCAAAAATACATCCAAGATCTATACCCTCTCACAAAAATGCAATGCTAATAAACCCAGTCCCAAGCTTGCTAAGCTTGATCACATGGAGGTCTTGAAAAAGATGAATTCTATAACGGGTGAGACACATCTCAATAAGACGGAATAGATTAATACCAGTGTGTGGATATCATAAGTTTAGTGTATACAAAATAACATCAA
Organism: Malania oleifera; assembly: GCF_029873635.1. NCBI lineage: Eukaryota > Viridiplantae > Streptophyta > Magnoliopsida > Santalales > Ximeniaceae > Malania > Malania oleifera. The sequence goes on along the minus strand of NC_080419.1, from coordinate 29,337,688 downwards.
TTGTTAATTAACCACAATTATAAAATCATTCTCAGACCATACCCACTCACACACACAATTATTTATAAGCGAAAGTTCCTAAGGATATGGGAGATTACACGCCCATACATGTAGCTCCCCTTTACTCTAATACGTTATGCAGCCTGGTATGGCTACAACTGATACCTATTAGGGCACTTGCCTTTCTCAGCAAGCCTTCGGGTGGAGAGTTTACTTCACCCCAAATACATATACTACTACTACTACTACTACTACTACTACTACTACTACTACTACTACTACTACACACACACACACACACACACACACACACACGCAATATTATTTATAAGAGAAAGTTCTCGTGGATAGGGGAGATTACACGCCTATACATGTAGTTCCCCTCTGCTCTAATACGTTATGCAACCTAGTATGGCTACAACTAATACCTATCAGGGCACTCGCCTTTCTCAGCAAGCCCTCGGGCGGAGAGTTTATTTCGCCCCAAATACATATAATACTACTATATTTAATACATTTAATACTTTGTTACTTTACTCTATATGCTGTTATTTTTGTAAAACCAAACTCTTTATAATCTCTGTTTTCACATGCTCTGTTCTCCTATCACATACTCTATTATCACATTTCACATCTTCTGTCTTCATATATTATGTATTCACATACACTGTTATGTAATTTACATGCACTGTTCTACTATACTCTAGTTAAATCTAAAAATATAAATTTAGAACTCACTGCCATATGGATAAAAACCGACATGCTTCCTCCCATGACGGGTTGTGCGGCCTATAGGCTGGTCTTAACCTTAATCAGCCTACCAGATTTAAATCAATTCCCAACTCTTCAATCTGTTAGTCCGATTGGTTTTTCCATGCTAGTCTAGACTCCAGGGGGAACTCTACCCTTCACAGCTCAATCGACTATTCAATACCAACACTCTCTCTAAGACGTGTGGTTTCATTAAGCTCTCTATAACTCTCGCAATGGTACCATGCATACCATGGTCCACCAGAGTTCTCAAACCATACATTGTAATTTAACATTAATACTTTGCTATGATTAAACAATTCTAAATACAATATAATCCCAATGCATTTTAGTATTTCAACATATTATACATATTTCATAACTCAACACAGTATTTTCATTTTTCCTCATGCCACACGATTTGAATAATACACATATTTATATAACTACTGAAATAATAAGTCAATCCATGTTCATTATCCATTTTACTGAAAATATAGGTTAAATTATCTCCACAATTTATCTAATACTGAAAATAAGCGTTAATAAGAAAATGAAGATAATTAATTCTACTCACCTTGGCCAATTTTAAAAAATATAAAACAATTCCAACTAATCATTTCAACTAGTCAAATTATCCAGAGAATCCATTACTTAAATCTTGTAACTTTTTTCTTTACTTTAATCGGTTCATTTTCGAGGATAATAGCTATTAACACAACCTTAAGCTCAAAACCCTCAGTTTAAATGGTAGGCTTTCAAAACTTGCATGTTAATCATATACGTACACATATAATTTCCATTTTAACAGGTAGAAGTTACAAAAAAGCTGGCTTAATCTATTCCCCTTACCTTATTCACGGAGACTGTACCTGTAAGATTCCTAAATCGACGCCTATGGTTTCAGGGTCGACAGTTTCATGCGAGCTAGCTTGGATATATATATATATATATATATATATATATATATATGTATGTATGTAAGCTTATTTTTCTTTAGAAAATAAAAATCTCTCTCTTTCTCTCTCTCTCTCCCTCCCTCCCCTAAGGTTTTCGTTTTCCCTCTCCTAAGCCTCCTAGATCACTCTTATGTGCTCCTCAATCCTCTCTGCCTCCTCTCGGCTCGTAGGCTGTCGATCCTCGAAATATTTAAGTGGCTAGGGTTTCGAGTTTCTGAAGGTTTTAGACAAATTTTCCAGGAATATGTGAGAGGATTAGATTATGTTAGCTTTTTCTGAAACATGAACTGATTAAACTGTTGTATATGATTTTAGAAACAGTACATGTGATTTTATGAGCGAATCAAGCTTATAAAAATGATAGTTTTGAGTATTATACGTATTTGGGGAAAACTAAAGTGAATGGTTTGATCATCTCCTTTTTCTTGTAAAACATATTCCCCGGGCATTTTATTATATTTTGATTTATCAGTTAAAATTGTGTGGCACGAGAACGAGTATTATAGTAAAGTTAAATATGATGCTTTTATCAGATGTTTTAACAATACAGAATGTGACGCCTGTATGCCGGAGTATGAAATGGTGGATGTATACCAGGTTATGAAATAACGGATGTATGTTGTGTTATGAAATAGCGGCTCGATACCGAGATACAATATGTCATGTTTTATATTGATATACGGAAATGAGATTTTATTACATTTTATTTCGTAAATTGCAATATATGGTTAACGAACCCTAAGGGATCAAATGTAATGTGAGCATGATAGCGTAGCTATAATCAGGAGGGAGTGCAACCACATTAGTATGAAAGTGTGGTAGGGGATAGTCGATTTGGCTTGAGTACAGTACTACTTCTAAAGGATATGCCGGGAGAACCCTCCTAAAGGACATTTCGGGGGACCCTACTGAGGTTCATTCTAGGACAGGGTAGACAAATCGTACTTACAGATCAGTTAGTTTGACTTAGCATTGGTCGGCCGGCCAGATGCTAAGTCTAGCCCTCAGGCGGCACAACCTGTCATGGAGGGAAATATGTCGTTAGTCTAGTGGCCCAAGAGGTTGGTTATTCTATGCATATATTTGTGAATTTACGATAAATGGGCTATATAGAGCCGAATTATGTTATGAAGGAAAGGTATATTTATTTTTAAGTTTACAGGTGAATACAGTTTTCAAATGTCATTTTTTGTTCACTTAAATAAATGGAAATATTATGTTCGCACTAAAACTCATGTTAGCCACACACTGATGACAATCTAATCCACCTTACTAAGAAGTGTCTCACCCCAATATTCATCTAATATTTCAAGTCTTTTAGGGAACCAATCTTAGCGTACTTCGGGCTGGGATTAGACCATCAGTAGTGGTTGTCAGAGGTGGTGAGACACCAGATGTTGTGTTTTGTTATTTTGGTTTGTAGTATAATGATAGGGAGTTTTGTGATTGTGTTTGAGGCAATTAGAACTCTGGTAATGTGTTTTGAGGTGGTTTGTCTTCCGTTACATATTTATATTTTCAGTTATGGACGGGAACACTCAGGACCTTTATTTGGGGGTGGGTTGTGTATTTATGGTATTAGAGACCATTACGGGGATTTATGCAGGTTTTCCTATGTGGTACTCTGGGGCCCACATGGCGTCTTCGGGCGTCACAAGTGGTATCAGAGCCTAGGTTGCTAAGTTCTACAGACTTTGTCAGATGATCTTACTAGAGTATAGGTTCAAATTAGGATATAGGTAGGAATTTTGAGTTTTGGTTTCGCAGCTTGGGGCAGAATTTCCTTGACGGACTTCTGTGTTTTTCCTAAAATGACGGTTTTAGAAAAACCACGACAATCCATCGATGGATTTGTTTTCGAGCGGAGAGACTGGAACTTAAAATTTTGAAAGGGAATATTAAGTTGGCAAAGTATGTCGTTATTTGGGGGTGATGGTTTCGGCCCAGTACTTAAACTTATTAAATGTGTATAGGAAGAAGGATCAGTAAAGGCGGATGGGGCCAAACCATCGACGGTTTTTGGGGGATGTTCACAAACCGTTGATGGTGTGCTCAAAACAGGCTCTCCAGAGATTTTCATCTTAGGTTTTCCGTCGATAGTTTTGTGTCTATGTTGAATGTTTGGGGCTTATATAGAGAATTGAGATATTAAATGGGTCTTTTAGTCTTATAAATGCACCAGACATGTTAAGATATTAAAATTCTAAATTCATTTCGGTTATATCTTCAGGATGGATCCCAAGGATAATAATACGAACTCCGAAGGAAGCAGTAACGAGGGGATGTCAAATGAGGACGACAATGGTTCGACATCGGTGATTTGGGACTTCACCCAACAGTTCATGGTCGAGGTCATGTGGAGTTCTAGGGGATAGGACCATCTTATCGCCGACCTGGGTTGTACCATCAATCAATTCACTCGGATGAACCCTGCATTGTTCTTAGGAGGAGCCAACTCAATCGTAGCTGAGAATTGGGTGCAATAGATAGAGAAGATTTTGGTAGTGTTGCGCTACACCGATGAACAAAAGGTTCTTTACGCCACATTTAAGCTGACAGGAGAGACTATGTGGTGGTGGTTGGCTATTAGGCTACTAGAGGAATAAAGGCAAGTACCTGCATCGCTGACTTGGGATCGCTTTAGAGAGATTTTCTTCGATCGGTACTTTTCCGCCACTACCAGAGACGCTAGGGCGAAGGAGTTCCTGAACCTGACTCAAGGATATCTGACTGTTCAGCAGTATGCCACCCGGTTTGTGAGTTGTCATGCTTTGCTCCATATATGGCACCTAACGAGTTCAGGAAGGCACAAAGATTCGAGAGGGGCCTAAGATAGGAGATCTTTGAGCAAGAGGCAGTTTTGCAGGTGCAGGACTTCTCAGAGTTGGTGGATAAAGCCATCGTGGCGGAGGCGAGTCGACAGAGAGGTGTAGGGGTACAAAACCCAAATCCAACCTAGGTTGTACCATCAATCAGTTCACCCGGATGAACCCTCCATCATTCTCAGGAGGAGCCAACCTAATCATAGCCAAGAATTGGGTGCAACAGATATATAAGATTTTGGCAGTGCTACGCTACACTGATGAACAAAAGGTTCTCTACACCATATTTAAGTTGATAGAAGAGGCTAAGTGGTGGTGAGGCTGAGTGGTGATGGTTGGCTATTAGGCTACTAGAGGAATAGAGGCCAGTACCTACAGTGCTGACTTGGGATCGCTTTGGAGAGATTTTCTTCAATCAGTACTTTACCGCCATTACCAGAGATGCTAAGGCGAAGGAGTTCCTGAACCTGACTCAAGGACATCTGACTGTTCAGCAGTATGTTGCTTGATTTATGGAGATGTCACGCTTCACTCCATATATGGTACTTGACGAGTTCGGGAAGGCGCAAATATTTGAGAGGGGCCTGAGACAGGAGATTTTCAATCAGGTGGCAGTTTTGCAGGTGCAGGATTTCTTGGAGCTGGTGGATAAATCCACCGTGGTGGAGACGAGTCAACAGAGAGGTGTAGGGGTACAAAACCCAAAGAAGAGGCCCATGTCTTCTGGTTCTCACACAGGTATGAGACAAGGTCCTTGGAGGAGGAATGGTAATGATGGAAGCCAGAAATGGGAGACGGGTAGCGGGGCATTTTAGGGTACCCCATCATACCCTATTTGCCCTACATGTGACAAAAGGTATCCGGGGGAGTGCTGGAAAAGAATAATATCTGCTCTAGGTGCGGTAAACTTGACCACGTTGCTAGTGATTTTCATGGGTCGATGGGCAATGCGCTTGCACCTCATCAATACTGGGAAGGTAATCTGGCACCGCGCAGGAACTACTAAAGGGGCATTGCCCAGGCGCGGGTGTATTATTTGACTCCGGGCAACATGGAGAATGCAGGAGATATGGCGACAGGTAACATTTATATGTTTTTAAATAAAGCTATTGTGTTGTTTGATTCAAGAGCCACTCACTTATTCATATCTTTGGGATATGTCAGATTATGTGGGGTAGAAACACAGTTCTTAGACGATGATACATCAGTAGTGACACCGACAGGGACGACAATAACATGTAGTAAAGTGATTAGAAATTGCCTAGTGGATATTTAGGTTAGAATGTTGTCGGGTAGCTTAATTATATTTGATATGCATGGATTCGACATCATTTTGGGGATGGACTGGCTAGAATCCAACTATGCGAGTGTTGACTACCACAGGAAAGAGGTAGTGTTCAGACCTCCTAGGGAGCCGGAGTTTAAACTTGTTGGGTCGTGTGTGCGCTCCTCACCATGGATTCTTTCAGCCATTTAGACAAAGAGGCTACTTCTAGTGGGATGTCAGGGATACCTAGCATTTGTGAAAGAATCATCAATGAAAGAACTCAAACTGGAGGACGTCCTAGTAGTAAGGGAGTTCTCAGATGTTTTTCCAGAGGACTTACTAGGATTGCCTACTGATCATGAAATGGAGTTTGCTATTAATTTGATTTCAAGTAAGGCATCGATCTCCAAGGCTCCATACAGAATGGCGCTAGCCAAATTGAAGGAATTGAAGGAGCAGTTGCAGGAATTACTAGACAGGGGACTTATCAGGTCTAGTGTGTCACCCTGGTGAGCACCAATGTTGTTTGTGAAAAAGAAAGATAGGTCAATGAGGATGTGCATCGACTACTGGGAGATAAATAAGGTGATGGTAAAGAACAAGTACCCATTACCCCGTATTGATGATTTGTTTGATTAGCTTCAAGACACACAGTTCTTCTCCAAGATCGATTTTTGATCCGGGTATCATCAGGTGAAAGTTAAATTATAGGATGTACCAAAGACTACGTTCCGAATCAGGTATGGCCACTATGAATTTTTGGCTATGCCTTTCAGATTGACGAATGCCCCGGCTGCATTCATGGATTTGATGAATAGGGATTTCCACCAGTATCTGCATCAGTTTGTAGTGGTGTTCTATTGATGACATATTGGTCTATTCGAGGAGTCTTGAGGAGCATAAGACACATTTGAGGCTAGTACTTCAAGTACTCAGAGAAAGAAAACTTTATGCTAAATTCAAGAAATGTGAATTTTGATTGGAACAAGTTGCATTTCTAGGACATGTAGTATCCAGAGAAGGTGTTTCAGTGGACTTGAGCAAGATAGAGGTGGTAGTTGATTGGGCGAGATGAAAAATGTGCATGAGGTCAGAATTTTCTTGGGTCTGGCAGGATACTATAGCTGGTACATAAAGAGATTTTCTAGACTGTTAAGTCCTCTGACACGGCTAACGAGGAAGGATGTGAAGTTTGAGTACACTAGTGAGTGCAAGTAGAGCTTTCAGGAATTGAAACAGTGACTGGTCACTGCCCTCATTTTGACCATTCCATCAGTAGATGGTGGATTTATGATCTAAAGTGATGCATCTCAAAAGGGACTCGGGTGTGTTCTAATGCAGAAGGGAAAGTTCATTGCGTACGCTTCTGGGCAGCTCAAGGAATTCAAAAGGAACTATCCCACACATGACATGGAATTGACAGCAGTAGTGTATGCATTAAAAATATGGAGGCACTACCTATATGGTGAAAGATGCAACATCTTTACAGACCACAAGTGTAAAGACCCAAAAAATTATAAAGATTAAATAATTAGGAAGATAATAAATGGAATAGAAAAATAAAGAATCAGGGAAAAAGGAAATATTTTCAAGAGGAAGAACAACATACCTCATCGACGAATCTCATGTGTTTGTCGACAAGTGTTCTTCATGGGATCATCGATGAAGTTCAGTCCCTCATCGACGAAGAGATCCCGAGTGAGTGAATTTTAGATTTTAAGTTTCTTTGACGAATGTATTGTCTCATCGACGAACTCCCCTCTGTGGCTTATCGATGAGTCTTGTCATCTCGTCGATGAATCCACGTGGCATTAGTAGGTATTTGAGGAAGCTTCTCTGCGAAGAAAACATATTTATTTTCATTTTTCTCTCTCTAAAACGTTTCCTCTACCTTCTCTCTTCAAATTCAGCTCAGATTCAGCCCAAATCGACAAACGGGAACCACTACGATGTTCTAGGAGAGGTTTTCTACACATCTAGCAGAGCAGATTTTTAAGCTAGGCTTTTCGGGAAACGCTCCAAAGTTTAGGTTAGGGTTAGGATTCCTAGTTTTGGGATTTTTAATGTTTATCTGAGGTTTATAGGTTGAGAAAATACTGAAATAGTAGGTTATTTTGGGTTTATTTGATTAAACTAGGGTTTTTGATCTAGGGTTCGAGTGCACACCACAGGCATTATTTTGGGGTTCCTGCTGGCGTAGTTCAAGAAAGCAAGTAAGGGGAATATATTAAATCAGGGTTTTCGTGAAATTAACCTGGTAAAAATGGAAAACTTATGTATATATGTATATGATTTTTCATGTGAGTTCTGAAAAACCAACCGTTTAAATGGTAAATTTTTTAGCCTAGGGCTGTGTTACTAGTTATATTTGTGAAAAAAGGAAAGATAAAATGGCAAAATTTCTGGATAACTGTGTAAGAAATTAAATCTATATTTTTAGTGTATTAACGATGATTATGGTTGGCTTATTTTTCAGTAAACGTATGATTTTATGTTGTTAAATTGTGTGGCACGAGTAAAAGGAAAATTTTGTGCTGAACTATGATATATGTATGAGATGCAGGAAATGCTGGAAATGTATTGATAATCAAAATGGGATACGGTTTATTATGCATGTGTTTGGTATTATTAAATGGCAATATATGGTTTGAGAACTCTAGTAAATTGGAAACTAGTAAACAGGAAAATGGGCACAGTATTGTTGCAGATATATTTGGTGAAGCTAGTGCACCCACATGTCTTAGATAGAGTGTGGAGATGGGATGGTCGATTGTGGTATGAAGGGTAGTGTTCTGCTGGAGTTTAGACCACTGTGGGAGTAGCCAATTGGACCTACAGATAGCAGAATGTGGTTGATATAACTCTGGTAGGCCAACCAGAGTTATGTCCAGCCTTTGAATCGCACAACCCGTCATAGGGCGGAAGCATGACTGCGATCTTTGATCGGTATAGAGAGTTCTAAATGCATAATTGTTATTTTAACCATGGTTAATATGGAAAACGGCAGATATGAGAACAACAAATATGGAAACTGGCAAATGGAAATGATATGAACAAGAATGACATAGAAACAGATTATAAGAAATATGGAATATGAATATGAATGTAATGAATGATATGGAAATAATAGATATAGAGTAAAGAAAGAAATGTATTATATATGATATTACTACATATATTTGGGGCGGGGTATACTCTTCGCCCAAGGGCTTGCTGAGAAAGGCGAGAGCCCTGATAGGTATCAGATGTAGCTGTGGGATGCATAACGTATTAGGGCAAAGGGAAGCTACTTGTATGGGCGGGTCATCTTTCCTATTCTTGGGAACTTCTGTTGGTAAAATTTTGTATGAATGTGTGAGTACGAGATAAACTAATCACTTGAGGGCTTACTGAGTAAGGTAAGTGCTCTAATATGCTTCAGATGTGACCATAGGTTGCTTAAAGTATCAGAGCAGAGGGGTGCTACTTGTATGGGTAGGTAATCACCCAAATCCTTAGAAACTCTCATTGGTAAAATACCTTGCATGTGTTTATGTAGGAACATAGAATGGTATCATTTGAAAATAATGAATTTATATGTATATTATACACAAATCTCATGTTGGCCACACACTGCTTTAATGTATTCCATTCTTACTGAGATGTGTCTCACCCGATAGTAGAATTTCATCCTTTCAAGACCTTCGCAGGATCGAGCTTAGAGAGCTTAGGGGCTGTTGTAGTATTTTTGTAGAGAGAGAGAGAGAGAGGGTATAAACTTTGATTATGTTTTTGGGTTGTAATATATTTATGTTTTAAGAGATGTATATGGTTGTTTGTGAATACTGGATGTTGGGTTATGTTTTGAAATTTATATAGGTATAGAAACTCTGGTATATTTTATTAAGGATATGTTGTTATTTCCACTGTGTAATTGATATAGAGCCAGTTGTTATGATATCAGACACATGTAAGATATATCGGAGATCTATTTCATATAACACTGTGGACCCTAGTTTCGGGTTCGGGGCGTTACAACAAGAGCCTCAAATACTTCTTCATGCAAAAAAAAAAATAAATATGAGGCAGAGAAGGTGGCTAGAGCTAATAAAGGACTATAATTGTACCATCAGTTACCACCTAGGAAAAACTAATGTGGTAGCTGATGGGTTGAGTTGGAAGACAGTGAACGTGTCGATATTAGACGTGGTAGTTCAACATCAGATCAGGATGGACTCGAAACGATTTGGTGTGGAAATAGTGGAAGGAAATCACCAAGCATTCATCGCTAGCCTAGTAATTCAACCGACCTTACTAGAAAGTATTAGGACAACTTAGATGGGAGATGGAGAACTGGTGAAGATGATGGATGAAGTATAGAGTGGGTTGGGGTAGATTTCAATGTCTTAGATGATAGGGTGTTGAAATTTCATACCAAGATATATGTACCAAATGACACGAAGATTAAACGAACCATTTTGGAGGAGGCACATCGCTCTCTCTATACAATGCATCCAGGGAGTACTAAGATGTACAAGGAACTGTAGGAATTTTTTTGGTGAAATAACATGAAGAGGGAGATTGCCTGATTGTAGAATAGTTCCTGACATGTTAGCAGGTGAAGGCCGAGCATCAAAGGCCAGCAGGACCATTACAACCACTTTCCATTCCTGAGTGGAAGTGGGAGCACATTTCCATGAACTTCGTCACAGGATTACCATCAGCACTTCAGGGACAGAACGCTATCTGGGTGGTTGTTGACCATCTAACAAAGACTACCCATTTTGTTCCTATTAGAATCAACGACTCCATGAACTGACTGGCAGAGTTATATGTTCAAGAGATAATGAGACTACATGGTATACCATTGTCCATTGTTTAAAATAGGGACCCCAGGTTCACCTCCCAGTTTTGGAAAAGTTTGCAAAAAGCTTTGGGAACTCAACTTACTTCAGCACAACGTTCTATCCTCAGAAAGATGGACAGTCAGAAAGGATGATCTAGATATTAGAGGATATGTTGAAGGCGTGTGTGCGAGATTTCGAAGGTGGTTGGCTTTAGTATTTACCGCTAGTGGAGTTCGCCTGCAATCTTAGCTATCAGGCTAGTATCGAGATGGCACCATATGAGGCATTGTATGGTCGAAGGTTCCAATCTCCATTATACTGGTGTGAGTTTGGTGAATAGTGGATTTTGGGGCCAGAGATCATTCAGCAGACTTATGAAAAGATCAAGCTTATTAGGGATCAAATTAAAACATCTCGGAGTCAACAGAAGAGTTATGCTGATACACGTCGACGAGAGGTAGAGTTTGTGGTAGGGGATGAGATATTCCTGAGGGTTACTCCGATGAAAGGGGTTATGAGGTTTGGAAAGAAGGGTAAGCTAAGCCCTAGGTACATTGGGTCATTCGAAATACTAGAGAAAATTGGTCCAATTGCATACAAAATAGCATTACCCCCAGCATTGCCAATTCAGATTTTGGATCGCAAAGAACTGGAACTGCATACTAAGAAGATCCCGCTAGTGAAAGTGCTTTGGTGTAATCACGTAGTGGAAGAAGCTTCATGGGAGTTAGAAAAGGAAATATGTCAGAAGTACCCATAGCTATTCAGCGAGACCCAACACTAGGTATGTAACGCCTCGAACCCACCAAGTAGGGTCTGGGTTGTTATGTGTTCCATTCACCTATCTTTGATACCATAAATACCATTAAAGCAGCAGAAAATAATTAAACATTCTCAAAATACCAGAGTTCTATACTATACATCCCAAAAAGTGTATCCATTCACTTTATATTACATAACCAGGAATTAAACCTAACTTGTAAATACTTCATATCTTACAACCACTCATAATTACCAAAAATTCTAAACCTTGCCCTGGAGTTGGCTAAGCTTTATCGCCAGAAGGTCCTGAAAAATGAGTTGTATATTGGGGTGAGACACTTCTCAGTAAGGATGGAATAAATTATAATAGTGTGTGGCAGATGAGTTTTAGTGTATACAGAATATACTCGTTTATTAATTAACAGCAACAATAAAGACACATGCATACTGTTCTCACACATACACAACCATTATTTATAAGCGAGAGCTCCCGAGGATTAGGGAGATTACACGCCCATACATGTAATGCCCCTTTGCTCTGATATCATTTGTAACTTTACCCATTTAGTTGGGGTGTGGTTACAACTAATACCTATCACTCACCTTACTCAGTAAGCCCTCGCGCGGAGAGTTTTACCTTGCCGTAATTTGTTTACGCATTTTAACTTCACACACATGTACTCACACACATTCAACATCAATCATACCCCAGAGATCCACGTATACACGTATCATACATCATAATAGAACACATCAATATTCACAACACATTCAATTCATATGAGGGTACTCACGCCCACAATAAACAATACACAAATACTTCACTTCTACATTTCACTTTCGGTGGTTCTCAGGGCATACCTCCCCATTATTCCCTCTACGTACTAAGCGTCCCTCCCCATCGTTTTCAGTACGTACTTCACTTCTGACATGCTATACTTTCACATTGACCTATTTGTGGTAAATCAGTAAAACAACCTCCTGCCCTGCCACATTTTACCCCATTTATTTAAATGACAATATAACGACCTCCTCAGGTCCTGCCAAAGTTATATTGCGATTTATATCATGGACAATATAACGACCACCTCATGGCCTGCCAATGTTATATTGTGAATTACACGAATAACCACACAATCACCCAAACACACAAGCTTAGATACCACAGTGACTCACAACCAATTTATTATAAAGAGTTAATCTCATGCCACACAGTTTGGATGTCAACCATGCTGTTATATACTATTAATAAATAATATACCCTACTCACATTGGTTTTTCCTCAAATATGAATTATAATCAAAACCATTGTTTTCAAATACCTAACCCATTCAGAAAATCATACATATATACATAGACTTATATACTCGAATTTAACCAGTTCAAATTTAATAACAAAATTGGTATAATTTATTCCCCTTACTTGTTCCTCAAAGTTTTGACTAAAACGAACAGGAGATGAAAACCCTAGCTTTATGGAACCATCACCGAAGCTGATCTGGAAACCCGAGAAAGATTATTGGAGAGTGAGAGTGGCTTCGGGTGAACCTAGAAGTGAGAGAAAATCATGTGAGAGATGAGAGAGAGAGAAGTTCGGAGCTGAGAGAGAGAGAGAGAGAGAGAGAGAGAGAACATATTTTTTTCTAAATAAAAATGACCTAATATCTATTTATAGGTTCACAGCCCCCGCAGGAAACCGTCGACGATTTTTCTATGCTTGATGAAACTTTCGATGGTTTGACACTTAAACGCTCTTGGTAGTTTGCCCTACAAGAAAATTGTCGACAATTTTTCTAAGTCCCACAAAACCATCGACAGTTTGGTCCTGGCCAAACCCTTTTTGCTTCCTTTTTATTTTCTTCTCTTTTCTTTATTTATTTTCCTTTCCTTTTATTTAATTTTCTTTTATTTTCTGGGTTCGGGTTATTACAAGGTAGGTACAACGGTTCAGGTAAGAATTTGATTTCATATATACTGTGTTTTGTGCAGGTCGTTGAGTTAAGTTTGAGTGTTTGTAAATCCATAGATTTCGGATTAGTGTTTTGAGTGGTATTAGGAGAATTTTGTTGATCTACTTGTAATCTCCCAAGGACCATTATTGTAATTACGGTATTCCTCCGCCATAACTGAGGGTTATTAGTAAACTTGGGACGGGGCTGCTATGTGGGTGGCCACCGGCTCTTCCTAGAGTCGGTCTAGCAGATCAGTGATAATCTAGTGATTGTGGTGAAAGTTAGTTAGAAAATTTCGAGGACTAAATTTTTATAAGGAGGGGAGGATGTAGGAACCCAAACCAAGAAAATAAAAAGGAAAAAGAAAAAGGAAAGAGAAAGGGAAAGAAATGAGGAAATCGGTTTAGCACAAGACCAAACCGTCGATGGTTTTAGGAAATCTCAGGAAACTGTCGACGGTTAAAACTACCGAGATGTTTCTGAGGAAGAATTTGGTTTGGTAAATGGCCAAAACTAAACCGTCAATGGTTTTGTGCAGGCCAGCTTTGTAACGCCTCAAACCTGCCAAGTGGGGCCCAAAGTTTATATGTTTCATTCACCTATTTCTAGTACCATAAACTACAATCATGCAGCAGAAATAAATAAACAACCTCTATTTAAATACCAAAGTTTATCTATAAATCCCGAATAAAACAACAGCATCCATCTATCTATATTATAACCCAGTATTTAAAACATAAGTTATATATAAACTATTATTACAGTCACCCCAAAATTTACCCAAAATTCTACCCTACCCGGAACTCTAAGCTCGATCACTTGATGGACCTGAAAATATAATCATTTGCTAGGGTGAGACACATGTTAGTAAGGAAGAATAAATCATAATAATGTGTGGCAGAGAGTTTAATAATTACAAAATATAATCATTTTCTATTCAACATCAGTAAAGAAAACACATACAAATTTCACTCACACATACATAATTTTTTTTAGTGATAGTTCTTGAGAATATGGAAGATTACCCGCCCATACAAGTAGCTTCTGTAATGCCCCAACCTAGGTCTGCTAGGGAGCACTACGTCCCTCCTCCTCCACTTGGACCGAACAATAAGGGGCGGGCCTTATTGGACTAACGACTAGCCCCACAGACCAACGAGTGTCCTTTTCAGTGTGTTTTGTCCTCAATTACACACTTCCTGAGCAAATTTCCCAAAAGGTTACCCATCCCAAGATTATTCCAAGTCAAGCATGCTTAACTGTAGAGTTCTTATGGGAAGACTCCCGAAAAGAAAGGTGCACCTTGTTGATATAGGTAGTAACGTCTAATCCTTTTAAGTCTTTCTTCTACGGGGTATCACATTCTCCCCTACTTACAAAATACAACGTCCTCATTGTGAACCCACATTTCTAAACCCAAGCGATGTGAATCTCATCACACTTTTGGCTGGGTAATTTCTCTAATACCATTTTGTAACCCCCCCTCCCCAACTTGGGTTTGCCAGGGAGCACTGTGTCCCTCCTCCTCCACCTGGACCAGACAATAGGGGGGCTTTATCGGACTAACACTAGGGCACTCACCTTACTTAGTAAGCTCTCGGGTTATGTATATTGGTAAAGTCTCCAAGAATAGGGAAAATTACTCACCCATACAAGTAGTTTCCCTTTGCTTTAGTACCAGACTGAAAAATTACCAAGGCACTCACCTTTCTCAACAAGCCCTCAGGTGGAGAGTTTTACTTTACCATAAATATACATATAATTAAATTCACATACCATATATCACACTCCACATCAATTATCCACACAAGAAAAATACAGTCCACACAAGACTCACATCCACACATGAAATACTGTCCACACAGGACTCACATCCACACAGTAATCTGCGCAAGTTCTTCCCCACCAATCATCACTGTCATACTTCCACATTGACCTATCCATAGTATATCAGTAGAACAACCTTCTCAGGTTTGCCAATGCTCTACCCCAATATATAATGACAATATAATGAACTCCTCAGGCCTACCAACATTATATCATGATTACATCTAGGCAATATAACGAACTCCTCAGGCCTGCCAACGTTATATTGTGATAAACACGGATAACTACACAGAATGACCCATTTACACACATCACATTATTCATCACACAGTAATCACAAGTAGCTAGCCAATATTCGCAACCAATCTATGCTCACAAATAAATTGTAACCACAATTAGCAAATATTCACAAGCAGTCAGTATTTATCATCAGTTAGCATTCACAACAACCAGTACTCGCAACCAGTTAAATTATGAAAGTTATGTTCATGCCACACAATTTTTCCCATATATAATATATATATCAAAAATCATTATTTTCCCAAATGTCTAACTGTTCAGAAAATCATACATAAATATATAAATTTGTAAAATCGAATTTATCCGGTTCAAACTTAGTAAAACTTGCTATAATTAATTCCCCTTACCCGCTCCTCGAATATTCAGCCCAAATCGAATAGGAAACAAAACTCTGTATTCCAAAAATTCTAACTTAATTAGTTTAACCCCAGGATATTTATCATTGAACATTTCCTAGGCTCGGCCACTCCCAATACTTAATTTAATATTAAAAATAATCACTTACCCTAGTTTTGGAGTGGTGCCCAAGAACTCCAAACTGAAAATCTACTCCGCTTAAGTTGCAGAGAATCTTCCCAAGAATCTCATGGTGGTTCTTGATCGTCAATCCGGGCTTTAATGGAGCCGAAATCAAAGAAAGAGAGCGAAGGAACCATAGGGTAGATAGAGTGATGGAAGGAGAGAGAAAAACGTTGCTTAAAATGAAAGAAAAGCTATTTATAGGTAGGGCTTCGTCGAAGAGACACGTGGATTCATCAACGATCGCAAGAAGAATGATCGTCGACAAAGCTGTGAGTTCGTCGACGAATCTCAGTAATATCTGGAACCTCTTTTGGTAAATCTTTGTTGACAAGACACGCGTTTTCGTCAACAGACCAAAGAAGGATGTTCGTCGACGAATCCCCACTAACTCTTTTAAAATTCCTTTCCCCTTTTTCCTTTATTTATTTCCCTTTTATTTTATCCATTTTTATTTCATTTTTCGGGTTCTGGTTACTACAAGCTTGGCTATATATATGTAAGCTCATTTTTCTTTAGAAAATAAAAATCTCTCTCTCTCTCTTCTAGGGTTTCAGTTTTCTCTCTCTTAAGCCACCCGAATCGTCTTACATGTTCCTCGATCCTCTTTTCCTTCTCCCGGCTCGTAGGCTGTCAATTCTCGGCAGGTTTAAGAGGTTAGGGTTTCGAGTTTCTAAAGGTTTTAGGCAGATTTTCCAAGAACATATAAAGGGATTAAATTATGTCAGCTTTTTATGAACTATGAACTGATTAAACTATTGTATATGATTTTAGAAACGGTATATGTGATTTTCTGAACAAATCAGGCTTATAAAAATGATAGTTTTGAGTATTATACTTATTTGAGTAAAACTAAAGTGAATGGGTTGATCATCTCCTTTTTCTGGTAAAACATATAGTTTGAGTTAAACTAAACCCTAGAGATGATCATACCCTTGTTTTCAGCAAATTTTATATTATCCGAGCATTTTATTATATTATGATTTATTAGTTAAAATTGTGTGGCATGAGAATGAATATTATAGCATAGTTAAATATGATGCTTTTATTAGATGTTTCAATAGTACAGAATGTGATGGTTGTATGCCAGGGTATGAAATGTTGGTTGTATGCCAGGTTATGAAATAATGGTTGTAAGTCGGTTTACGAAATAGCGGCTCGATGTCAAGATACAATATGGCATGTTTTATACTGATATAGGAAAATGAGATTTTATTACAGTTTTATTTCGTGAATTGCAATATATGCTTTAAGAACCTTGAGGGATCAAATGTAATGTGAGCATAGTATCGTAGCTATAATTAGGAGGGAGTGCAACCACACTAGTATGAAAGTGTGGTAGGGGATAGTCGATTTGGCTTGGGTACAATACTACTCCTGAAGGATATGCCGGAAGACCCCTCCTAAAGGACATTCCGGGGGACCCTACTGAGGTACATTTCAGGACAGGGTAGGCAAATCGTACTTACAAATCTGTTAGTTTGACTTAGCATTGATTGACCGGCTAGATGCTAAGTCCAGCCTTCAGGCGGCACAACCCGTCATAGGGGGAAGCATGTTGTTAGTCCAGTGGCCCAAGAGGTTGGTTATTCTATGCATATATTTGTGAATTTATGATAAATGGGCTATATTGAGCCGAATTATGTTATGAAGGAAAGGTATATGTATTTTTAAGTTATATAGGTGAATATAGTTTTCAAATGTCATTTTCTGTTCACTTAAATAAATGGAAACATTATGTTCGCACTAAAACTCATGTTAGCCACACACTAATGATAATCTGATCCACCTTACTGAGAAGTGTCTCACCCCAATATTCATCTAATATTTCAGGTCCTTCATGGAACCGAGCCTAGCGTACTTCGGGCTGGGATTAGACTGTCAGTAATGGTTGTCAGAGCTGGTGAGACACCAGATGTTGTGTTTTGTTATTTTGGTTTGTAGTATAATGATAGGGAGTTTTGTGATTGTGTTTGAGACAATTAGAACTCTGGTAATGTGTTTTGAGGTAGTTTGTCTTCCGTTGCATATTTATGTTTTCAGTTATGGACAGGAACACCCAAAACCCTTATTTAGGGGCGGGTTGTGTATTTATGGTATTAGAGACTATTACAGGGATTTATGCAGGTTTTCCTATGTGGCACTTCGAGCCCCATGTGGTGGGTTCGGGGTGGCACAAATGGTACCAAGGCAAAGATGATGACATGTGAGATGACAATCAATTTCAATATGCTTAGTGTGTTCATGAAAGATAGAGTTATGAACAATCTTAATAGCACTGGTGTTGTCACAATACATAGGAGTGGGTTCAACAAGTAAGACACCCATGTCAGTAAGTAACCAACACAACCAAACTATTTCAGCAGTAGTTGAAGCCATGGCATGATACTCAGCCTCAGTTGAAGAATGAGAAACTATAGATTGCTTCTTGATTTTCTAGGAAATGAGAAAGACACCAAGAAAATACAGAAACCAGTTGTGGACTTGCGGTCTGTAGGATCTCCAGCCCAATCAGCATCAGAATAAGCACGAAGTTCTAAAGTAAATGCATAAGGGAGTAATATACTCTAATATAATGTCCCTCTGATATAATGTAAGATACGGAGAATGGAAGCCCAATGGATCATAGTGGGATAGGAGGCAAACTGACTCATAATATAAACCACATATGTAATATCAGGTCGAGTGATGGAGAGATAAACCAAACTGTCAAAAATAGTACGGTATAAAGTTGGATCCGCCAATGGAACCTCATCAGAAGAGGTATAATGAACATTGACTTTAGAGGAATTTCTACAGTTCAAGTATCAGTAAGACGAGATTTTTGAATGACATCTGCTGCATATTTAGACTGAGAGAGGAGATAACCTTTAGGAGAATAGGCTACCTCAACGCCAAGGAAGTATCTTAGGGGTCCCAAATCTTTCATTTCAAAGTGGTGGTGCAGCTCTGATTTCAACTTTGCAATCCTATCTATATCATCACTTCTCAAACCAAGCCTTGGGAGCTTGTTTAAGACCATACAAAGCTTTTCTCATTCTACAAACCTACCCTAGACGATAACAAACACCAAGGGGTGGAAACATATAAACTTCCTCTTTAAGATCCTCGTTTAGGAATGCATTTTTTACATCTAACTGTGAGAGGTTCCGCTGGTTAATAGAAGCTATTGCAATTAAAGTACGTACAAATGTCATATTAGCATCTGGTGCAAATGCCTCCTCATAATCAAAACCAACTTTTTGAGCAAACCCTTTTGCAACCAAACGGGCCTTATATCTTTCAAAAGAACCATCAAACTTAGTTTTGATCTTGTATACCCAGCGACATCCCACTACCATTTTACCATGAGGAAGAGGTACCAACTCCCACATGCTGGTCTTATACAAAGTAGCAAGTTCTTCATTCATAGCCTGTTACCAAAGAGGGTCAAGAGCTACCTCCTTATAGGAAGCATGCTCACAATGGTAATGAAGAGAAATTAAAAAAGTAGCAAAACTAGAAGAATAACAAGAATTAGATGCAAGAACATATGAATCAAGATGAGAATGGGGGCTTATGCAGTTGCGTTGGATAACAAGAAGATGCAGGGTCCACATGATTGGGAGATAAAGAGGAGTCTGCCAAGGAGGATATGGGATTTGTACCTGCAGAAAAAAAAATGAAGGACAAGTAGAAGAAATGAAGCAACTGGGAGAGACTCTAAATCAATATCACAAGTAAATGGATTAATATTTACAGGGTCAGAGTCATTTAAGATGCTAGAACTTGTTGGAATAGAGTAGAAATGAATGTGTTCAAGAAAGGTGTCGTGACGAGAAATATAAAGTTTTTGTGTTTATGGATCATAACAACGATATCCTTTTTGTCCATCACCATAACCAAGAAACACACACATAGAGGATTGTGCAGACAACTTAGAACGCTCAGTATGAGGACGAAGGACAAAGCATGTGCAACCAAATACTCTAAAATGAAAATACTCTGGAGACTTGCTGTATAATTTCTCATAAGGAGAGACTCCCAAATTAAGAGCACTAGGAATTATATTAATCAAATATGTAGCAGTAAGAACTGCTTCTCCCCATAAAACTTTGGGAACATTCCTAGAAAGGAGAAGGGATTGAGCTGTCTTAATGATGTGCCGATGTTTTCTTTCAGCCACACTATTTTGCTCAGAAGTGTCTATGAACGATGATTGATGTATAGTGCCATCAGAGGCGAGTAGGGTGGAAAACTCAGTAGAATTATCCCCCCCCCCCGCCAAATTGCACTTAAAACACTTAATGACAGCTGAATGTTGTGTTTGAACCAAAGCACGAAACATTTTATATATGCTAATGAAATCAAAACGTTTGTTCATAAGGTATATTCAAGTAAAACGAGTATAATCATCAATGAAAGAAACATAATATCGGGACCCTCCCTTTGAGGTAGTAGGAGTTGGTCCCCAAACATCAGAATGAATTAGATCAAATGGTGCAAGAGACACTGATGTACTTTTATTAAAGGGCAAAGCAGAAAATTTTGCAATGTTACAACCACTACAATCAGAAAGGTCATGAGAAGATAAATTTCATAAAACACCTGTGGAAGACAAAAACCTCAGCCGAGAACTAAAAACATGTCCAAGGCGTGAATGTCATAAATAAAAATTAAAAGAATTTGAACTCAAACAAAATGAAGACAAGTCAATACTAGAACTAGAAAATTCTTTGACCCGAAGCTCTTCTAACACATACAGACCCCCCTTCATATGGCCTGTCCCAATCAGCTTCTTGGAATGTGGATCCTGCACAAAACGTGAGGTTGGAGTAAAGTAAACACATTATCCAGAATCATATAGTTGGTTAATAGAAATTAAATTTAATGAAAGTTGAGGAATACAATAAACATCAGAATGACACAAACAAGATGAAATGATGGAACCAGTACCTACCAATGGCTTTGGGGTACCATTGGCAGCCAACACAGATGAAGGTGTCAATGTTGAAGATATTGATGCAAATATAGATATGTCATTTGGCATATGATGAGTAGCACCTGAATCAAATATCTAAGTGGATGGAGATATACCTATAGTGGATAGAGAGGACAAACCTATGAAGGGAGAAACAGATAATGCAATAGGATTTGATGTAGAAAGAAGCTTTTGTAACTGCTATGCAATAATAGACAGTGTAGGCACGGTGGGAGACAACTTTTTTGATGATGTAGTGACTGCAGTGCGATAATGTTTAGGATTCGAAGCCTGTTGTTGTCCCTTACGTAACAATAATAGACATTGAGCTTTCCAATGACCCTTCTAATTGCAAAAATTAAACTCATCAAAGGCAACTTTCTGGCGTCGATTTTGACCATTAGAAGATTGCTTAGATGAGATAGCCAAAATAGTATAAGTAGGAACTAAAAGAAGACCTTTACCCACATGTGACTTGAGACGCACTTCCTCTTCCATTAGTTTGCTAACAATTGAATCAACATAGGGAAGAGGGCTCCGATGAAGGATACAACCACAAAGTGCCTCAAATTCATCTTGAAGTGACATAAAAAATTGAACAAGTCGTTGTTCCTCTCTATAAGTGCTGTAAGACTTATTCTGACTAAGATTTGCACATTTAGTTAGTGCCAATTCATCCCAAAAGCTAGTCATAAAAATATAAAATTGCTAAATATTTTGATCTTCTTGCCTTGTTGCTCTAATATCCATCTCCAACTAATATCGTTTAGTAAAATTGGATTGCGTGTACAATTTTACTAAATAATCCCAAACTTGTTTAGCTGTAGAAAATTTAGCTAACTGCATACCAATGGACTGATCAACAGCATTATTAATCCAGGTAATTATTTTAGAATTATTTACCTCCCAAACGGTTAACAATTCTACATAATTCTCTTTCTTGCTATCAGATGGCATAGACACATTACCAGAAACGTATTCCCATAAGTTTTCTCCAATCAGAAAATTCTTCATAATATATGCCCAATATGAATAATTATTTCTATTCAATTTAGCCCTAATGGCTTGGAGAGAATCATCCCTTTCACCAACCATCTTCAATTCTAGAGATCCAATCAACAAAGGAAATCAAGGTGTTGCAAAAGAAAACTATCAACACAATTTTCAAAAACCAAAGATTTTATTTATTTTTTATTTTTTATTTTTCCAAAATCTCCAATGAATCCAAGAACAAACAAAACCAGCCAGTAGTAGAGAATTTTCACTTCCCAAGCTCAAATTAATCGCATTGTCACGAGTATCATGATGCTAAGCAATTCAGTATCAAACACAATTTACCTTCTACTGCAAATACTGAAAAGTGATACCCACCATCCCCACTTGGAATTAAAGCAAAGAAACACCCAGATGAATAAAAGCAAACGATTAACCTCCTTAAGTTAAAACCAAATCCAACACAGTGGGAAGAAATCCTTTAATGCCCTGAACTCGGCAGGGTCTAGGGTGTTACTTTCTACAAATAATTCACTACGAATGTGACACTCCAAACCCGGTGGGGTCTAAGGGGCGACTTTCCACAAATAAATTTAATGTAAGCAGCAGAAGTAATTTAAAACCTCAAATATTATAAATCAGAGTACTAAACAACCATATTTACATGGATATCTCCAAATAACAATATTTACATCATGTGGAATATAAAAACATCTTTAACTAGTATTACACAAACATTTATTCCAAACTACATTCTCTAATCCCGCCCAGATGTTCGCTATGCTTAATTTCCAGTACGGCTTGCATAACTATCTGAAATTTGAAATAATTATTGGGGTGAGACGACACTTACTAAGTATAGACTAGATTATTACTAGTATGTGGCTAAGATGAACTTTACAGTGTAAAAAATTCATTTAATAATTTAACTGTTAAAAATTACATTTAAATAATTGCAAATCATTTTTATTCAAATAGACGTATGCATATAAATATATATACTTCCCTTTATACCTTTCTTTCACATCATCATTTAACCCTACTAACCGGGGCTCTGTTCACATATACGCGTATACTTTTCTTTACTAAAAATCATCATGTAGGCCCTTTAAATATGGTCATGTATAAGTATATGCATACTTTTCCTTCAAATCATTATTTAGGCCTAATAAATGGCCTTGATCACATGAATATATAAATATGTATAAAAAACTTCTTTTGGCCTATGGGTGTCATGTTTACCCCCATGTTCGGGTTGTGCGGTCTGAAGATTCGACTTAGCTTGGTTGGCTGACCAAACTAAATCAAACATCTTGTTTGTAAGTGCGATTTTCCTATCACATCCTTGTCCAGAAGCAGGTGTGCACTCAGGACAAATCCACCGTCACCCACCAATACTTACACAACAGTGTGGTTGCATTCATACTCATCTATAGGTACGGTAACGAGCAACCATCACATTCAAGCCATCAAGGTTCTTAAAACATACAATTATAATTTATGCAATAAAAATAGTGTCATAAAAATTCCATCATTTCTTAATATAACACTTGTAACAAAATCTCATCATTATTTGTAATAAAACATGTAATAAACATAACACCGCAAAAATTTCATATTTTCTCGTTTATGCAATAAAATAAACTCATGCCACATGATTTGCGTGCTAATTATAATTTTATAAATTACCTGAGAAAATCTACAATAATATACTCGGGTATATTTAAATAAAAATGCTGGTATGATCAAATCCACATATTTTAATTTAACTTTGATATATTTAATAAAAAGCGGATATGATCAAATCTGCGTAGTTTAATTTAACTCAGGTATATATTTAAATAAAAAAGTTATAATTAAATTTAGGTACTAAATTTAAATCAGGTATATTTTAAAATAAAATATGACCTAATCTAGCCCACTTACCTTTGATTCATTCCTCTAACGTGATAAAATAATGAATTCCCAAAATGAATTTGGAAATAGTGGAAGAGTAAGAATTTTAAGTATACTAAAATTTTTTCGTCTACCACTAAATCTTTTTCCTTACTTTTTCTTTCAATTTTCTCCTTGAAATTTCTTATGAAAATTAACTGAGGATCTGTTCCAATTTATAAGAGGATTGAAGAATGACATCTTTGTAATTTTCGTACGCTGCTTGCATGTAGATAAGGGGAAAATGGAGATAGGATTGCATTTAAATTTTTACATTGGGGAGGTCTTGTGAAGCCCCGAAAAATTAAAAATAAAAATAAAAATAAGATTAATTATTAATTAATTAATTAAACATTATCAAATTAAATTAATTAAATTAAGTAATATGATAGTTATATATATATACACAAATATAATATATATATATATATATAAGATATTAATATATTGATATAATATATTATAAGGATTTAATATTATTATATAGGAAAGTAAGACTTCCTTAGGAAGTCTTCCCAATTTCATTTTCAATTTCCCCCCCTAGAACGTCTCTTTGTCTCTGGCCACTCTCTCTCACCGCCTCTCTCAACTTTCTCTCTCCTCAACCTCTCTCTCTCTCTCTCTCTCTCTCTCTTCAATTCCCCTGGCCAAACGTGCGCCGATCAAAGAATGGAAAATACCACTGGGTTCCATTCTCGGCCACCAACATTTTAACCAGAGTGGGTTTGTGATTAGGGCATCGTAAGCACTACTCCTGGGATAAGGCAAACTCTCTCTCACCTCAATTTTTCTCAAATCTTCAGCCAAATCAACGATCGAACACCACCACGGGGTCCTAGCTCTGATCCTCGTCATTTTAATCGGAGCAGATTTTTAATTTGGGTTTCCTAAACACCACTCCAAGGCTAGGGTAAGGATAATGAAATTGTATCAGTTAATTATTTTTAAAATTTAATTAGTTATTGGGAGTGTGTGGGCCTAGGAAATGTTAAAATAATTGTAATTTTGGGGTTGAGTTGATTGAACTTGGGAAATGTGATTTCAAGGTTTTAAGCTCCGAACGCCGCAGGCTTGGGTTTTAGCATCTTCGCAAGAATTCTATCAGTAAGCAGGTAAGGGGAATAAATTATAACAGATATTTTTTAGAAATGATCTGGTTGATTTATCGTATATGAAAATGAAAATATGGTATATAGTTTTGGAATACTATGAAATGAATATTTTCCCTGTGCTTATTATGTTATGATTATCAGTTAAAAAAATTGTGTGGCATGAGGAATATGAAATAACAGTTTTATTACTAGGAATGTGGTTGATATTGAAATATGTGATATAAAGATATGATAATATGAGATACCCGGATATGTTCTTATTCAGATGTGAAGTTATAGGAAACCCAGTTATGTTATATATATATATATATAGGTGATGATATGAGATTTATATACAAATGTGCTTTTACTAAAAAATGATGATAAATTGTGACATACAGAATATGTTTACACAAAAATGTTGAAATGAGATATGTATACAGATATGAGATGAGAATTATACAGAAATGATGAGAATTACGGAAATGATGAAATGTGAACACAAAAATATGGAAATGAGAACCCTGATGGATCATAGTATACAGAGCACGATACCGTTGCTAGCATTGTGTTAGTGCAACCACATGGCTTGCATAGCGTGTGGAGAGGCAATCAATTGGGCTTGTGAAGGGTTGTATTACCCCCTAGGGTCCGGACCAGGATTGGGTAGGTCAATCATACTATAGACACGTTTCTTGTTTTTATCTAACCAGGTAGGCCAACCGCGGTTAGGTCCAGCCTTTGGGCCACACAACCCTATCATGTGGGATAAATATATGATGATATGATTATCCTCAGGATGGTTTCTCATTACAGATGCAAAAAATGAATTGCCCTGAGCTACTGACGCGTAGTGTATTTTATACTGGTGGATGCTCATGAGTTAGAAAATGTTTATGAAAAGTGAAAAGTGAAATGATCAGCCATGAGTTATAGACGCGTAGTGTAAATTATATTGGTGGATACTCATGAGGTAGACTGTGAAAATGAGATATGATATGAGAAATGAACAGTCATGGGTTACAGACGCATTGTGTTATATGCTGGTGGATACCCATGGGCTAGAATGTGATTATGAATATGAGAAATGAAAGAGTACGTATATGATATAAGAAATGAATGAGTATGTATATGATATAAGATATAAAAGCTTATGTATATGATTATGACAATGATATGAAAGTTTATGACACTATGTTTTATATAAATGATTATGAGTACATATCGGTATATTTTCTCAATTGTTATAATTATTTAAATGAATGTGATGATATATTAAAACTTATGTGCTACACACTATCAATAATTTATTCCGTCTTACTGAGAGGTGTCTCACCCAAAATCTAAACGTTTCAGGAAACCAAGACAGTCCAGCAGAGAGAGCTCCTAGGTAAAGGAGACTATTGTACCCTGGGATTTAGCGTAAGTTTTAGAGTTGGGGTATGCTGTGTAACCCTAGAGTACCTATGGATTTTTGGGGATGTACATGTATATGTGTGTGGAGATTATAGCACTCTAGTATTGTATTGTATTTTGGACCTAGACACAGTATGTATTCGGCTGTGTGGATTGTAGGTTTGATGGACTGATTACCAGGCACCCACTTCAGGTTAGGTTATGTATTATATATGGTATTAGATTTATTTGACAGGTGATTGATTAATATTGCTGTTTATTGAAAAAAAAAATGGTAGAAAAATCAAGTCATCACAGGCCTTGCATGCATAGGGAAATGGGAAAGGGGAGCTTGCTTTAATGCAAGCCAACAAAAGAAAATAGGAAGGGCTTTACGTGGGGAAGGAACAAAAACAAAGAAAAAAAACGCAAGTGAGTTGTCTTGCATTAATGGATACATGGGGCTTGCATAGGGAAGATAAAAACGAAAACATTTAATGTGGCTAAAATGAAAGGAGAGAGGGAGAAAGGGATATGGACCGACTTCCATGAGAAGATTGAATCGAATCTTTCAATTCAATATTATTATATTATATTATAATATTATATTATATTTTATCTTTATCCTTATATATACATATATATAATATTTTATTATATTATATAATTGATTAATTAATTAATTAACAATTTAATTTAATAATTTTAATTTTAATTCTAAATTTAAATTTTTTTATTACTACACTAATCATATATATATATATATATATATATATATATTGGGTTCGTTACATTCTCCTTTCCATATAACAATTTCGTCCTTGAAATTTTGTTAGACATAACGCTATATAAAATCTAGCATAACAATAGGTTTAAAACTATCCTAACCTACCCTGTAGTGACCCGCAGAATTATAATAATTAAATAATAAAAGAAAAGAGAGAAAAAAGAAAATTTTAAAAGGGACTTACAGGGTCTCGTCGACGAACACAGGACGCTCGTCGACGAGCATCCTTCTTGGACTCATCCGCATGGACACGTGTCTCATCGACGAGAACTTACTAAGGGGGTTGATTTCGGGGTTTGAAACTTGTCGAAGAGGGTTAGAAGTTTGTCTATGAACTCCCTTCTTGGACTCGTCGATGAGGTGTTGTGGCTCGTCGACGAGGCCATGTGGACAACATTCTATTTATAGCCCAAAACCGATTTTAGAGGAGAAAATTTCATTTTTATCAGTTTCTCTCTCTCTTTACATTGTTTCTCTTACTTCTCTCTAGATTCTCAGCTCTAATTCTCCCCAATTTGACAATCAAAAGATACCTCGGTGATCCTGGGGAGATTCTCTACAATATAGCCAGAACATAAATTCAATTTGGGAAGTTTGGGAATCATCCCAAAATCAAGGTAAGTGGATTTTTTTTAGGTATTTCCAGTATTACCAGTTTTATCTAAACTTGGATTTTTTGTTATGGGGGTAGATACAGGTGTTTTGTAGAATAAAATTAGGGTGTTATATATTTTCAGGGTTAGGATGTTTATGGGACTTTATAGGCATGGGTTGAGGACCCCAGCAGATATTTTTACAGGAACTCAGGTATATTATAATTTAGGAAATTGTGAATAGGCAGGTTTAGGAAATATGAGTGAGATAATTTTTTGGGAAAATTCATTAACTTATTGAGGAATTTGTATAAATGTATTATTGCAGGACTTTGGGAATAGCACGCCATGAGCGTGAGAATAGAATTGGAGGCGAGCCTCCCAGCCAGTTAGGTAAGGGAAATATGCTATGCTAGGAATGTTAGAGGATTTAATAATAAATTATATGATTTTCATATTAGTATTCAGTTTAGAAATTATTTGTATATTAGAAAATATAGTAGCAGTATATGAGATATTTATTTATGTAGTTGTGTGGCATGAGTCAGTATTAGAACAGTATATGAAATATACAGTTTCCAGATTATTATGTTGTATAATATCTAAAAGAAATATGTTTACGAGACCTTATCAGATCAGTACAGAAATAATACAGTTTTTAGATTGATATGATTTATAATATTATGCAGAGATATGTTTAATCAAATTTTACAAGAGTATAAATTACAGTGTTTATGCAGATAGATATTTCATAGCATATGCAGATTACCATGATTTTCCAAAATACTAAAACCATAACACTATGTTACTACAGTTTATACAACTCAGATAATACAGTATTTTCATATCAGTTTCCGGTGTTATGGTTATTTTCCATAACACTATGGTATTACAATTTATGCAGTATAGATATTATAGTATATTTAGGATTAGCTTTCAGTGTTATGGTTATTTTGGAATCATGATAAAACAGCAAGATAATTATATATATTAGTATTATACAATATCAGATCCTTGATGAATTATTTCAGACAAATTCAGTCAGCAGAGTATGGTACCGTTGCTATTACAAGATCAGAGTGCAACCACATATCTTAGATAGTGTGTGGAAGGTTTCCATCAACCAAGCTTGGAGGGATTGCAGACTCCTTAGAAGGCTGAGTTGAGGTGGTCAGTTTGATGAGGTAGTTACCAGTTCCATACCTAGGAGAGGCTGCAATTTGGTTGGGCTGTGGGTTGGTAGAGTTATAGTTGACTTACCTAGTAGGCCAACTAGGATTAAGTCCTGCCTATGAGCCGCACAACCCTATCATGAGGGGTTAAATCATGAAGTACAGTTTTCCAGGGTAAACATTTCAGTTATATATATGTATACAGATTTACAAAATATCAGCAGATATAGTATGATACTAGAAATATGAAAAAGTAGAAAATTCATATATTATAGACATACCTTAAACTATGATAGATGCAAGTTATATTGTATATTGTTTTACCAATTTATACAGTTTCAGATATTGTCAGTATAGTATTTATAAAACTTAGTTGCCACACACTAGTAATAGCATATTACCTCTTACTGAGCGTTGTCTCATCCCAGTGATTTAATATTTTTCAGGCGATCTAGTTAGGCAAGCGAATCAGGCTCGCAGATAGAGGAGGCGAGTACACTACCCTATTTTCTGGGTAAGGGTATACAGGAGATAGCGTTTTTGAGTAGATGATACTGGATGATGTGTATATGTGTGTATGGATGGGAAAAGTACTAAAATTCTGGTATTGTATATATGGGTGGACAATTTTATGTTTTTCCACTACGTAGGTGTGTAATATGATTAGGTTTCCTCAATGCTCACTTGGGGCCTGAGATGTTATAGCAGATATTATCAGGAGTATCAGAGTATATTATTTGTAGTTTATTTTTAAAAAAAAATGGTATGAAATTTCAGGTCGTTACAGTTTGGTATTAAAGCCTAAGTTGCTAGATTCTGCACACTCTAGAGTACAACAGAAAATAATACCAGAATATAGGAATGAAATTTTAAGATGAGTGGAATAGGATATCAGTGAGTTAATGTTGGGGAATTAGGATGAGAATTTAGGGTTCTGTTCCGCTATCTAGAGGCAGAATTTTGGGTGGTTTATGTGATTTTCCTGGGGTGACGATTTCAGGAAAACCATAGTAAACTATCGTCGATTTCTATTTCCATATGGTAGGACTAGACCTTAAATTAGTGATAGGAAGCGTGGGGTATTTTAGATAGAATAGTATTATAAGGATTGGATTCTCGAGATAATTTGATGTTATTGCAAGATGGATTCAAGATATAGTAGCGCCCATGGTAGTGGCAACGATAGAGTAGGGCCTTTTGGTGCAGGAGGCGGGGACTCAGATGCTGTTTTACATAGCGTAGCTCAGTAGGTCATGGTTGAGATTGCTCGAAGCTCTAGCGAGTAGGGAAGTCCCTCTACAGTTCAAGGTTGCACGATAGAGAAGTTCACAAAGATGAATCCTCTAGCATTTTTAGGAGGAACTAATCCTGTAGCTGCTGAGAATTAGATGCAAGAGATCGAGAAAATACTTATGGTGCTCTAGTGCACAGATGAGCTACGGGTTCTTTATGCCTCATATAAGCTGACAGGTGAGGCTGAGAGATGGTGGGTAGCTACAAAGTTGTTAGAGGAATAGAGGCCTACGCCCATGGATATAACCTGGAGCATATTTAGGGAGATATTTTTCGGCAGATATTTTCACGCCACAATCAGAGAGGCTAAAGTATAGGAATTTTTGAGCTTGTCCCAGCGATCGATGACGGTCCAGCAATACGCGGCAAGATTCATTAAGTTGTCACCTTTTGCCCTTATATCGTTCCAAATGAAAATAAGAAAGTTAGGATGTTCGAGAGGAATTTGAGGCGAGATATATACAGACAGGTGGCAGTATTAAAGATACAGAATTTTTCTGAGCTGGTTAATAGAGTCATGATAGTAGAGGAGAGTGCGCAAAGAGATGTAGGAGGATCAAGCCAGAGGAAGAGGCCCATGCCTCCAGATTTTCAAACTGGGTCTAGTCGAGGTCCATGGAGAGGAGGCAGCACTGGTGGGGGTTAGAGGAAGATGACAAGACACAGTGGATATCAGGGAGGGCAGATTTATCCTAGCTGCCCCAGGTGTGGACGGAGACATCAGGGTGAGTGCCAATTGGGTGAGAATGTCTGATACCGATGTGGAAGACCTGATTATATGGCTCGATCATGTGGATGACAGCAGGCACCTCGTAGAGGCTAGTAGAGGAACACTGATCTGACGAGAGTTTATGCATTGACGTCGGGAGATGCTGAGACTGCTAGAGATGTTGTCACAGGTATACTTACTTTTTTTCCATATAAAGTTGTTGTTTTGTTTCGCACAGGTGCCACCCATTCTTTTGTATCGTCGGAGTATGTTAAAGTGGTTGGGATAGGAGCACAATTGTTAGATATTAAGTTGTTGGATCTATTGTGAGGTGTAGGAGGGTACTTAGAAATTTTCCAGTGGCCATTCAGGGGAAAGTGCTACCAGCTGATCTTGTAATACTAGATATGTAGGGATTTGATGTAATATTGGGTATGGATTAGCTGGTAGTTAATCTCGCCAGCATAGACTGCTATCATAAAGAAGTGATTTTTAGACCCTCGGGTGAGTAAGAATATAGATTCATGGGTTCACATGTGTGTGACTCGCCATAACTTGTGTCAGCCATTCAAGTAAGGAGATTGATTCAGGGTGGATGCTAGGGATATGTAGCTTACATAACAAAGTTGCCAAAGGAAGAACTGAAACAAGCTGACATTCTAGTAGTTAGAGAATTTCCAGATGTCTTCCCAGAAGAGTTACCTAGCTTACCACTAGACCGAGAGATTGAATTTATAGTAGATTTACTACCAGGGTCAGCACCAGTGTCTAAAGCACCATACCGTATGGCTCCAACCGAATTAAAGTAATTGAAAAATCAGTTGCAAGAATTATTAGATAAAGGGTTTATCAGACCTAGCATGTCGCCTTGGGGAGCACCAGTCTTTCTTGTAAAAAATAAAGATAGGACCATGAGGATGTGTATAGATTATAGGGAGATAAAAAAATTAACAGTAAAGAATAAATATCCTCTTCTCATAATTGATGATTTATTTGATCAGCTCCAGGCAACCCAACTCTACTCTAAGATTGACCTTAGGTTAGGTTATCGCCAGGTGAAATTCAAGGCAGAGGACGTATCAAAGACAGCGTTCCGAACCAGATACAGGTACTACGAGTTCTTGGTAATGTCATTCGGGTTGACTAATGCACTAACAGTATTTATGGATCTTATGAATCGGATGTTCCATCAATACTTGGACCAATTTTTTATGGTTTTTATAGATGATATACTGGTCTACTCGAGGAGTTTTGAGGAGCACGAGCATCATTTGAGGTAGGTATTGCAAGTATTAAAAGAAAAGAAGCTTTACGTGAAGTTGAAGAAATGTAAATTCTGGTTGAGGCAGGTTACTTTCCTTGGGCATGTGATATTTGGGGATGGTATATTAGTTTACCTGAGTAAGATTGAGGCAGTGGTGAGTTGAGTAAGGCCAGGAAATGTTCAAGAGATCATAAGCTTCCTAGGTCTGGCAGGGTACTACCAGCGTTTCGTGGATGGCTTCTCTAGATTATCAAGTCCACTGACACGAATCACAAGAAAGAACGTGAAATTTGATTGGACTGATGAATGTGAATAGAGCTTTCAAGAGTTAAAGCGATGGTTGGTCTCTGCACCGATACTATCTATTCCATCAAGGGAGGATGAATTTGTGATATACAGTGATGCATCTTTGAAGGGTCTTTGATGTGTGTTAATGCCGCATGGAAGAGTCATTGCCTACGCATCTAGATAGCTTAAAGAATATGAAAAGAGTTACCCTATGCACAACCTATAATTAGCTACAGTGGTGTATACAATGAAGATCTGGAGGCACTATCTTTATGGTGGGAAATGCGAGATTTTCATTGACCATAAAAGCTTATAGTATTTCTTCACCCAGAAAGATTTGAAAATGCGGCAGAGAAGATGGTTAGAGCTTATCAAAGACTATGATTGTACTATCAACTACCACCCAAGAAAAGCAAATGTGGTGGTTGATGCACTAAGTAGGAAAACAACAGGAGCAGTAATGTCAATAGTGGAGATTCAACCTCTTATCCAGATGGATTTGGAGAGGTTAGGCATGGAGCTAATAGAAGGTGATCACTAGGCATTTATTTCCAACCTGGTGTTATGGCCTACATTGCAAGAAAGGATTAAAGCCACCTAAAGAACTGATCCAAAACTAGTAGAATTGATAGAGAAAGTGCAAGACGGACAAGAAGAAGAGTTCAATATATCAGTTGACGGAACCATGCATTTTCGTACCAAATTATGTGTTCCTGCAGATGCCTAGATTAGGAGAGTTATCTTGGAGGAGGCACATAGATCCCTATACATTGTGCATTCAGATAGTACTAAAATGTATCGAGATCTACAAGAATCCTTCTGGTGGAACAGCATGAAGAAGGAGATTGCTGAATTTGTAAAGCAGTGTTTGACATGCCAGAAGGTAAAGGCTGAGCACCAAAGACCTACGGGGTAGTTGCAGCCACTCTATATCCCTAAGTGGAAATGGGATCACGTCTCTATGGATTTTGTAATAGGGCTACCGCCAGCGCAGCAGGGAAAAAATGCTATTTAGGTGGACGTAGATCGATTAACAAAGACCACTCACTTCATCCCCATCAAAGTCAACTATTCTATGGAAAGATGGCAGAGTTATACATTCAACAGATAGTGTGCTCACATGGTGTGCCAGTATCTATAGTCTCAGACCGAGACCCCCGATTTACTTCATGGTTTTGGAGGAGCTTTCAAGAGGCTATGGGATCATAGTTAGCATTCAGCACCACCTTTCATCGTCAGACAAATGGGAAGACAGAGAGGACAATACAAATACTTGAGGATATGTTATGTGTATGTGTGCTAGATTTCGGGGGTGGTTGGACCCAGTATTTGCCACTGGTCGAGTTTGTGTACAATAATAGTTATCAGGCCAGCATTGGAATGACACCGTACGAGACTTTATATGGTAGGAGGTGTCGTTCTCCATTATACTAGGATGAAGTGGGAGAAAGGAGAGTATTGGGACTATAGTTGGTGCAGCAGGCGTACGATAAAGTCCGACTTATTAAAGACAAAATTAGTGCAGCTCAGAGTTGGCAGAAAAGTAACGCAAATACTCGCCTCCAGGGATTAGAGTTTGATGTGGGAGATCGGGTATTCTTGAAGGTAGCTCCACTGAGAGGAGTTATGAGATTTGGGAAGAAGGGTAAGCTAAGCCCTAGGTACATCGGCCCATTTGAGATACTTGAGAGAGTGGGGTCAATTGCCTACAAGCTAACTCTACCACCAGCCTTATCTAGAATACATGACGTATTTTATGTTTCCATGCTAAGAAAATACATCCTAGACCCATCTCACGTGATCAATTATGCAGAGATAGAGCTTGGAGATTCATTGGCGTATGAGGAAGCACCAATGCAGATCCTTGGACAAGAAGGAACAGGAATTGCGTACCAAGAAAATTCAGTTAGTAAAAGTCCTATGGAGGAATCATGCCATAGAGGAAGTTTCGTGGGAGCTTGAAGAAGAAATCAGACAGAAATACCCACACCTATTTAGTGGGACACAGTGGGAGTCAGTACTGTTCAGATAACAATAGTTTTATTTTATTCAGTACAGAGTGATGAATGTATAATTGTATTTTAGGTTATAGGTTAGTTAGTGTTTTGGTTTGGGAGAAATTTTCTTTTATGGGTATATTTGTAATCTCCCAGGACTGCTTATGTAACCACAGTATTCCTTCGCCATAAGTGAGGGTAATTAATAAAATAAGTAGCTCATTTTTCTCAATGGATAGTGTTCAATACAGATAGCAAATTTTAAGGACAAAATTTTATAAGGAGGAAAGAAAGTAGAGACCCGCAGAATTATAGTGATTAAATAATAAAATAAAATAGAAAAACAGGAAAATTTTAAAGGGGATTTACAGAGTCTTTTCGACGAACGCAGGGTGCTCGTCGACGAGCATCCTTCTTGGGCTTGTCAACATTGACACGCGTCTCATCGATGAGAACTTACTGAGGGGGTTGATTTCGGGGTCTGAAACTCATTGAATAGGGTTAGGAGTTCGTCTACGAACTCCCTTCTTGGACTCATCGACGAGGTGTTGTGGCTCGTCGACGAGACCATGTGGACAGCACTCTATTTATAGCCCAAAACCGATTTCAACGGAGAAAAATTCATTTTTATCAGTTTCTCTCTCTCTACAAAGTTTTTCTCACTTCTTTCTAGATTTTTGGCTCTGATTCTCAACAGTGTGACGTTCAGAAGCTTCCACAGTGATCCTGGGGAGATTCTCTATAACATAGGCAAAGTAGAAATTTGATTTGGGAAGTTTGGGAATCATCCCAAAATCAGGGTAAGTGGATTTTTTTTTTTTAGGTATTTCTAGTATTACCAATTTTATCTGAGCTTGTATTTTGTGTTGTGAGGGTAGATACTGGTATTTTGTGGAATAAAATTAGGGTGTTATATATTTTTAGGGTTAGGGTGTTTTTGGGACTCTACAGGCATGGGTTGAGGACCCCAGCAGATATTTTTACAGGAACTTAGGTATATTATAATTTAGGAAATTGTGAATAGGCAGGTTTAGGAAATATGAGTGAGATAATTTTCTGGGAAAATTCATTTATTTACTGAGGAATTTGTATAAATGTATTATTGCAAGACTTTGGGAATAGTACGCCGTGAGCGTGAGAATAGAATTGGAGGCAAGCCTCCCAGCTAATTAGGTAAGGGAAATATGTTATGCTGGGAATTTTAGAGTGTTTATTAATAAATTATATGATTTCCAGATTATTCAATTCAGAAATTATTTGTATATCATAAAATATAGTAGTAGTATATGAGATATTTATTTATATAGTTGTGTGGCATGAGTTAGTATTAGAACAGTATGTGAAATATACAGTTTCCAGATTATTATGTTGTATAGTATCTAAACAGAAATATGTTTATGAGACCTTATCTGATCAGTACAAAAACAATACAATTTTTAGATTGATATGATTTATAATATTATGCAGAGATATGTTTTATCAAATTTTACAAGAGTATGAACTACATTGTTTATATAGATACATATTTTACAGCATATGTAGATTACCATGATTTTCCAAAATACTGAAACCATAACACTATGTTACTACAATTTATACAACTCGGATAATATAGTATTTTCATATCAGTTTCTGGTGTTATGGTTATTTTCCATAACACTATGGTATTACAGTTTACGTAGTACATATATTACTATATATTCAAGATTAGCTTTCAGTGCTATGGTTATTTTGGAATCATGATGAAACAGTAAGATAATTATATATATTAGTATTATAGAGTATCAGATCCCTGATGAATTATTTCAGATAGATTCAGTCAGCGGAGCATGGTACCGTTGCTATTACAAGATCAGAATGCAACCACACATCTTAGATAAGTGGAAGGTTTCCGTCAACCGTGCCTGGAGGGATTGTAGACTCCCCCGAAGATTGGGTTGAGGTGGCTGATTTGACGAGGTAGTTACCAGTTCCGTGCCTAGGAGAGGTTGCAGTTTGGCCGGGCTGTGGGTTGGTAGAGTTATAGTTGACTTATCTAGTAGGCCAATCAGGATTAAGTCCTGCCTATGGGCCACACAACCCTGTCATGAGGCGTTAAATCATGACGTACAATTTTCCAAGGTAAATATTTCAGTTATATATATATATATATACAGATTTACAAAATATCAGCAGATATAGTATGATACTAGAAGTATGAAAAAGTAGAAAATTCAGATATTACAGACATACCTTAAACTATGATAGATGCAAGTTATATTGTATATTGTTTTACCAATTTATACAGTTTCAAATATTGTCAATATAGTATTTATAAAACTCAGTTGCCACACACTAGTAATAGCATATTACCTCTTACTGAGCATTGTCTCATCCCAGTGATTTAATATTTTTCAGGTGATCCAGTTAGGCGAGCGGATCAGGCTCGCAGATAGAGGAGGCGAGTACACTGCCCTATTTGCTAGGTAAGGGTATACAGGAGATAGCGTTTTGAGTAGATGATACTGGGATGATGTGTATATGTGTGTATGGATGGGAAAAGTACTAAAATTCTGGTATTGTATATATGGGTGGACAGTTTTATGTTTTTCCGCTGCGTAGGTGTGTAATATGATTAGGTTTCCTCAGTACTCACTTGGGGCCTGAGATGTTATAACAGATATTATTAGGAGTACCAAAGTATATTATTTTGTAGTTTATTTAAAAAAAAATGGAATGAAATTTCAGGTCGCTACAATAATTCCTACCCTTATCATAATTCATACCTATACTCCGGTAAAAATCATTCTTAAAGTCTACATAATCTATATCTTGGGGCTCTGATACCACATATTGTGACTCGAACCCGTGTATAAATAATTTTACAGTGGAAGCAAATATAACCTCAAATATATTTATTACTAGAATATTAATTACTTTATTACAACAATATCTCCAATATCAAATTTAACATCCTTAAAAATTTCAAAACATTAAAAATATAACTAATTTAATATTTATCCTAAATAAATCTTTCTAATCCCACTCATGTTTTCAGCACACTCTTCAATCCTATATGTAATATGGAATAATGATTGGGGTGAGACGACGATGACGCTCAGTAAGTAAAGTCTAGATTATTATCAGTGTATGACAAAAATGAGTTTTACAGTATCATAATAAATAACATTTAATATTATAGGTCATGTTTACCTATATCTTTTGGTGACGACATCTGGTACATATCCAAGAACTCACTGAGATTGAGCACTTCTCTAATACCCTACTCCTTTCAATAGGCCTATTCAGCAAGTCCCCTGAATTCAGCAAGTCCTTGAACTAAAGTTCTGAGGATTCGGGCATTACGTATCGACGTCCCCATTTGCCTTGATATCACCAAACATATCCCTTAGATATGCAATTAAAACATCATACAATTTTACCATATCTAACATGCAACTTAATTAAATAAAAATAAGCTCATGTCACACGATTTTCGTGTTAAAAGTATGTATTTTTAACACAATATTATAATGCGGTACAT
This sequence comes from Malania oleifera, assembly GCF_029873635.1. Taxonomy (NCBI): domain Eukaryota; kingdom Viridiplantae; phylum Streptophyta; class Magnoliopsida; order Santalales; family Ximeniaceae; genus Malania; species Malania oleifera. The sequence continues at coordinate 29,299,704 of NC_080419.1, read as the reverse complement.
TATCCCAAGATAAATAAACTTGGAAACATTTTAATAAAAATTTGACATAATCAAGCATGCATATCTTTCAATCAAGTCTTCTTTGAAATTTTCTATGAAAAATAAATTAAGAACTTTCCTATTTATAAAGAATTGGAGGAAGGGTATTTTCATAATTTTAGGAATTTCATAAGGATTAATAAATGAAATAAATAAATAAATAAGTAATTAAATTAAAAGGAGGGAGAGAGAGAGAGAGAGAGAGAGAGAGAGGATAAAGACGGAGGGAGAGAAAGACGGATGAAATTAAAGGAGGGGCATGTCACTATCTCATCTGAATTGATTTTAGATGAGGATTGATCTTCAATCCTATCATCCTTTATATTATATTATCTTTTATCTTTATCCTTATATATACATATATATATATAATATTATATTATTTAATTAATTTTAATTTTAAATTTTTTTATTACTACACTAATCATATATATATACTTGGGATCATTATGGCGAAAGTGAATAAACCTCAAATATTATTATACTAGAGCACTAATTAGTTTCATTACAAATATATATCTCGACTATTAAAATTATCATTCTTAAAATTTCTAAAATACACAAACATAATCCAAATGGTAATATACTAATTTTTATTCTAATCTGCTCCTTCTATTTTCACTCATGCACTTGCTACGCCTGATTTCTAGTACGTTCTTCAAAATCATCTCTAATGTAAAATAATATTTGGGGTGAAACGACGCTCAGTAAGTAAAAGAGACTATTATTAGTATGTGGTCAAGATGAGCTTTCACGGTATTATAATTTCGTAAAATAACATTTAATACTGTAACTTCAAAACTGAATTTGAAATAAAAAGTAAACTTAAAAATTACTACATAAAACTATTATTATCAACTATAGCAATAAAATTTTATAACCTTACACTGTAATTGTTAAACTAAACTCGTTAACTTTAAAACTGTAACCATAATACTTTTATATATACACTTTCCTTTATACTTTTTCTTCAAATCATCATTTAGGCCTACTAAAAATAACCCTGTTCACATAAATATATACATATAGTTTCTTTATTTTGTAGAAATATCTCTTACATCTATTAACTGTAAGTCATGTTTACTCCCATGACAGGGTTGTGCGATCCGAAAACTGGATTTAACTGGCTGGCCGACTAAACTAAATCAACTGTAAGTGAAATTTTCCCAATTAAGTCTTGAAAATTTACATCATAAAAATTGCATATATAATTTGAACAATACCATAAAAATTTTACATATAATTTATGGAATAAAAAATGATATCATAACTATTTTGTCATCTCAAATTATTCCATAAAACATGTAACGTAACTTAATAAAATAAGCTTATGTCACACAATTTTCATGCTAAAAATATTTTTCTTGAATAGAAAATAGTAATGTTGTAAATTGCCCGAGGGAATTAGAACATTTATTAACTCAAAAATAAGCACAAGTATATTAAAAATAAAATCGATATAATGAAATATACGTAAAAATAAACTCGAGTAAAATTTAATAAAAGTCTAACATAATCAAATTTACTTACTCTAGTTTAACCCTATGAAACGGTTATAACAAATTTTAACTCTTAAAATGAGATTATAAAGAGTGGAGTGAGAATTTTAAGTGTAAAAATTATCTTTCTACCACTAATTCTTTCACTTATTTTTCCTTCTATTTTCTCTGTAAATATTTTTTTTTTACGTAAAAACTTCGAGATTTAAATAGAGAGAACTTCTCTACTTATAAGCAGTGGGGAGGGACCAATTTTGAAATTGAATTTTCTGGTGAGGGGGCGACTGCAAAATTACCAAGGGAGCTGCGGGAAATTGAGTGGAAGAAGACAACACAATTAATGGGGATAGAGAAATTGATTGGTGGGGAGTGGGGCTAGCATGGGAAAAGGGAATGAAATGAGAAAAATAATAATGGGGAAGTGGGAAGAGATGTATTGCAGAAGAGTCATGGGGAACCAAAAAAAAAAAGTGATGGGAAGGGGTTTTGTCCCCTTTCTTATTATTATATTATTATTTTATTTTTTATTTTTATTTATTTATTTATTTATTTTCTTTCCACTAAGCTTTCCTTTATATTATATTCTATTATTAAATTAATATATATATTTATATATTTATATTTATATGTATATATTTAATTCACTCTTTAGCCGCAAACTTTGACTCTCTTTCTTCTTTTTTAACCTATGTAATTATAATATTATAATATATATATTATAATATTACAATTACATAGGTTGACAAATCATATATGCATACATACATACATACAATTTATATATATATATATATATATATATAATATAATATTATAATTTTATTATTTTCTTAAAATGATGCGTGAAAAACTAAAGGTGGTAATATGCTTTCAATAAAAATATTTATATATATGTACTTATATGTACGCACCCATTATGTCTGCTCTATTTATCTTATGAAATTTCACTTTGATCAGGCTGACCTCTAGTGAGCAATTAAGCCGCAATGGTCTCTGAACATTCGCTTAGACAAGGACTTTTTAGATATCAAACATGGAATCAAAAATCCTAACAGAGAAACACCTTCATATTTGTAACGATCCAAAGAATAATAATATTTAAATAATAAAGAGGGAGGAAAATGGAAACAGTAATAGAAGGAGGCAGCCGACGAACACAGGGGTTTTGTCGACGAGGGTTCTTCAGGATCTTGTCGACGAGGTCCCGTCCCGTCGACTGAAAGATACCGAGAGAGGATTTTGAGAAGTCTGAAATTGGTCAACGAGGGTGCAGGTTTGTCGACGAACTTTCTACAGGACTTGTCGACGAGGTGACGTGGCTCGTTGATGAATCTCGCAGTATAAATAGTGCTAAACTTAGTTTTCTTGTGCAGAAAACTCACTGAACCCTCTCTTCTCTCTCCTCTACAGCCCTTCCCCCTTCTCTCTTCAATTTCAGCCCCGTCAGTCACCGGATCAAAGATTTGAGGCCACCACGACACTCCTAGTAGAGTTCTCTTCAAGTCTGCTTGGGCGGATCGTCGGTGGGATCGAGTCGAATTTCTTCCCAGAATCAGGGTAAGGCCTTTTAGTCAATTTTTGGCCTTCTGGCAGTTGTAGGAAATGATGTAGGCAAAGAAATATTGATATTCTATTCTGGCGAATGTTGTTTTCAAGGTATTGAATGGAGAACCCTGCGGGTGTAGGACCCGTTATAGTAAGGAGATTTTAGCAGAAATCAAGTAAGGGAAATATGCTATGTTAGGCAGTTTTAGAATGATGTTCAGTATGAAATGTATATTTTACCAGATTATTATTCACAATAGAAATTATACAGTTTATTCATTATATTTAATATGTTTTAAATTACTGTGTGGCTTGAGAATATAGATATAGTACAAAACTATGTTTTACAGTATTTTCAAAGTATGTTATACAAAATATACAGATAGTGAATATGTTTTACAGAATAAACAGACAGAGGAAATATTTTATAGTAATTATAGAATACCATGATTATATAGTTGATACAGATACTGTTTACAGTACCATGACATACAGTTTTACAGTTTATTTCAGAAATACAGTTGATACAGATACAGCTTATCACAGCGTCATGATTTATACAATTATTATAGAATCATAGTAAAACAGATAGTTGTATATGGAGATGTATTATATAGTATTAGACCCTGTTGGACCATTATAGTTTACAGAGCACGGTACCGTAGCTATATACAGTATAGAGTGCAACCACCTATTCAGATAATACGTGGTATAAAGGTTGATCGCATAGAGCCCACGAGTGGACAGGCTCCCCATTAGATATGGGTTAAGGAGGGCTGATCAGACCGATGGAGTATATTGGTTTATCCTGGTCGGCCAACCAAGATAGATCCCGCCTACGGGCCGCACAACCCTGTCATGCGGGGTTAAATCATGACACATTATTATCCACAAGGAAGTTTTCAGTTATTGTTATGTATATACATATTTACAAAGACATAAAATATACTTATATATATTTATATTAGAAGTATTTTGAGTAGAAACCTAAAAGTACAGATATGTTAAGCAACAGGGAAAAGGTGATAGTTTATATTACTGGTATTGTATTTACAGATTCAGTGATACATAATTATATAGTAATAGATTTTCACAGTATTATAACTCAATTGCCACACACTAGCAATAGCATATTTTATCTTACTGAGCGTTGGTTCATTCCAATTACTTTAACATTTTTTAAGTGATTCAGGTAGGCGAGCAGATCAGGCTCGCAAATAGAGGGGCCTCAGTATTGCCCTGACAGTAGTGTGAGTATTTTTTGGGAGTATTTTTGTATAGCCCTAGCCAGTTGAGGGTATTTTGGGAAACAGTCATATATGTATATTTTGGGAAACCTTTTAGCACTCTGCTATTGTATATAAGTATATATGGTTATGTTTATTTGATTTATACTTCTTGTTGCTTAGGTTGATAGTTGGTTTTAATCCAGTTTGTTATCAAAGCATTATAAATGTCATAGTATATAATTTTGTTTTTTTTAAAAACCCTAGTTAAATAGCAGGTTGTTACAATTTGGTATCAAAGCCTAGGTTGCTAAGTTCTGTAGACTTTAGAGTGCACCAGAAGCAATACCTGAGTATAGGAAAGGATTTGAGATTCGCTCTATGGTTTGGGTACAAGATTACCGTGGTGGTTTCTGTGTTTTTCCTAGGATGACAATTTCAGGAAACCATAGTAAACTATTGTCGGGTCATGTGTCTAGGTGACAGAACTGGATATTGAGTTAAGGTCAGGGAAGGTAATTAATTTTGAATTGGTATAGGATATGTATGTATAGGAGATAAGCTACTTAAGTGTGTTTCTTGTTTTCAGGATGGACCCGGGAATTAGCGGCATGAATGCTGGGGAGGATAGGCCAGGACCTTCCAGTATAGGTGGAGGAGATACAGATGTTGTGCTGCACAGCGCCACTCAGTAGGTGATGGCTGAGATGGCCAGGAGCTCTGGGGAGCATGGCTACTCGACCGAGCAGTTTACGCGAATGAAGCCTCCATCCTTTGCTGGAGGAGATGACCCGATTGTAGTTGAGAATTGGGTCCAGGACATCAAAGAGACGTTGGCAGTGCTTCCTTGTTCGGATGAGCAGAAGGTAGTATTTGTAGCATATAAGCTGAGAGGGGAGGCAAAGCGCTAGTGGAGATCAGCGTGACTAATAGAGGAGCAGAGGTCGGTTCCAGTACCAGTGACGTAGGATCGATTCAAGGATCTGTTCTTTGAGCGGTATTTCCCTGCTATCGTTCGAAGCGCGAAGGCAGTAGAGTTTATGCATCTGATACAAGGGCAGATGACCGTATCTTAGTACGCGGCTCAGTTTATCGAGTTGTCACGTTTTGCTCCACATCTGGCACCTGATGAAGAGAAAAAGGCAAGGAAGTTTGAGGAGGGATTGAGGCAGAATTTGTTTGAGCGGGTGATTAGCTTCAAAACTTAGACATTTACAGAGGTTGTAGACAGAGTTGCAATCATTGAGAGTGGTATACGGAGGGGTCTTGCGACTCAGAGTCAAAGGAAGAGGTCTGCGCCTCAGGACTTTCAGGTTGGCTCTAGTAGGGGTCCATGGAGAGAAGGTCGTGATAGGAGAGATAAAAGGCAGATGGCGGGACCTTGGGGGAATCAGGGTGCGCCGATCATCCCGGTATGTCAGACGTGCAGGAGACGTCATTTAGGGGAGTGCCGGGTAAGGAAAGATGTATGTTATCAATGTGGGAGACTCGGCCACATGGCACGTGCATGCCTAGGACTGCCAGACCAGGTCCCAACTCCCAGACCCTATCGAGGAGGATATCAGGCACCCCGTGGAGGATAGCAGAGGAATGTGGCCTCGGCGAGGGTTTACGCGTTGACGCTGGGTGATGTTGAGGCTGCCGCGGATGTGGTGACAGGTACTTTTACTATTTTATCACATTATGTTATTATTTTATTTGATTTAGGTGCTACTCATTCCTTTGTCTCTGCATCGTACATTAAATTATCTAGAAGTGAGACTCAGTTATTAGATAGAGAATTGTTAGTAGCTACATCATTAGGGTCAGTGTTGAGGTGTGAAAGGGTACTCAGAGGCCATCCAATAGAAATTCAGGGGAGAGTGCTACCAGCAGACTTGATAGTGTTTGATATGTGTGGGTTTTATGTTATACTGGGTATGGATTGGTTGGCAACTAATCACGTCAGTAGTGATTGTTCTCAGAAGGAAGTAATTTTCAGACCCCCTGGTAAGCAAGAATTCAGGTTTGTTTGCTCTCGTGTACGTGCTCCATCGCAGCTAGTATCAGCAATGCAGGTGAGTAGATTACTTCTAGACGGAATTCAAGGGTTTTTGGCTTTTGTAAAGGAAGTGTTAGAGAATGAAGTGAAGCTTGATAGTACCTCATTCGTACGAGAATTTCCAGATGTTTTTCCAGAGGAGCTACCAGGGTTGCCTCCCGAACGTGAGGTGGATTTTCCCATAGATTTACCTCCAAGGACGGCACCGATTTCTAAGGTTCCTTATCGTATGGCTCCAGCTAAGTTGGTAGAATTGAAGAATCAGTTGCAATACTTGCTAAATAGGGGATTTATACAACCCAATGTATCGCCATGGGGAGCTCCAGTGTTGTTTGTAAAGAAGAAAAATGGGTCTCTGAGGATGTGTATTGATTATAGAGAAATCAACAAGGTTACTATTAATAATAAATACCCTCTACCCCGTATTGACGATTTGTTTGATCAATTCTAGGGTACACACGTATATTCCAAGATCGACCTCAGATCAAGTTATCATTAGGTGAGGGTAAAAGCAGAGGATGTTGCAAAGACAACTTTTAGGACCAGGTATGGGCACTACGAATTCCTCATTATACTGTTTGGTTTAACGAATGCCCCACTTATGTTTATGGATTTAATGAATAGAGTTTTTCACCAATATCTGGACCAGTTTGTGGTGGTTTTTATTGATGATATATTGGTGTATTCGAGGAGTTTTGAGGATCATTAGATGTATTTGAGACGAGTACTGCAAACTCTCAGGGAAGAGAAGTTCTATGCCAAGTTTAGCAAGTGTGAGTTCTAGCTTGAGAAGATTGTATTTTTAGGCCACGTGATCTCAGGAGACGATATATTAGTGGATCCCCGCAAGATCGATGCAATAGTGAAGTGGGCCAGGCCAAAGAACGTGCAGGAAGTTAGAAGTTTCTTGGGACTGGCTAGTTATTATCGTCGGTTTGTTGAGGGGTTTTCGGCTTTGTCAAGACCTCTCACACGTTTGACCAAGAAGAATGCCAGATTTGTGTGGGATGAAGAATGCGAGTAGAGTTTTCAGGAATTAAAGCAGCGGCTTGTCACTGCACCAGTACTGACGATTCCATTAGGAGGTGATGGGTATGTGATTTACAGTGACGCATCTTTGAAAGGGCTTGGTTGTGTTCTGATGCAGCATGGTAGGGTGGTGGCGTATGTGTCCAAACAATTGACAGAGTATGAAAAGAACTACCCTACTCACGATCTGGAATTGGTTGTGGTTGTACATGCACTAAAGATCTGGAGACATTACTTATATGGTAAGAAATGTGAAATATTTTCAGATTACAAGAGCCTAAAGTGCATCTTTACACAAAAAGAGTTAAACATACACCAGAGGAGATGGTTAGAACTCATCAAGGATTATGACTGTACCATCAGTTACCACCCAGGTAAAGCAAATTGGTGGCTGATGCTTTGAGCCGTAAATCAGAAAATACAGAATAGTTAGCCGTAGTAGTTCAGCACCCAATTCAGATGGACTTAGAAAGACTCGGTGTGGAGTTAGTGGAAGATGGTCCTCAGTCGCTTATTTCCAGTTTGGTTGTACAACCTACACTTTATGAGCGAATTAAAGCTGTGCAAAGAGATGATCTGGAATTGGCAGAAGTGATAGCCAGAATACAAGATGGTCAGGGGGAAGAATTCAGCATTTCTAACGATGGGGCTCTGAAATTTCGCACCAGATTGTGTGTGCCTGCAAATGACAGTATCAGGAGGACGATTCTAGAAGAGGCACACAGATCTCTATACACTGTCCATCCTGGCAGTATGAAAATGTATAGGGATCTGCGGGAGTATTTCTGGTGGAGTGGCATGAAGAGGGAAATAACAGAGTTTGTGCAGCAGTATTTGACGTGCCAGCAGGTTAAGGCTGAGCACCAGAGGCCGACTGGTCAATTGCAGCCACTTTTCATTCCCAAATGGAAATGGGAGCACGTGTCTACAAATTTTGTCACTGGGTTACCGCTGGCGCGGCATGGTCAGAATGTCGTCTAGTTAATTGTTGATAGGTTGACAAAGACAGCTCACTTTCTACCTATTAGGATTAGCTACCCTATGAACAGGTTAGCAGAGATTTACATATAGGAGATTGTTTGACCCCATGGAGTGTCAGTATCCATAGTCTCGTACCGTGATCGACGTTTTACATCACGGTTCTGGAGGAGCTTACAGGAGGCATTAGGGACTCAGCTAGCTTTCAGCATCGCTTTCCATCCTCAGACTAATGGTCAGATAGAGAGAACGATTCAGGTACTTGAGGATATGTTGCGAGCATGTGTATTGGATTTTAGGGGTAGCTGGACTCAGTATATGCCATTGGTGGAATTTGCCTACAACAACAGCTATCAGGCTAGCATAGGCAGGGCCCCTTATGAAGCACTTTATGTAGGAAGTGTCGTTCCCCTTTATACCGGAGTGAGCTGGGTGAGAGGCGAGTTTTGGGACCAGAAATAGTTCAGCAGGCATACGATAAAGTTTGACTCATTCGAGATTGAATCAGTGTAGCACAGAGTCGACAAAAAAGCTACGCAGATACTCGCCACCGAAAACTGAAATTTGGAGTAGGTGATCATGTATTTCTGAAAATAGCACCGCTGGAATCATGAGGTTTGGGAAGAAGCGTAAGTTGAGTCCTATGTTTATTGGCCCATTTGAGATACTCGAGAAGATTGGGTCAGTTGCTATCGACTGGCTTTACCGCCATCTCTATTCAGAATTCACAATGTGTTTCACGTTTCTATGTTAAGGAAATACGTCCCAGATCCTTCCCATATTATCAGCTACGCCAAATTGGAGCTTAGTAATGCTTTGTCATATGAACAAGCTCCAGTACAGATCCTAGATAGAAAAGAACATGAATTACACAGTAAGAAAATATCACTAGTCAAAGTCCTGTGGAGGAACCACACGATAGAAGAAGCTTCTTGGGAGCTTGAAAATGAGATTAGACAGAAATACCCCCACCTATTTAGTGGGTCATTGCAGTGATGTGTAGATTAAAGTAGTGATAATCTTGTTTTGTACAATGTAATTGTAATGTAGAGTATAGAATAGATAGTATTTTGGTTTTTGGGGAAATTTTCTTTTATACTTGTAATCTCCCAGAACAACCCATGTAACTACAGTATTCCTCCGCCATAAGTAAGGGCAGGTAATAAAATAAGTAGACTGTTTTGCCTTTAAAGAGATGATGAGTTATATGAATAGTAAATTTCGAGGACTAAATTTTATAAGGAGAGGAGAACGTAACGACCCGAAGAATAATGATATTTAAATAATAAAGAGGGAGAAAAATGGAAACAGTAACAGAAGGAGGCAGTCGAATTCTTCAACGACATTGCATTTTGGAGGTGATAATTCCAAGAAATTTCCAAGGCCTCGTCGATGAACATAGGGGTTTCGTCAACGAGGGTTCTTCAGGATCTCGTCGATGAGAAGATACCAAGAGAGGATTTTTGGAAGTGTAAAATTCATCGACGAGGGTGCAGGTTTGTCGATGAACTTTCTACAGGACTCATCGACGAGGTGATGTGACTCGTCGACAAATCCTGCAGTATAAATAGTGTTAAACCTAGTTTTCTTCCGCATAAAACTCACTGAACCCTATCTTCTCTCTCCTCTACGGCCCTTACCCCTTCTCTCTTTGATTTTGGCCCCATCAGTCACCGGATCGACGATCTGAGGTCAGCACGACATTCCTGGCGAAGTTCTCTTCAAGTCTGCTGGGGCGGATTGTCGGTGAGATCGAGTCGAATTTCTTCCTAGAATCAGGGTAAGGTCTTTTAGTCAATTTTTGGCCTTTTGGAAGTTGTAGGAAATGATGTAGGCAAAGAAATATTGATATTCTATTCTAAAGAATGTTGTTTTCAGGGTGTTGAGTGGAGAATCCTGTGGGTGTAGGACCCGTTACAGTAGGGAGATTTTAGCAGAAATCAAGTAAGGGAAATATGCTATGCTAGGCAGTTTTAGAATGATGTTTAGTATGAAATGTATATTTTACCAGATTATTATTCACAATAGAAATTATACAGTTTATTCAGTATATTTAATATGTTTTAAATTACTGTGTGGCTTGAGAATATAGATATAGTACAAAACTATGTTTTACAGTATTTTCAAAGTATGTTATACAAAATATACAGATAGTGAATATGTTTTATGGAATAAACAGACAGAGGAAATATTTTATAGTAATTACAGAATATCATGATTATATAGTTGATACAGATACAGTTTACAGTACCATGACATATAGTTTTACAGTTTATTTCAGAAATACAGTTGATATAGATACAGTTTATCACAGCGTCATGGTTTATACAGTTATTACAGAGTCATAGTAAAACAGATAGTTGTATATAGAGATGTATTATATAGTATCAGACCATGTTGGAACATTATAGTTTACAGAGCACAGTACTGTAGTTATATACAATATAAAGTGCAACTACCTATTTAGATAATACGTGGTATAAAGGTCGATCGTATAGAGCCCATGAGTGGACATGCTCCCCATCAGATATGGGTTGAGGAGGGTTGATCAAACTGATGGAGTATATTGGTTTATCCTGGTCGGCCAGCTAGGATAGATCTCGCCTATGGGCCACACAACCCTGTCATGGGGGGTTAAATCACAACACACAGTTATCCACAAGGAGGTTTTCAGTTATTATTATGTATATACAGATTTACAGAGACAGAAAATATACATATATATATATATATATATTAGAAGTATTTTGAGTAGAAACCTAAAAGTACAGATATGCTAAGCAACAAGGAAAAGGTGATAGTTTATATTATTGGTATTGTATTTACAGATTCAGTGATACATGATTATATAGTAATAGATTTTCACAGTATTGTAACTCAATTGCCACACACTAGCAATAACATATTTCATCTTATTGAGCGTTGGCTCATCCCAATTACTTTAACATTTTTCAGGTGATCCAGGTAGGTGAACAGAACAGGCACATCCCTATTAGATATGGGTTGAGGTGGGTTGATCAGACCGATGGAGTATATTGGTTTATCCTAGTCAGCCAGTTAGGATAGATCTCGCCTACGGGCCACACAACCCTGTCATGGGGGGTTAAATCATGACACACAGTTATCCACAGGGAAGTTTTCAGTTATTATTATGTATATACAAATTTACAGAGACAGAAAATATACTTATATATATATATATATATATATATATTAGAAGTATTTTGAGTAGAAACCTAAAAGTACAGATATGCTAAGCAATAGGGAAAAGGTGATAGTTTATATTATTGGTATTGTATTTACAGATTCAGTGACACATGATTATATAGTAATAGATTTTCACAGTATTGTAACTCAATTGCCACACACTAGCAATAACATATTTCATCTTACTGAGTGTTGGCTCATCCCAATTACTTTAATATTTTTCAGGTGATCTAGGTAGGTGAACAGAACAGGCTCATCCCCATCAGATATGGGTTGAGGTGGGTTGATCAGACTGATGGAGTATATTGGTTTATCCTGGTCGGCCAGCTAGGATAGATCTCGCCTACGGGCCACACAACCCTGTCATGGGGGGTTAAATCATGACACACAGTTATCCACAGGGAAGTTTTCAGTTATTATTATGTATATACAGATTTACAGAGACAGAAAATATACTTATATATATATATATATATATATATATATATTAGAAGTATTTTGAGTAGAAACCTAAAAGTACAGATATGCTAAGCAATAGGGAAAAGGTGATAGTTTATATTATTGGTATTGTATTTACAGATTCAGCGATACATGATTATATAGTAATAGATTTTCACAGTATTGTAACTCAATTGCCACACACTAGCAATAACATATTTCATCTTACTGAGCATTGGCTCATCCCAATTACTTTAACATTTTTTAGGTGATCCAGGTAGGTGAACAGAACAGGCTCGCAGATAGAGGGGCCTTAGTATTGCCCTAACAGTAGTGTGAGCATTTTTTGGGAGTATTTTTGTATAACCCTAGCCAGTTGAGAGTATTTTGGGAAACAGCCATATATGTATATTTTGGGAAACCTTTTAGCACTCTGGTATTGTATATAAGTGTATATGGTTATGTTTATTTGATTTCTACTTCTCGCTGCTTAGGTTGATAGTTGGGTTTAATCCAATTTGGTATCAGAGCATTATAAATGTTATAGTATATAATTTAAAAAAAAAAAAACCCCTAGTTAAATAGCAGGTTGTTACAATATTGATGCTAAATTAATGATCATACTTATTATTTTATTATTATTATTATTATACTCTACTTGTATATATATTTTTAGGGTCATCACATCCTCCCTCCTTATAAAAATTTCGTTCTCGAAATTTGCTAATTTAAAATAAGTGTTGTATAATAGATTGCGCTCTTGATTTGAAAGGAGTAATTTGATGGGAGGTTTGACTAAGTCTGATGATAGAATGAGGGCCAATTTAGTGGAATATTTTCTCTAGAGACTGAAGTGAAAATCATTGGTTTAATACAGGTTGAAGTAGAAGAACTCAAAATATATGGGAAAAAATTGAAATTGAACAATTTTTTTATATATATGTGTATATATATATATCCTATAGAAATAAATTACAGAAAAATTCGTCCCTTCTCCCCCATCTTTAATGAACACGTGTGTGCTTAAGTTAAAGTTTTAGTTCAACGTTAGCATTTATTGAAGTGCTAATAGTGTCACTAATGTCTGCCCAGGATCTTTTTTGGCGGCGTTGGACTCTTGCAACGTCACCGGCTTGGGTTGGAAAAAGGGGAAGAATGTCTTTTTGCTCGGTAGGGGAGGAAGGGCTGCTCTCTTCTCCTTGTGGTCTCGGGTGGAAATGCTCATAATGGGCCATCGAGCACCAGTACATGTGTCTCAATACATATTGGAGCTGCTAGTAGTGGGTGAATAGACCAGCATTCAAAAACCCTCACTGTGGTGACTACGGTGCCTATATGAGTGATAACAGTGATGAACTCCATAGCCGGAGCATTGCTGATAGGGATGAGGGTGCTGGCACGAGCATTCGAGGTAGTAATAGGGGCGCTGCTCAGGGTGGCAGTGTTGAAAGAGGTAATATCGATGACTGGTGGGGCAGTAGTTGTAGTGGCGGCCTCCTCAACTAATCCTCGCCTACGCCTACAGTTTTTGAACCAAAAGTGTACATTCTTTGGTTCGATTGGACCACAAAGTCAAAATCGTGCCACGAGCAAGGAAGCCAGCTCCACATAAGGGAGTTCCCCTTTATTGCTGCGGAAGGCCTCCTTTAGAATCTCTAGATGTTCCTCTTTAGGCTTCCACTTATGGATTGGTGATCTAGTGCTGCTTTCAACAACTTGGGGAGTTGGGTGATTTGACAACATTTTCAGTTGAATGAAGTGAGTATGGAGACAACCAAAGGGGAAAGTTGGGAAAAGTGAACCTCTGCGAACCAAGATGCGGTTGTTCAAGATGGAAGAAGGTTGATAAATGAAAACGTAATGCTTAGAGTTTGAGGAGGGTAGACCTTTTTTTATTAGGAAGGGGTCTCTTGTTACTACCTGAATTATGGCAGTAGGTGTCAAAGATAGTGATGCGTGTCGCAAAAATCAAGAGAGAGCGATGCATGTCGTGAAAATCAAGCGAGCGACGCGTATCACAAAAATCAAGAGAGAGTGACGTGTGTCGTGAGAATCGAGAGAGAGCATGTTACTGAAGTCATTGGCTGCACAGTGACTTCCACCCCTTTTCGTTTGACAAAAAACGCCTTTTTCGTAAATAGAGACGTAAAAGGGAATCAAGGCTCTTTTCATGCTCCTATAGCTTCATTAATGCCTTAGCTATAATGAACCCCACCCTTAGGTCACCACTTGGGTTCATGGCCTAGTGGTAAGGAGCTGACCGTACATCCATGAGGTTGCGGTTTCGAGTCTTGGCCCCCCCTCACTTGGCCCAAGTGGTCTCATGCCCTGAACTTGCTTCGGGGGTAAGTGAGCTGCAGCCGATGATTTCCACCCATAAGGTTACTTTTTTACTGCTATAGTACCTTTTATTTTTTATTTATTTATTTTATTAAGTTACTTTGAGCCACCAATGTATATTTTTGTATAAGGAGCTCTACTCTAATATATACTACTATGGATAACCTTAGTCAGGGTTGGTTAATTTCCTTAACTATCTTGGAAGAATAAGCTACAATAATTGAATGATGATGACTGCAGTTCAGTTAAAATTGACTTGCTGCCAATGCAAGCACGCATACCTTTCTTGGAATTGTATACATGATTAAATATATATAATTTTCTAAATCATTGTTACTCAATAATATCACATTTATTTCTAACCTTAATTTTTTTTTATTGTCATTTTTTATTTTTTATATTCTATTATTATTATTATTATCATTTTATTATTATTATTATTATTATTATTGTTAGCCTTAGTGGCTACACCATCATTGTTTAATGTGTTTTGATGATATTAACCTACATGTTGTTCCTAATGTTTTCCTATCTTTGCAGATCATGTTTAGTACAGGTACTCGTACATAAATTATTGGATCGAAGGAAAAGATCAGACCGAGTAGACGTCAAGAAGGAAAGATCAAATGGACACGTACTCAGAATGACCCAAGCACAACCAAGGAAAGCTTAAGTGTATAAATTAATTGTAATAAGGGTTGTGTGAGTGAGTGCGTATTATAACTCTTGCGATGTGTATCTTGCATGATTCTCGAGTAAGAGTTGAGCCATTGCATAAGCATACTAGGACACATAAGTTTATAGGATTGCACTAAAGACATAAACACAAACTCACCTTTCATAGCTTTCTAAGTTTAAACAAGAGTTTGTCAAATGAATCCTAAAACTCAAATATGTTTTCAAAGGGACAAGTTTTTAACATCCTAATTTTAAGAACATTTTTATACTTAGTCCCGATTGTGTTAAAACAAGTTTAATGTCCTAAAGGTTCAAAGAAAGTCGAGTATATTTTCAAAAGGACATACTAAGCATATAAGATATCAAAATGGGTTTTCAAACGTGTTTTATTAATTAAAATATCTTATATTCAAAATGAAACTCATTTGGACAAGTTTTAATCTTCATTAGACTTAATATATTTCATATAATTTTGTCTAAGAATGATTTGAGTCATTAAAACACTTTTTGACAAGGAAAAACAAAGTAATCGTCACTGCCATAGTCCAGTCTTGAGTCCTGAACATCTTACGGTATTTTGGGCATAACTTTTTCTATAAAATTCCAAATGGGACGATCTTGGTGTCCCTAGAAAGCTAAGACAAAATTTCACAACTTTCATCTTGGTGAATATTTCTGATTCAGGGACCTTGTCAACGAAATTCAGATTTCGTCGACGAATTCTGGGCAGAAGCGCCCCAACGGGCGGAAAACGGCTAGTTTGCCAAATAAAGTATTTTTCTTCCCCTCAACGGCTAGTTAATGGCTCCTAAGGTTCTTGGGCTATAAATACAAGCTTTTAGACTTGTATTAATATGGTTTTGAGCATTGTTGATCATATTTGTGAAAAATATCATTTTATCCAAAACCTAAGCACTTTGCACTTTGCATTTTAGTTATCCTTCACGAGTGCTCAATCCTCTCTTACTCACTTATCTTGTAAGATTCATTCCTTGAGAGAATAGAGTGAGGATTTGGCTGTGTTTCATATTGGCTCATTTAAGGAGCATTAAATTGTATTTCCAATCTCTTGTAAGGTTCTTTGTGAACCATTGTTGTAAGGTTCTTTGTGAACCGAAGCGAAGGCTCTTGGTGAGCGCGGTAGGGGTTCGTTCCCAAGTGTAGGGATTTGTTCTCGAGTTGTAAGGCTTCTCCGCCGGTGAAGGAGTATCTTTAGTGGATTGTGGAATCCTTGGCTTGATGCTAAGGTGTGGACGTAGGCTTGATGCCGAACCACGTAAAAATACCAGTGTTGTTCTTTCTCTCCCTTACACTCTTTATTTTATATCTTGTGCATGATTTATATTTATATTGCGATATAATTTCTTGTATCTTGCCAAAAGTTTTTATTTTGTAGAAAAATACGTATTCCGCAAAAAGAGTCTATTCACCCCCCTCTAAACTATATACTCCGGGCTGGGACTTCCAACAATTATTATTATTATTATTATATTATAAGCAATCTGCAGATGAGCCATAACAATTGACCTTTTTTAAAAAAAAAATTTAATTTTTTTATTAAAATATTATAATAATTATATATTTTTTTTTTAAAAATCTTCTTCTCTTCCTCGCCCCTTTTATTGTCTTTTTTTTTTTAATATATATAATAATATTATTATAATATATATATATATATATATATATATATATTATTTTATGTTAATGTATAGTTTACAAGCATTGATAGTCAAAATTGTGGACTTTCATTTTGTTTTTGATAAGCATGCAGTTGGGTGCATATGAAGTGCATGCTACTTAAAAAATATTATATGATATTTTATATATATATATATATATATATATATATTTGCTTTTTTTTATGAAATTATTAATGCTTTCCTATATATATTTTTCATATATTTATATATTTGATTAAATTATGAATATGAAATTTTAAATTGTTACTGCACGTGAATTAAAACTTAATTATGAAACATTATGTGTACGTGTTTCTGCAAACCTAAATAATATATTTTAAAACTAATTAACGTGTCTCCACAATAATACTATTATTTTTCTTAGAGAATATAGGATTGTTACTTGTCATTGGGAGCCTCCACATTAATTTCATTTCCTCGAATAGTCGTGTTACTATCTTTAGGATCCATTCTTAAACAATAACCAAATGTTATTTTAAAATCATAAATCTATTGTTAACGCATAACAATGTAATAGAATAAAAGAAAACATCCTAAACTACTTAATCCTACCCACATCATGATTTATGTCTAAACTCTGGTAAAAGTTATTTGTTAGAGTCTACAAAACCTATAACCTATGTGTTGTGATATGGATGGGATAAATACGAAGTAAAGCGGAATAAATACAACAAGTAAATGAAACACAACCAGAAAATGATAAACAACAAGAACAATAACAAGATTTACGTGGTTCAGCAAGCCTACATCCATGGAAGTAATGTCACAAGAATTTCACTAAGAAAATATCAAAGTACACAATACACTTATCAAATGATCACTCTTCCCATCAATACATGTGTAACACCCCGACCCGTCACGTGGGGCCCGGGGTGCTACTTTAGTGACGTTTGTATATCTGATACCATATTCATCATATAATAGCAGCGAAAATAAATGATACATTCTCCTAAAGTACATTACCAGAGTTCTAAACTACCTTTATAAACAAATGTCTTTAAATATCCATATTACAGACCATAGTATAATACAAAACTCAACTCAGTCCATATGACCATAATACATATCCAGGGACCTTAAACATAACTTAAATACATTAGAATTCTTACAGACACTCACAAAAACTAAACTGGCTATCACCCCGCCTCGGAGTTCACTAAGCACGATCTTGAGATGGTCTTGAAAAGATGATTTGTATATTAGGGTGAGACACTTCTCAGTAAGGCAGATTAAGTTAATATCAATGTGTGACCAACGCGAGTTTTAATGTATACAAAATATCATTAGTTTTTAATTAACCACAATTATAAAATCATTCCCCTGCCATACTCACACACTCACACAATTATTTATCAACGAAAGTTCCTAAGGATATAGGAGATTACATGCCCATACAAGTAGCTCCCCTCTGCTCTAATACGTTATGCAACCTGGTATGACTACTATTGAAACTTATCATGGTTATTAGGGTACTCGCCTTTCTCAGCAAGCCCTCGAGCGAAGAGTTTAGTTCTCTATAAACATTCATGCATTTTAATTCATATACAAATACTCACACCTTTACAGTTGAAAAATATTCATTTGCTTCCTCAGTATAAACCATTTTAATAAATAATAACACCATTTACATAAATTAACAGATATGCATAAAAGACACTCCTTGGGACTAAACACCATTTACTTCCCCTATGGTACAGGTTGTGCGGCCCAAAGGCTGGACTTATGCCCTAGGAGATCAGCCCAGACATAGTCAAAGTAACCATCTGCAAGTACGTCTGTAGGCATCCAAAACTCAATTACAGGTCCACTAATCTTACCACTTCCTGGTCCGGCCCCCAGGAAAGGTACCTCATCCTTACACAGGCTAAACGGAAAAAACCACCCTACACCTCTCACTATAGTGTGGGCGCACATGGTCTCAAAATAATTCCCTAACAACTGTGCTCACAATACAACTGGTCCTCAGGGTTCTCAAACCATATCATACAATTTAAGTAATAAAAATTGTAGTATAAATCTCATTTCATTTACAACTTGTCATTTAATAAAACTCGAACCCCGACCATCAAACAAAAACTCGGCCTGCAGCCATTAAATAAAACCTGGTATCTTGCAAAGGCAGTTCCAGTATATTTCACAAACAATTCAGTATTTTTCACAACCATACCCAAATTTAGTTATACCATAACCCATACCGATTATTCATCTGCCACACAATTTCAATATTTGAATATAACCATTTAAACAACCAGGAAAACACAGTTTGAAGTTCGTAAGATAAAACCCAGTTTTCCACCGTTTGTTTTACCTAAATTACCATATCATATATCCTAAATTTATAAAGTCTACTTTGAACGGTCGATTTTCAAAATAACCCTTGAGATAATATATATATATATATATATATATATATATATATATATAGCAGTTTATTCGGTTTAAACTTAATAAAAACCTAATTTAACTTAATCCCCGTATCTTTTTCCCCGAAGCTACACCTGCAGGGATCCCAAAATTGTGCCTGCGGGCTCACGCGAACCTAAATTCATAAATCCTAGTTTAATCAACTCAATTCCAGGTAAAATACTATTTTAACATTCCCTAAACTCACAAATTCCAAATAAATGATTAAACTCCCAAAAATATCAAATTTTCTTAATTCCCTAAATCTTACCCTAGCCTTAGAGTGGTGTTTGGAAAGCCCAGTTCAAAAATCTACTCCACTAGACTTGTAGATAAAAGCTCCTAGATCGTCGTGGTGGTTTCTGATTGTCAGTTTGGCTAAAGATTGGGTAGAAATGAAAGAGAGAGAGTGGGTTTACCTTATCCCAGGAGTGGTGCCTGCACACCCCAATCACAAATCCACTTCGGTTAAAATGTTGATGGCAGAGAATGGAACCTAGGGGTATTTTTCATTTTTCGATTAGCACACGTTTGACTGAGAAAATCGAGGAGCAAGAGAGAGAGAAGGCGGAGGAGAGAGAGAGAGAGAGAGAGAGAGAGCGACTACAAGGGGTCTTAGGACCTTCAATTTTAATTTCAAAATTGAATCTCAGGAAGCTAGTCTTCTTAAGTAAGTTTCCTAACATATATAATATATATTATTATATTATTATATTATATTATATTATATTATATTAATATTATATTATATTATTTAATTAATAATAATAATTTATTTTATTAATTTATTTATTTACTTATTTTTTACACTCCCAAGCATATCATTTTCTAAGGCATTACAACATGTCCAGAATGACATATATAACAGTCCCTTGGAAGTTTCCCTCCAATTACCCAACCACCCCAACATTCAAATTCAAAATTCAAAAAACTACTCGCAGCCCAGACGCACTCGTCGACGAGTACAGGGATTCAATGAAAATTCAGAGAAGGACACTCGTCGACAAGAATAAGGGCATTCGTTGATGAACCCATTTTCTGCTCTCGGTATCCCCAAAACTCTAAGATTTTTTTGCTATCGGAATCTACTCGTTGACGAGCACAGGGCACTCGTTGACGAGTCCCTACTGTGTTGCCCCTTTTTGTTTTTATTCCTTCTTTGTTTATGCAATCCAAAGTATAAAAGCCACACCACAAACAACAATCTCCACTTAGGCCATTATATGCCCCTTAGGAAAATCCTAAAAAACATGTCTAATTGCTCCACCTTAAACTTGAAACACTCGGTTGGGTTTTTCTTCCTTCTATCAATTGGAGACATGGAGTAAGTCCTAGCAATGCTTGAACTTCTTAGAAGTAACTGATTTCTTTAGAATATCCGTTGCATTTTCAGACGTGTGAACTTTCTCCAACACAAGCGCACCCCGAAGCAATCTATTCCCAAACCTTGTGGAACCTCATATCAATGTGCTTGGTTCTAGCATGGTATATCTGATTCTTCACCAAGTAAATGACACTCTGACTATCATAATGCAGCACCACTCCATCTTGCTGTAACCCCAACTCTCTGACTAAATAAGTAAGTCATAAGGCTTCCTTTGCAGCTTCGATACTGCCATATATACCGCCTCAGTCGTGGATAATGCTACCAGAGACTGTACCATGGATCTCCAATATATCGGTCCTCCTATAAGGGTAAACACATATCCCGTTGAAGGCCTTCTGTCATCCATATCTCCAGCATAATTAGCATCTACAAACCCCATAACAAAAGGACAACCATATTGTTTGCCGAACATGATGCCATATCCCGATGTACCCCATAAGTATCTGAGTATCCATTTGATAGCTTCCCAATGTTGTCTTCCTGGATTAGAGAGAAACTTACGTACCACGCTCACTGCATGAGCCAAATCTGGCCTCGTACACACCATGACATACATTAAACTCCCCACGGCACTAGCATAAGAGACCTTTGACATGTCCTTGATTTCCTCATCCGTACTTGGGCAATCTGCAGTAGAAAACTTGAAATGATTCGCTGGATGTGTACACACCGGTCTTACATTAGCCATGCTAAACCTCTCCAACACCTTATGCACATAACCACCCTAAGCTAGCCATAATCTCCCTTCAATTCTGTCACAACGAATCTCAATCCCAAGTATATTCTTGGCCAAGCCGAGATCCTTCATGTCAAATTCCTTATACAACAGGTCCTTTAATTGATTCACCTTAGTTAAATATTTTGTAGCTATCAACATGTCATCGACGTACAGTAACAAGAAAATAAGAGAATCATCCTCAAGCTTGTTCACATATACGCAGCAGTTACACTCACACGTTTTGTAGCTAATCTTGATCATGTAAGAATCAAACCATTTATACCATTTCCTTGGAGACTATTTCAGCCCATAAAGGGATTTCTTCAACCTGCAAACAAAGTTTTCTTTTCCTGGTTCAATGAATCCCTCTGGCTGTACCATGTAGATTTGTTCCTCCAAGTCACCATAAAGAAACGTCGTCTTCACGTCCATTTGTTCCAAATGAAGATCATAATGGGCTACCAACCCCAACACAATTCTAATAAAAGTATGTCGAACCACTGGAGAAAATATCTCTTCATAATCTATCCTCTTCTTCTGTGAGTATCCTTTTTCTACCAATCGTGCCTTGAATTTCTCTCCTTCCTTTTTTGAAATTGTCTCCTTCTTCCTATATACCCATTTGCAACCTATCAGTCTCTTCCCATATGGAAGCTCCACCAAATCCCAAGTTTGGTTCTTATGTAGTGATTCCATCTCCTCCATCATTGAACCCATCCACCTATCTATCTCCTGGTCGTGCACTGCCTTTTGAAATGTAGTTGGATTATTGCAATTAGTAAGGAAAGCATAAGATACTAACTCTTCAAATTCATACCTTGGTGGAGGACTGATAGTGTGTTTAGATCTCCGTATAGGAATATCATTGACTTGTTGGTTTCCCGAGCTAGAGCTCCCTACAACCATAGGATCATGATCATTGTCGTTGCCTTGAGCTTCCAACTCCACTTGCACAACATGTTTATCATTGCTCCAGCTTTCTAGCTCTTATTTCCATTCATCACATTCTTAAGTACGCTTCACCATAGCTTTCTTATCAAAGACTACATCCCTATTAATCACCACTTTTTTTGCCACTAGGTCCCATAGCTTATATCCCTTTACACCCTCTGGATATCCCAAAAAGATATAGTGATGAGACTTTGGGTCAAGCTTAGACCTCTCCTCACTAGATACGTAAA
Source organism: Malania oleifera (assembly GCF_029873635.1). Classification (NCBI taxonomy): domain Eukaryota; kingdom Viridiplantae; phylum Streptophyta; class Magnoliopsida; order Santalales; family Ximeniaceae; genus Malania; species Malania oleifera. The sequence continues at coordinate 29,277,295 of NC_080419.1, read as the reverse complement.
CATAGGCTAGACACCCAAATACTTTCAATTCAAAGTCGTCCACTGCTTTCCCGTCCAAACCTTTTATGCCACTCTACCCTCTAGTGACGCCCTTGGTGATCGATTTATCAGAAAACGAGTCATACAAACTGCCTCGGCCCAGAAGTTCTTTGGTAGCTTTGCGTTTAATCTGAGACACCGAACCCTTTCAAAAAGAGCCTGGTTCATCCGTTCTACCACACCATTTTGCAGAGGTGTCTGGAAAACTGTAAAGTGTCTCTTGATGCCCTGCTCCATACAAAACTCCATAAATCGAGAATCAGCGTACTCGGTCCCATTATCCGACCTTAAGTATTGGATTCTCCTCTCTGTCAGGTTTTCCACTTCAGCTTTTCAAATCTTAAACCTGAAAAACGTATCTGATTTGTGATGCATGAAGTAAACCCAGACCTTCTGTGAGTAATCATCAATGAAACTCACATTATACACATGTCCACCCTTTTATGCAACTCTAACCAATCCCAAACATCTGAATGCACATAATCAATAATACCCTTTGTCTTGTGTATAGCTGATTTGAACCTTACCCTATTCTGTTTTCCAAAAACACAAATCCTGCAAAATTCCAATTGACATGATTTCAAGCCCTTCAACAATTTCCTCTTGTGTAGTTTTTTCATGTCGTGTTCCCCTATATGCCCAAGGCACATATGCCACAAGATGGTCTTATTTGATTTAGCATCTATGGCTGCAACTCCACCTACAATGGTAGTTCCCTGCAATGTGTAGATATTCCCATCTAGTTTTTACCCTTTCATTACAGTCAGATTACCTTTCCATAACGTTATAATTCCACCTTTGGACTTGTAATTAAAGCCATTACAATCTAAAGTACCGAGTAATATCAAACTTTTCCTTAACTCTAGTATATGTCTTACATTACACAACGTTCTTACAGCACCATCAAACATTTTTATCTTTACATTTCCTATGTCAATGATCTTGCAAGAAGCATCATTACTCATAATAACTGATCCAGAATTCACTAACCTGTAAGTGTTGAACCACTTCTTGTTAGGAGTCATGTGATAAGAACATGCAAAGTCAAGTATCCAAGAGTTCGTTAGATTTTTTGACCCCGCTAAAACTAATAAGACATCACCATCATTGCACGCTGAACCTCCTTCTTAAACAACATTCACTAATTTTGAAATTTCCCCATGTTTCTCAGAATTTCCCTTCTTCTAATCCAAACACTCCAATTTCCCATGCCCCTTTTTACTGCATTTGTAACACCGAATTTCTTTCTTCTTCTTGGATTGATTTTAGGATTTCTAACTTGATCCGTGTTTGGATTTTCCCTTGCCTTTCTCGTTATTACCCTTTATCACAAGTCCTTCTCTTTTATCACATATTTTCAATCTTTGATGAAAATTTAGCAAATCACTTGTTACCTCTTCTAGATCAAGAGTTTCCTTTCCTCACGTAAGAGTGGTCACAAGATTTTCATAGGTATGAGTCGAGGGCAAAGAGTTTAACAACATCAAAACTTTGTCATCCTCATCAAACTTAACATCAACTCTCATCAAATCACTAATAATTTGATTGAAAGCATTAATATGTTGATCTAAGTTTGATCCCTCAACCATCTTAAGCTAATACAAACATTACTTAAGAAAAAGTTTATTATTGAGAGATTTGGACATGTTCCGGCTTTTTAACTTTTGCCATATAGCCGCTAGAGAATCCTCCTCCATCACTCGATAGAGTACTTTGTTGGCCAAACACAAGTGTATTGTAGAAGCGGCCTTTGCTTACAATTCTCCCCATGTTGCCTCATCCATTCCATCTGGTTGAACACCAAGTAAAGCCTTTCCCATTCCTTGTTGTACAAGAATGTCTTTCACTCTCCTCTGCCATAAACCAAAATTCCCAGTTCCATCAAATTTGACGATGTCAAATCTTGCAGAATACAATCCTAATGATTAACAACAATCGTTCTGATACCAATTTGTTGTGATATAGATGAGATAAATACGAAATACAACAAAATAAATACAACAAGTAAATGAAACGCAACCAAAAAATAATAAACAACGAGAACAACAACAAGATTTACGTGGTTCTGCAAAGCCTATATCCACAGAAGTAATGGCACAAGAATTTCACTAAGGAAATCTCAAAGTACACAATATGCTTCTCAAATGATCACTCTCCCCATCAATACATGCCCAGAATAACATATATAACAGTCCCTCGGAGGTTTCTCCCTAATTACCCAACCACCCTAACATTCAAATTCAAAATTTTAAAAACTGATCGCAGCCTAGGCGCACTCGTCAACAAGTACAGGGATTCGTCGACGATTCAGAGAAAGACATTCGTCGATGAGAATAGGGCATTAGTCGACGAGCCCATTTTCTACTCTTGATATTTCCAGAACTCTGAGATTTTTCTGCTCTCGAGATCTACTTGTCGACGAGCATAGGGCACTCGTCAACGAGTCTATGTTGTGTTGTCCCTTTATATTTTTCTTCCTTTTTTGTTTATGAAATCCAAAGTATAAGAGCCACACCACAAACCACACTATGCTCTGATACCAAACTGTTACGTTCCAAATACGGCAAAGTCTAGGGTGTTACTTTCTACAACTAATTCACAGCGAAAGTGAATAAACCTCAAATATTATTATACCAGAGCACTAATTAGTTTCATTACAAATATATATATTTCAACTATTAAAATTATCATTCTTAAAATTTATAAAATACACAAACATAATCCAGATGGTAATATACTAATTTTTATTCTAATCTGCTCCTTCTATTTCCACCCATGCACTTGCTACGCCTGATTTCTGATACGTTCTCCAAAATCATCTCTAATGTAAAATAATATTTGGGGTGAAACGATGCTTAGTAAGTAAAACAGATTATTATTAGTGTGTGGTCAAGATGAGTTTTCACATTATTATAATTTCGTAAAATAACATTTAATACTATAACTTCAAAACTGCATTTAAAATAAAAAGTAAATTTAAAATTTACTGTATAAAACTTTTACCATCAATAATAGAAGTAAAATTTTATAACCTTACTCTGTAACTGTTAAACTGAACTTGTTAACTTTAAAACTGTAACCATAATACTTAATTTTATATATATATATATATATATATATATATACACTTTCCTTTATACTTTTCATTCAAATCATCATTTAGGCATACTAAAAATAACCCTATTCACATAAATATACACATATATTTTCTTTACTTTGTAGAAATATTATTTAAGTCTCTTAACTGTAAGTCATGTTTACCTCCATGACAAGATTATGTGGTTTGAAGACTAGACTTAACTAGCTGACCGACCAAACTAAATCAAACAATAAACTGTAAGTAAATTTTTTCCTATTAAGTCCTGGTCCGGAACTAGGTTTGACTTCAAAAGAAATCCACTGCTCTATAAAATCACTCTGTAAACAGTGTGGGTGCACTATATAAATTGTAATCTGTAAGTTACAGTACCGAACATCTATAATTCTATGATATTGGAGCCATAAATGGGTTTTTATTTTAAAAAACAAAAGCATACTACTATATAATTTATAAAATTTACATCATAATAATTGTCTATATATTTTGAACAATATCATAAAAAATTTACATATAATTTATGCAATAAAATGACATCATAACTATTTTACCATCTCAAATTATTCTATAAAACATGTAACGTGACTTAATAAAATAAGTTCATGCCACACAATTTTTATACTAAAAATATTTTTCTTGAATAAAAAATAGTAATGTTATAAATTACTCGACGGAATTAAAATATTTCTTAACTCAAAAATAAACGCAAGTATATTAAAAATAAATTGATATAATTAAATATACGTAAAAATAAACTTGGGTAAAATTTAATAAAAATATAGCATAATCAAATTTACTTACTTTTATTTAACCATGTGAAACGGTTATAACAAACTTTTAACTCTTAAAATGAGATTAGAAAAAGTGAGGGAGTAAGAATTTTATGTGTAAAAATTATCTTTCTACCACTAATTCTTTCACTCATTTTTCCTTCTCTTTTCTCTGAAAATATTTTTCACGTAGAAACTATGAGATTTCAATAGAAAGAACTTCTCTATTTATAGGCAGCGGAGAGGAGCCAATTTTGAAATTAGATTTTCTGGTGAGGGGGCGGCTACAAAATTATTAAGGGGGCTATGGGAAATTGAGTAGAAGAAGACAACACAATTAATGGGGATGAAAAAATTGATTGGAGGGGAGTGAGGCTAGCATGAGAAAAGGGAAAGAAATAAGAAAAACAATAATGGGGGAGTGGGAAGAGATGTGTTGCAGGAGAGTCACGGTGAACCAAAAAAAAAAAGTGATGGGAAGGGGTTTTGTTCCCTTCCTTATTATTATATTATTATTATTTTATTTTTATTTATTCATTTTTCTTTCCACTAAGTTTTCCTTTATATTATATTATATTATTGAATTAATATATATATATATATATTATTTTATATTATAATTACATACGTTAGTCGACAACTCATACATGCATACATACAATTTATATAAATAAATATATATATATATATATATGTAATATTATAATTTTATTATTTTCTCAAAATGGTGTGCGAAAAACTAAAAGTGGTAATAGGCTTTCAATAAATTATTATTATTATTATTATTATTATTATTATTATTATTATTATTATTATTATTATATGTACTTATATGTACACACCCATTATGTCTACTCTGTTTATCTTATAAAATCCTACTTTGACCAGCCCGACTTTTAGGGAGCGACTAAATCGCAATGGTCTCTGAGCACTCGCTTAGACAAGGTATTTTTTAGGCATCAAACATGGAATCAAGGATCCTAACATAGAAATACCTTCGTATTGATACTAAATTAATGACTATACTTATTAATTTATTATTATTATTATACTCTACTCGTATATATATTTTTGAAGTCATCATAAGTCCAAACACTACTGTCCTCACTTCGATATAGAGTCTATAGTAGCAATAACTACAACCAAAATTCTAACAATAAATCACGGTGAGAAAGTCAACCAAAATGAGAGGATTTTACCTCCCCAGGCTACGCGATGTCCGGCAACAGAGGCTGAGAAGGAGGTCCAAAGAGTAGGATGGTGGTCGTTCATCGCGAGCTGAAGTGCACTGCAGACGACAACGGACGAGATTGCTGCAAGTGACTAGGGTTCCACGACGTGGGAACCGCAGCGGACAATGAGAGGGAAGGGATTGGGATCGCTCTGCTTGCACACAAAGAGTGCAAGAGTGCGCCGACTGAAGTGCGTCGCGGACGACAACAATGAGGGGATTAGGATCATTCATCTCGACTCTGGGACGAGGTTGCTACAGTGAGGGGATTAGGGTCGTTCTGCCTTGATACCATATAAACATTCAGGATCCAAAATACAAAAAAGGGAGAAGAAGATTGCAAATAAGGAGGGAGAGAAGCCGCACATAGGCTAGTTCTTAGCCAACAGGTCCATGAACAATAAAATACAATCATGCATAATAAAATAAACTTAAACCTAATAAATGTACAAAGACTAAAATGCCCCTATTTAAATATATATTATTTAATAAGGATCTATGTATAATCAATAAGACCCATTGTTTATCGTATTTTCATTAAATGAGAGAGTTTGGTGAGAAGATCACGTTACTTTTGTGGAAAAACTTAAATTTTATCACCTCTTTCCTAATTTAGTATTGTTTGAGATATTACCAAAGTTAAAATTTCAAGTGATAAAAAATATTATAAAGCTAACTAATATTTGTGCAAATGATTAGGAAGGTTGACAAAGGAGCACATCAAATAATGGATATGAAAAGGTAGGTCCCAATATTGTAGAGTTTCCACTCATGACGCTTCACTCTATTCTCAAAACAATGCTAGTTTCTTCCACACAACTTACAATGCCTAGGAGGATCACTTAGGTTCAAAGAAAAATAGAGAGAGAGAGAGAGAGAGAGAGAGAGAGAGTCGATCCAATTCATTAACAGCCTAGGATACCCTTAAGGTTGCTCTCAAGCCAAGTGGACGTCTAAATCCATGGCATAGGATCCCGTACGCATCGACACAGTTCCATCATCATCATCATCATCGGCACCATTTGTTGACACCACGACAACTTCAATGGAGGCAAAACCCATGCGCATCTATCACCACTGCCATCATCGGCGATCCTCCTTGTCGACCTAGGCATAGCTGGCGATCTCAAATGTCATTGGTACTTATCTATCAACAGCACCATAAGCTGTGGGGTTGACAGGGTTGGCTCTTCACAATATGGGGCTCTAGGTGAATGGTTTAATTAGGGGTCCTTAATATTTTATTTAATTTTTATTTTTATTAAAATTTAATTTTTCTAACCTTTTGAGATGCAAAATCACTAATTAAAGTTTTATTTTGAAGATTTTCAAGTATTTCTTTTTCTATTGATAATATAGTCAATCCATTTAATCTTTCTTGTGACATAGTTGATCGCAAATAATTTTTTATAAGTTTAAGGTGAGAATTATTGAGATTTTTATTGTATTTGAGAGAGTGGGAGAGAGAGGTGAGAAATGTCATTACATAATTGGAAATTGGGGAGAGTAATGAGAAAGAATCAAAGAGAGAAGAGAGAAAATGCATGGGGAATAGGAGAGAATAAAGAGGGCATGGGTTGGGTGTAACGCCTCGAAACATACACACCTTTGATACCACATCTGTAACGTATCTCGAGACATACACCGTCTCTAATACCACAACTATAACATATCTCCGATACCACAACTGTCACTACCCGAAACCAAGTGGGGTCCAAGGTACTCCTTTCCATAACTAAATTTAAAACAAGCAGCAGAGACAAAATAAACCTCAAATAGCATACCAAAGTACTAAATCCATCATTATTATTACAGAAGCATCTCCCCAAAAATAGTATTACATCCCAAGGTATACAAAAACATATCTAGTTTAGTTTCATACAAACACTTACCCTAATTATACTATTTACACCCCACTCTGAAGCTCCTAAGCCTGATTCCCTGTATTTCCTAAAATGTGAAATAATTATTGGGGTGAGACACTTCTTAGTAAGATGGAATAGATTATTATTAGTGTGTAGCTAACATGAGTTTTAGTGTGAGCATAAAACCTCCATTAATTTAACTTTAAATAAAAATGCATTTATAAAATGTAACTCACACCTATATCATTAAAAATACACATTTTCTTTCAAACATAATTTTTCATCTCAGTAGTAGCCCATTTACAAAAACCTACAAATATGCATAGTAGAACTCTTCATTTGGACTAGCGACATGTTTAACCCCTATGACCGAGTTGTGCAATCCAGAGACTGGACGTAGTCTTGGTGGGCCTACCACCAAGTTAAGTCAAAGTAACTCATATGTAAGTCCAATTTACCTATTGCAACCTGGTCCAGACTCCAGGAGGGTCCACAACTCTTCTCAAGTCAAATTAACTTTTCATGCCTACACTTCCACAACAGTGTGGCTGCACTAATATTTCTCTCTAGCCACGGTACTGAGCTTTCATCACACTTGGTCCATCGGGGTTCTTAAACCATATATTTCAATTTACATACTAAAACAAATAAAATGATCTCATTTTCTCGACATATGATTCGCAATAGCTTTTCCACTATGTTCCCGCAATCCCAGGATCGGTATAAAATCGTCAAATTCACAATATGCACGTTATTCTCAACCATTCAAGAAATCAGCATATCACCATATCGTTAACAGTGTATTACCACAAAAATCCCAATAGGCTTTAATAATACAATAAATGAAATATTCTCATGCCACACAATTTGAGTATTAAATCAAAATATATTCGATGTAGTTTGCTGAAAATAAAGGTATGATCACCTCTATAGTTTAATATAACCCCAGATATATGTTTTACAAGAAAAAGGAAATGATCACCCTATTCACTTTAACTTTTCCCAAATACTTGTATAATAGCAAAAATCATCCACATACTCAAGTATAATTAGCTCAATTTCTAGAATATACTGACATAATCTATTCCCCTTACTTGATCCTGAAGATATGCCTACCACGTTCTTGAAAACAAAAACCTGGTTTCCTTAAACTTGCCGAGGAGAGAGAGCTGGCAAGCCGAGAGAAGAGAGGGAGACGATCGGAGAGCAAAAAAGAGACTCGAGAGAGCTTAGGAGAGAGAGAGAGAGAGAGACGCAAAAGAGTGAGAGTAAAGAAAGAGAACCTAAAACCCTAATTTTTGTGTGTGTGTGTGTGTGTGTGTGTGAGAGAGAGAGAGAGAGAGAGAGAGAGAGAGAGAGTTCTACTAAAAGAAATATAAGCTTCCTTGACTTATAGATCCTCAGCCCGCACAAAATCGTCGACAGTTTGGTCTCATACCAAACCAAATTTTCCCGTGTTCTTACATATAGGTCTCAATTGTTTGAAACCATCGACGATTTCCCTAAGCTCCCTAAAACCGTTGACGGTTTGGTTTTGTACCAAACCAAATTTATTATTTTTATTTCCGGGTCCTTACATTGGGTGCGTTGGGCATTAAATGTGAGAGAGAATTTTGTAAGCTGCCGTGAGAATGTCAAGTTTTTGTGGGATGATTTTTGAAAATTAAATAACTAAGAGATTTGGTATCTTTTAATATTTACAAAATATATTAAATAATCCAAACCTATTTAATATATATATATATATATATATATATAATTATAGGCAAGATATTCAATGGCCTATACAGTGAGCCGGCCCTAGGGGTTAAGGGTTTCGAGGGAGTGACTGTAAGGGAACGAATTCTTGTCCTAGTTGAGAGCGTTAACGCCCTCCAACGGTACCATTTTAGATATTTCATGCAGAAAGGAAAGAAAAATGTGATGAAATTCACTTTTTTTTTTTTTTTTTGTTATCAAGAAAAATAAAATATACTAAAGTGACCAAAATTATGATTTTATACATTATTTATATTTAAAATTTTAAAATAAATTTATATTTGTATTAATGTTTGATATATGAAAAAATATAACCTAAAATATTTTTTCTTATTTGTTAACTTTTTGAGTCTGATCCCTGTTTTGATGCTAACAAAGCACAAGAATCTTATGTGTGTTTTTAAGTGCTAGAATAGGTTTATATCTTGGTACGCACATAAGACAAAGGGAAATGGAAGTCAGAAGGAATTCAAAGAACACATACATTTGGCGTAGTCCATGAAGTGAAGAGCAATGAAGAAGACATATATTTATTTTGTTTGTAAATGCATTTTAGTTTTTAATTTGGTCTATAATAATGCATGGCGTGCATGATATGAATTGCTAAACTCAGATGACCATAGATAGATCGTAGAGAACCGAACAAAGGTCATAGACCGACCTTAGAGACCAACAAATTTTCAGGAAAAACCTTTTTCTTAAAAGCTATACTCATACGAAGGTTTTCAAAATAACTTAAGGTGAAAAATTAGGCCAAAATGAATTTAACAAAGACTTCGGTCGACCGACGTTGGATTTTTGGGCTTAATTTAGAAGCCCAGTCGACCAAACCATTCCTTTAATGACCTGGCTATTTTACCATAATTATTTTCCCATAATATCATTTAATATAATAATCTTGTTATCATGTTCAGCTGTTAAAACATAATCAACTTGGACCCATGGGTACCAGGGATATACCTGAAATACAACTCTGATACCTAAGCAGTAGGAAACATAATTTACAAACATGTCATCCAAGGAACCACAATACTAGAGTCCTACCAAAATATGTTATATATATACAATCATCCACAAAAAACCAAAAGTAACCTAGGGTCACTTCCCAAAAATAAATCCAACCCTGGCTCTACAACTCACCTTTCTGATAGGGTAGCTCGATCGGACACTACTGTCGCAGAGCTCTATCTGCTCCTCTACTTGGATTACCTGAAATGTTTGAAATGTTAGGATGAGACACCTCTCAGTAAGGGAAATAAACTAACATCAGTGTGTGACGCTATGAGCATTTTTGTGTTATACATATAAACAGTATAATAAGCATATTTGGTAAAGTCTACCTGTAGCACAACTGAGTAAAACATGATAACATATACTATATTTCATATATTGAACATAACTGTTTCATATTTCATAATAATATCTAACATGATAATAATTTATGAATTTTGTCATATCATACATGATTATGGCATCTGAGCAAACATAAATCTCAGCATCTGTGCCGGCATAACATAACATGAATCACGACATCTGCACAGGCATAACATAACATGAACCACGGCATCTGCGCCGGCATATCATAATATATTGAACATAATTTTTTTGTACTGTTAAACATTATATTCATAAAATTATGATTCCTATATTATTTTATAATTGCCCTGAAAACTATCATATCATGCTTGATCTGGGAAAAACATATTATTCTGATAAACATGATTATATGGAAATTTAAACTTATGCCACACAGAATTGGGTAACCTCCTAAATGTAAAAATCTGTTCCAAAACCATAATTTCTGATAAAACACGTTTAAATTATATCCCTGTTCATAACAGTATTTTCCAAACATAATTATATAATATGCATATTTTTCTGAAATTTAATATCGTAGAATAATAAATAATTTCATGAAAAACTCTGACTTAATTTATCCCCTTTCCTGACTTATCGAGAAGCCCCCAAAACACCCAATCCTACACCTGTAGTGTTCTCAGCACAATACCCTAAAATTAACATTTTCCCAACAAAACTTCAGTATCATCTTCCCTAATATATTCTACTCAGTCCAAAAACACCAAATACCCAATAAAACTGAGATTAGCTAACTTACCCAAATTTTGGGATAGCACCCAAGTTGGCCCAACTAACGATCCACTTCTACAGAAATGGAGATAAACTTCCTAAGAGTAGCGTGGCGGCTTCAGATTGTCGATTCGGTGAAGAACCAGGCCGAAAAGCTAGAGAGAAGGTGAGGAGGGTGAAGTTAGAGAGAGAGAGAGAGAAGGAATTTGCATGCCATTTTCTCCTTTCAAATCCAGGTTTAGCATATTTATAAAGTGCAGACTTGTCGACGAGGGCAAAAAGGAGGTTTGTCGATGAGCACTTACTCCTTGTCGACGAATTTCAAGCCCTGAAACACCTCTCTTGGTAATCTCTCATCGACGAGACATATGTACCTATCGACGTGCCCCAAAAAACTCCTTGTCGACGAGGCCTACTGAACACCTTTAGAAAACTTATTTTCTCCCCTCTCTTTTAATACTTAATTTGGTAAAATTCTTCAGATCTCTACATTCTCCCCTCCTTATAAAAATTTCGTCCTCGAAATTTACTATCTGTATTGTCACATCCTTTTAAAGAAAATGGGCTACTTATTTTTTTACTTACCCTCACTTGTGGCGGAGGAATACCATGGTTACATTCAGGAACCTGGTAGATTACAATACATAAACAAAAATTCTACCAAAACTAAAATACTACTAATTCTATAACCTACAATACTACCCACATATATATCATCTTGCTTTTCATAAAATTAAACCATACTACATTTACTTTACTCGCATACCTAGTGCTGATTTCCACTGAATAAGTGCGGGTATTTCTGTCGTATCTGCTCCTCAAGCTCCCATGAGGCTTCCTCTACCACATGATTTCTCCACAGGACTTTCACTAAAGGAATCTTCTTATTGCGCACTTCCTGTTCCTTCATGTTCAGAATCTGCACTAGAGTTTCTTCATAAGCTAAAGTATCACTGAGTTCTAACTCGGCATAACTGATGACATGGAAGGGATCTGGGATGTATTTCCTTAACATGGAAACACGAAATACGTCGTGAATTCTAAATAGAGCTGGTGGTATAGCCATCCAGTAGGCAACTGACCCTACTCTTTCAAGAATCTCAAAAGGGCCAATGAACCTAGGGCTAAACTTACCCTTCATCCCAAACCTCATAATTCCCTTCAATGGTGTTATCTTCAAAAACACATGTTTCCAACTTCAAATTCCAACTGCCGGTGGCGCGTATCGACATAAATTTTCTGCCGACTCTGAGCTGCACTAATTCTTTCTTTAATAAGCTGGACTTTGTCGTAGGCTTGCTGCGCTATTTTTGGTCCCAACACTCGTCTCTCACCCATCTCATCCTAGTATAAAGGTGAACGACACCTCCTACCATAGAGCGCCTCATAAGGTACCACGCCAATTCTGGCCTACTAGCTGTTATTATATGCAAACTCTACCAGCGGCATATACTGGGTCCAACTACCCCCAAAATCCAACACGCAAGCCCGCAGCATATCTTTTAATATCTGAATCACCCTCTCAGTCTGGTTGCCCGTCTAAGGATGCAATGTTGTGCTGAAAGATAACTGATACACCAAAGCCTCCTACAAGCTCCTCCAAAATCGTGACGTGAAACGTGGGTCTCGGTTTGATACTATAGACACTCACACACTATGTGATCGTACTATCTCCTGAATATATAATTCTTCCAGTCTGTCCATGGAGTAGTTGACTTTAATAGGGATGAAGTGAGCGGTCTTCGTCAATTTATCAACAACCACCCAAATAGCATTCTGACCACACGGTGTAGGTGGTAAACTAGTCACGAAATCCATAGATACATAATCCCACTTCCACTCTGGGATGTAAAGAGGCTGCAACTGGCCTACTGGCCTCTAGTGCTTAGCCTTTACCTACTGGCACGTTAGACACTGCTGCACAAACTCGGCAATTTCCCTTTTCATGCCGCTCCACCAATAAGACTCCTGTAAATCCCTATACATTTTAGTACTACTTGAATTAACCGTGTACAGGGAACTGTGAGCCTCTTCTAAAATCCTCCTTCTGATATCAGCATCTGCAGGTACGCATAATCTGGTATGGAACGCTGAACTTCATCATCTAAAATACTGAACTCCTCCCACTGTCCATCCTGCACCTTAGTTATTAGCTCCACTAATTCTGTGTCATCCCTCTGAGTGGTCTTAATCCTTTCTTGTAGAGTAGGCTGCACTACTAGGTTGGCAATAAATGTCTGAGGATCACTCTCTACCAACTCTACTCCAAGTCTCTCTAAATCCATTTGGATCGGATGCTGAACCACCTTAGCTGCCAATGTTGGTCCCACTGATTTCCTACTCAAAGCATCAGCTACCACGTTTGCTTTCCCTAAGTGGTAACTGATAGTGCAGTCATAGTCTTTAATAAGTTCCAACCACCTCCTCTGCCTCATGTTTAGCTCCTTTTGAGTGAAAAAGTATTTCAAACTTTTGTGATCGAAGAATATCTTGCATCTCTCACCGTACAAATAATGCCTCCAAATCTTTAGCGCGTGTACCACTGCAGCCAATTCTAGATTGTAGGTAAGGTAGTTCTTTTTATACTCTTTTAACTATCGGGAGGCATAAGTTACAACCCTACCATGCTGCATCAAGACATAGCTAAGCCCTTTCAAAGATGCGTCACTATAAATTACATAACCATCACCCCCTTACGGGATGATCAACACTAGTGCAGTGACAAGCCTCTGTTTCAATTCCTAAAAGCTCTGCTCACAACTGTCATCCCATTGAAACTTGACATTTTTCCTAATCAAATGCGTTATAGGCCTTGACAATGCTGAGAATCCCTTAACAAACCGACGGTAATAACCTACCAACCCTAAGAAACTCCTGATTTCCTAAACATTCTACGACCTGGCCCAATTCATTATTGCTTCAATCTTGCTAGGATCCATAGAAATTCCATCCTCTGATATAACATGCCCCTGAAATGCCACTTTCTCCAACAAAAATTCACATTTACTGAACTTGGCATACAATCTCTTTTCCCTAAGCATCTGAAGTACCAGCCGTAAGTGTGCCTCATGCTCCTCAAAACTCCTCAAATAGACCAGTATATCATCAATGAAAACCACAACAAACCAGTCTAAATATTGATGAAAGATTCTATTCATCAAATCCATGAATACAGTAGGAGCATTCGTCAGACCAAAAGGCATAACGAGGAATTCATAATGCCCATATCTGGTTTTGAAGGCTATCTTTGAGACTTCTTATGCTTTTACTTTCACTTGGTGGTAACCTGATCTGAGGTTAATCTTGGAATAGACCCATTTACCCTGAAGCTGGTCAAATAGATCGTCTATACGGGGTAGAGGATACTTGTTCTTGATTGTCACCTTATTAATTTCCCTACAATCTATACACATCCTCATAGACTCGTACTTCTTCTTTACAAATAACACTGGAGCTCCCCATAGTGATACACTGGGTTGAATAAATCCTTTATTCAATAGATCTTGCAGTTGGTCTTTTAATTCCCCTAATTCTGCTGAAGCCAGCCGGTAAGGAGCTTTAGAGATCGGTAGTGTCTTGAGAAATAAATCGATAGTGAAATCTACCTCGCGGTCTGGAGGCAATCCTGGCAATTCTTCTGGTGTATTGTCAAGCTTCAATTCATTTCCTGACACCTCATTTACAAAAGTCATAAACCCCTAACAACCATCCAGGATTAGCCTTCTCACTTGCATAGCCGACACTAACTGAGGTGGAGAACACACCTGCGACCCCACAAATCTGAATTCTTACTTGCTTGGTGGTTTGAAGATCACCTCTTTCAAATGATAGTCAATATTAGCATAGTTAGTTGCCAGCCAGTCCATACCCAATATTACATCGAATCCATGCATGTCAAGTACAATTAGATCAGCAAGTAGTACTCTCCACTAAATTTTTACGGGATAACCTCTGAGCACCCTACGACACTTTATGTAAAAACCCCCAAAAAGAGATATAAAAGATTAGTGGAATGATTTCTAAAAAAAAAAAAATTAATTAACTAATTAATTAAATGGATTTATAAAAAAAGAAAGAAAAAAATTAATTCAAATAAAATTTTATTTTATTAGTAAAATATAATATTATTAATATTAATTATTATTATTATTATTATTATTATTATTATTACTATTATTATTATTATTATTATATTTATCCTCCTGAAGCTTGCTGAAGCTTCAGGAGATTCAAAAGTTAAATTTATTATTATTCTTCTTCTTCTTCTTCTTCTTTACTTTTTCTTTTCTTTATTTTTATTCTCTGCAACTCTCTGAACTCTCTCTCTCTCTCTCTCCTCATGTTCTCTCTCCTCGATTTCATGACGGATTTTTTCCTGATCAAAAATCTAAAGATATCACTGGACTCCATTCACCGCTACCGTCATTTCTACCGGAGCGGATCGGTGGTAGGAGCGGCGTAAGCGTATTCCCTAGGGTAAGCCATTTTTCCTTTTTTCTTTAATTTCTTACAAAATATAAGTCCAATTGACCAATGGACACCACCACGAGAATCTAGGGATGATTCTCTACAAGTCTAGTGGGACGGAATTCTCGTAGGGGTGTCGAGCCAAAACCCCAAATTTGCGTGTAGGTGTTATTAAGGGGCTTATTTTTAATTAATTAGAATTAATTTAGAAATGTTAAAATATTAAGCATCTAGGACTGAAGTAGGATTTCTGGAATTTAGGGCCTAGGTGAGTGCCGCGGGTGTAATTTTGGGACCCGCAGGCAAAATTTGGAAAATTAAGTAGAGATGTTAAATAATAGTTTAAATATTAATTTGAGGTATATGGAGCCTAAGGAAGGTTAGATGAGTATTATTTTAGAGAAATAGATTAATTAATCTGGGGAAAATGTAAATTGCAGGAGTTAAATTTCGGGCGCCAAGGGCGTGAAATTTTGGGTCCTAACGAATTTCTCAGTAGCCAGGTAAGGGAATAAACTAAAGCAGTTATTTTTCATGCAAATTATTATTAATTATGAGTAAATTTATTGAAAAGCATTTGCTATATTGTTTATTATGAATGAAAGGTGCGATTGGGAAAATATTGTTATGATGATTAAAATATATATGTATGTATGAGATGCCGGAAAATCACGATTTTAAAATATGAA
The DNA here is from genome assembly GCF_029873635.1 of Malania oleifera. Taxonomy (NCBI): domain Eukaryota; kingdom Viridiplantae; phylum Streptophyta; class Magnoliopsida; order Santalales; family Ximeniaceae; genus Malania; species Malania oleifera. Next base: position 29,261,291 of record NC_080419.1, on the reverse strand, counting down.
GTATGACTTTTAACAGCATATGCGTGGCATGAATTTTATTTTATGTGAAATGTATTATGATGTGAAAGATTTTACGAACAAAGCATGATTTCAGGTATTATGAAAAGATGAGTTATGTTGTGATGAATTTGACGAATATATGATAAATGATTTATTTTCAGTATATATATATATATATATATATATATATATATACCTGATACGATTTTGGCGCGAGGCCATGTATTTATGTTATCGGCACGAGGCCGTATCTATGTTATCGGCACGAAGCCGTATTTATGTTATCGGCACGAGGCCGTATTTATGTTATCGGCACGAGGCCGTAATGATGTTATATATATGATCATGTATTATATGTTATCACAACCAGGATGTTAGTTTAGTTCAGTTCAGGGGCTCGGTACCGTAGCTATATTGTAGATCAGATATCTACGTCAGATTAGTGCTAACCATCCCACGAGGGGATGGGAGATGGATAGTCGATGTGGCTTTCAGTAGAGTGTGGACGTCCACCTAGCAGTCCGGACCAGGGTGTGGCGGGTTCATCGTACTTACAGACATATTTGACTCGGCAGTAGTCGGCCAGCCATTGTCGGGTCCCGCCTTCGGATTGCACAACCCGTCATGGGGGGTAATACATGACACCATCTAGCTATTCATCCTGGGTTTGTTTTCAGTATTACCCGCATAATAGATGTTTTATGTATGATATGACTTATTAGAAAATATGAAAGCATGTGATTATTCAGTATGATATGATGAACGTTTATGAAATCTGAAATGTACTGTATACGTATAATTGCATTAAATATTCATGTTGTCACACAGCTGTATTTAGTTTATCTTCCCTCACCGAGAAGTGTCTCACCCCCAAACTTAATTAATTTTTCAGGAGCCCCTAAGAGACCGGCAGGTCAAGGCCGCCGTTGAGCTAGTGAAATTACCCTGTGAGAAGGGTAAGATTTTGTAATAGGGTCAGAGTTATTTTGTGTTTGACCCTAAAGATATTTTGATGTATATGAGGATGTATAGAAGTACAGTTTTATAATGTTATAGAAAGCTCTGGTATTATGTTTTATGATTGCATGTTTGAGATTTTATGTTTACTGCTGCTAGGTTTTCTGCTGCGTTTGACAGGTGTCCCCTCTACCCACGGGTTCGGGTTGACCATTTGATCTATTATGTGACATTTTATATTAAGAAATTGAGGGACGTTACACTTTACCACTGAACTAGCCGATGAAGCTATTGAAATTTCTACATCTAATAACTGGGTCTCACCTCCAAACAATTTAATGAAATTCGTAGACACAAAAGAATGAGTAGCACTTGAATCAAATAAAACAACAGCATGACATGAAAAAATAGTAAGGGCACCTGTCACGATGTCTGCGGCTGTCTCAGTGTCTCCTGGCGTCAGAGCATAAACCCTCGCTGGGGCTACATTCCTCTGCTGACCACCACGAGGCATTTGGTAACCTCCCCTCAACTACCTGGGAGCAGGAGCAGTACCAATTGGTGTAGGACAATCTTATGTCAGATGCCCCAATCCTCCACAATGATAGCAAACACCTCTCCCTGCTCGACACTCCCCAGATGCCTCTTTCCACATATCTAACAAACAGGGTAGGTCTGAGCACCCTAAACCTCATAGCCCCTGGTCTCCTGCCTCTGACCTCTGCCATAGTGACCTCTGCCATAGTGACCTCTGCCATAGTTTCCTCTCCTCCATTGAACCTAACCAAAGCCTTATTGAAATCCTAAAGGTGTGGACCTTTTCTTGTATCCCTGCTCCTCTGCACCCAACCGCTCACCAGCCTCAGCCAAAGCTGCTCTATCAACTAACTCAGCAAAGTCTTGTATTTTCAACACCATAACTTGCCTTTAGATCTCATGCCTCAAACCCCTTTCAAACTGTCTTGCTTTATGTGCTTTGTCAGGTATGATAAATGAGGCAAAGTGAGACAACTCGATAAACCTCGTCGCGTACAGCTAGACCGACTATTGTCCCTGCTTCAAATTCAAGAACTCTTCCATTTTAACTTCCCTGACAATGGCTAGGAAATATCTGTCAAAGAATAATTCTTTAAATCGGTCTCATGTCATAACTATCAGCGTCATCCTCTGTTGCTCCAGAAGTTTCACTGCAATCTACCACTCGATCTCCTGCATCCATTTCTCGACAACTGCAGGATCAACTCCTCCTGCAAATGCCGGAGGATTCAACTTGGTAAATTTCTCTATCGTGCACCCATGGCCTATAGACGGGCCTCTCTGCTTGCTGGAGCTCCTAGCGATCTCAGTCATAACCTGCTGAGCCACACTGTGTAATACCACGTCAGAATCAGCCCCGCCTACACTCGAGGGCCCTGCACCATCACAACCACTCGCATGGGCACTACTCCTCTAGGGTCTATCTTGAAAAGACAATAAACATGAATTAGGGACTGTATCCCTATAAATTACACATCTAACCAAAATCCCTTAACATCCTTATTTTATTTCAAGATTCAGTCCTACACTTTAGAAACACAACCTGACAATAGTTTACTATGACTTTCTTGAAATCGTCACCCCAGGAAAGACATAGAAACCACCACAGAAGTCTTGTCTCTAACCCGTAGAACAAAACCTCTTCCTATACTCTGGTATTGTTTCCACTACACTCTAGAGTCTACAGATATTAGCAACTTAGGCTCTGATACCAAACTGTAACGACCTACCTATTTTACCATAATTTTTTTCCATAATATCATTTAATATAATAATCATGTTATCATGTTCAACTGTTAAAATATAATCAACCTAGACCCATGCGTACCAGGGATATACCTGAAATACAACTCTGATACCTAAGCAGCAGGAAACGTAATTTACAAACATGTCATCCAACGAACCACAATACCAAAGTCCTACCAAAATCTATTATTTATATATACAATCATCCACAAAATACCAAAAGTAACCTAGGGTCACTTCCCAAAAATAAAGCCAACCCTAGCTCTACAACTCACCCTTCTAACAAGGTAGCTCGGTCGAACTCTACTGTCGCGGAGCTCTATCTGCTCCTCTACTTGGATTTCCCAAAATGTTTGAAATGCTAGGGTGAGACACCTCTCAATAAGGGAAATAAACTAACATTAGTGTGTGGCGCTATGAGCATTTTTGTGTTGTACATATAAACAGTATAATAAGCATATTTGGTAAAGTCTACCTGTACCAGAACTAAGTAAAACATGATTTGTCATATCATAATAAAGCATACTAGATTTCTATACATGAAAATCATCTTATATAACTGTACAATACTAAAATAACACCTAGGATGGATAACTAGCTGATGTCATGTCTTACCCCCACATGACTAGGTTGTGCAACCCAAAGGCGGGACCTAGCAATGGCTAGCTGACCATGCTAGATCAATCATAAGTTTGTAAGTACAATGAGCCCGTTCCACCTGGTCCTAGACTACTAGGGGAACAACTCCACTCTACACTAAAGCCACATCGACTGCCATATCCCACACTACTGGTCCTGTGGTAGCACTATAATAATTTTGAACATCTAACTATGGTACCGTGCTCCTGAAAATTGAACTAAACCATACCATCCGAGTTCTGATAACATATACTATATTTCATATACTGAACATAACTGTTTCATATTTTATAATAATATCTAACATGATAATACTTCATGAATTTTATCTTATCATACATGATTATGGCATCTGCGCCAACATAAATCTCGGCATCTGCGCCGGCATAACATAACATGAACCATGACATCTGTGCTGACATATTATAATATACTGAACATAATTTTTCTGTACTTTTAATCAGTATATTCATAAAATTATGATTCTTGTATTATTTTATAATTGTCTTGAAAACTATCATATCATGCTTGATCTAGGAAAAACATATTATTTTGATAAACATGATTATATGGAAATTTGAACTCATGCCACACAGAAATGGGTAACCTCCTGAATGTAAAAATCTGTTCCAAAACCATAATTTCTGATAAAACACGTTTAAATCATATTCTTGTTCATAACAGTATTTCCCAAACATAATTATATAATATACATATTTTCGTGAAATTTAATGTTGTAGAATAATAAATAATTTCATGAAAAATTCTGACTTAGTTTATCCCTTTACCTGGCTTACTGAGAAGCCCCCAAAACACCTAATCCTACACCTGCAGTGATCTCAACACAACACCCTGAAATTAACATTTTCCCCTACAAAACTTTAGTATCATCTTCCCTAACATATTCTACTCAGTGCAAAAACACCAAATACCCAATAAAACTAAGATTAGATAACTTACCCAAATTTTGGGATAATGCCCAAGTTGGCCCAACGAACGATCCACTCTTGTAGAAATGGAGAGAAACTTCCAGGAGTAGCGCGGCGGCTTTCAATCGTTGATCCAGCGAAGAACGAGACCAAAAGCTAGAGAGAAGGTGAGGAGGGCGAAGTTAGAGAGAGAGAAGGAATTTGCATGCCATTTTCTCGCTTCAAATCCGGGTTTAGCATATTTATAAAGTGTAGACTCGTCGATGAGCCATGTTATCTCATTGACGAGCATAAGAAGGAGGCTCGTCGACGAGCACTTACTCCTCTTCGATGAATTTCAGGCCTTGAAACACCTCTCTCGGTAATCCCTCATCGATGAGACACATGTCCCTGTCGACATGCCCTAGAAGACTCCTCGTCGACAAACGACCTGGCCTCGTCAACGAGGCTTGCTGAACACCCTTAGAAAACTTATTTTCTCCCCTCTCTTTTAATACTAAATTGGTAAAATTCTTCGGGTCTCTACAATTCCAGTATTAATTAGCTCAGACGACTGAACAGATCGTAGGCCAGAAAGTCAAAAGTTTGACTAAGCCTCGGTCGATCGACCGATTTGCGTTATAAAGGCTTCGATTAACCGAACAGGTCAGAAGTCAACATGTTGACTTCACTTAATCGACCATACTAAATTGAACACACCGTCCTCAGTTGACCAAACCATAAAGTGTTTGAAACCCCAACTACTTGGTTAATCAAACCTTATAGTTTAAATTAGCCATGGTCGACCAAATCCATATGAATGGTCAACCAACCTTTGCCTTGGTCGACCGAACCCACGAAGGGTTCAGAATCGCTTAGATATTGTCGACCAAATCTATAGTTCAAATTTGCTCTAGTCGACCAAACTTATAAAAGTGGTCGACCAAACCTTGTCCTTGGTCGACCGAACCTCTCAAGTTGGTTAATTTTTTACTGCAAGTAAATGAGGTTATTTTTAACTAAACATGATTAAAATTTTTCCAAAATACCTCATATATCCCCAACGGTTATATTTTTAGCAATATGTATATGAACCCCTTTATTTGTCTTAATTAGTATAAGATTAGCAAAAAATCATTGGGAAAAAGTCTCTGAAATTTTTTATACTCATACTTCTCTTATTGCTCAAATTCTTTCAATCTTTCAAAGCATACTACTCATTCTCCTTACACATTGATTTTTCATTATAGGCATAATACTCTCACTCATATTTATTTATTGAAAATCCTTTTTGAGAGTATTGTTAGAGGTTACCCCATATATTTTACTTGATAAATATCTTTGGGGTGATTGTGTTCTCATTGCAAAATTATATTTGAGCAAGAATCCTAGTTCCCATAAGCTTTGTTTGAAAAACTAGTTTTTGGGAAAATTCTTGGCATATTGAAAAGAGTACCTTGAGCATATTCTTATTTTAATATCTTTACTTGGAAGGTCTCTTACCCTTTGTTAGTAAGAAAATTATTTTTCACACTCCGTCTTTATTGAGAAATATTTTTGAGTGAAAAATACACATACTCACATTGAGCTTTAATTCATATCATCTATGAGTGCATTGAGTTGTATGGTTGTATTGGTACATATTAGCTTAGAGTAAGAAGCATTTGTTTGTACACAAAAATTATTTAATTATATATTGTATTCCCAACATGTGGTCGGAAGAGGGAGACTAATCCTGTGAATAGTCCCGAATTGCTCAAACTTGGTTAGGAAAGCACTAGACTGGTTCAAATCTGGTTAAGAGAACTAAGTGCACCATCCTGTTAAGGTGCTGTAAAGGTTGGGGTCAGACCTGTTAATCTAACCTGAGGTATTCCCTTGCCCAGTAAGGAGAGGGAGATTGTAAATGATGTCACTCCACCCGCAAGTTTTAGTGAATCCTCTTATTTGTGAGCTTGAGGCGGGGAACGTACGCATTGTTGGCCAAACACCGATAACATTTCTTGTGCCTGATTTTAATTTCTACAATTTAAATTCCTACACTTGAATGTTTATGTTTTATTATTGTGTATGATTGTGAATTACTATGCCTACTATCTATGCTTTGAATATTTGCTTAGTTAATTACTTGGGGAATTGATGCTTTTTTAGAAAGACCTTAGGTTGTGTACTACTGACTGTGATTTAAACCAAACCTAGGAAGGATAATTTTTAAATACCAAATTCACCCCCCTCTTGGAAATACACCAATTCCAACGTTATTATTTTTTAATTAATTTTTTTTATCTAAATAGACATGCAATAGTCAACAATGTGTAAATACTAAGATTCACAAAAAGTTTGATAAATTCCTATTTTCAAATTATTATTAAGAGGTTAAATCAAAACCAAAATAAGAAACTCAAACTTTCACTTTGTTGGATTTCCTTCTCTATTTTTGGTTTTGAATTTTATAATTTGTTTGTTGGACTTAAACCTTATGCAATAGCGTATTGAGTCGGTCCAATTTTAAAAATAATTTGCTTAGTCCATACTAAATGTATGTAGACCTGCCAAATAACACATAGAACTTGTTAAGATGGTAAGAAGTGGTAGGGGTGAGCATAATTCGGTTAAAACCGAATTAATCGAGTAAATTCGGTCGGTTCAATTCAGTTTAAAATTTATTCAGTTCAGTTTGGTTTTTATTTTTGTTGAATTTCGATTTTTTGTTTTTGGCTTGGTTAATTCGGTTAACTGAATTAACCAAATAGTATAAATTAATAATAAATAATTGCATATATTATATATTAAAACATTTTTTATATTATATATATATATATACTAAAATTTTATTTATATATATATATTGTATATTAAAATTATATATTATATATATTTTATATATATTAAAAATATATATTTTATATATACTCAGTTAGGTTTGGTGCAATCCCAAGAGGGGGGTGAATTGGAGATTTAAAAAATTTATCCCTTGATCAACTAGTCTAGTAGCAGTATTACGCAACCTAGGGGCAGTCTAAGCAGTTTCAAACCCAAGAATATATTTAACCAATAAGTATACAGGTGTAGAAAATAAAGTGTGGAAAATAAACTGACACCAGATATGTTATCAGGGTTCGTCCAAAATGCCTACGTCCCCACCTTGGCTCACCAGCACAAGTATGGGTATGTTAGATGGTCGACCTGTGAGGAGTTCGTAAGCTACTGGTAAAAATAAACCAAGGGGCGGTCGGACTATAAAAGATGCTCGGCTTTGTCTGCACGAACAGGACACTATCAGAGGCAATCTATGCACAACTCGTGCCATGGGGTAAATAGGCAAATTGTTATATCAAGCTAGAGGTGTTCTAATAATCATATGCATGATTTAAATACTTGATGTGCAAATAAATGTTATATGTTACAGTATTATAAGCAAATGTTTCAAACGTATGAGGTTGTATGAAAATATGCATATATGCAGTCACACACTATTGTAACACTTTCTTTCTTACTGAGAGGTGTCTCACCCTATCATACAGCCTTTGTTTTCAGGTCCATCAGTATGTCGGTCCTAGTAGTTAAAGGGACTGGGGAGATTGTATTTTTCATTTAGCTTACGTAAGTATTCAAATCATGTATTAAACTTAGATGAAGGTCCTTTATGGAGGATTGTAATAATAGGATTTATTCTATGTCTGGATTTATGTACCTGTGGATGTATTAGTAAGCTCTGGTATAAGTCTAGCAGAAATTCCAATGAATGTTTATGTTTTTCCGCAACATTTACATTGTAATTATGTATGGCTTACACTTGTAGGTCCCTATTTAGAGCGGGTTGTCTATGTATCTTGAATAGGTACAGGAAATTTGTATGAGTGAGTGACACCTGGGTCCGTATTAAAGGTCGGGATGCTGCAGGTTCGATTTGCTGAATCAAGGCGATTTCCACACTGTCCAAGATTCGGGTGCCTAATCTAAAGTTCGGTCGCCCAAGGATGATTTGAACAATGAGGTTTGGGTTGCCGAATTGTTGGGAAAGGTCAGATCAGAGGTCCGATCGACCGTGGACGGTATGTGTATTTTAGTTCGATTTGCCGAACTTAGGTAAACATGTTGATTGGTCCACGATTTGGGTGCCCGAGGTGTTTTGAACGCCACAGGTTCGGTCACCCGACCTCTCACAGATTTTTCCTATTAAGTCCAATTTATTTCAATTGATTCCCTTGATAATGTAAGTGATTTTGGGGACATCTTATGAGCTTGTGCTGGGACCTAAGGTCTTTCTAGGGTCATTTTGAAATGGTCCCAAAAATTCGACATCGGTCGACCGAAAGGTGATCCCTAAGGTCTTTCTAAGGTCTTGAGCTTACAATTACCTATATGCATGACATGTAGAGATTATTACAAACATTTTCCTATATTTTCTATTACAGACCCGAATTGAGCAATAATATAAACTACAACAAAAAAAAATTTCATGGTCTTTATACTTTGAGTCTTTATGTGCCATCAATTGATTTGCTAATATATATCTGCACACAAACTCGATAACCACCAAATACTTGAGTATTTGTTATTATCAAAATCGGGTATAACCTATGAGATCAACATTCTCCCCATTTTTTATGATGACAAATATACCATGCAAAGAGTGGGTATAGCCTTGAAAGGCTCCCCCTGACACTATGCATAATGTTAAAGATTTGTCAATGCAAACATTTTTCAAGTACCCAATTTTTGCCTCTTCTCCCCCTTTTGGCAACAACAAAAAAGGTTATGAAATATATGAACCATGTAGCCATAGACATTGGGTATGATACATTTAGATACAAGATAGGTTTGGGAAAGTTTTTAAAAATTTTAGCAGCATGTCATTTGAAAAGAGGACATTTTCCCAAAAATACCTATATAAAATTACCTGATTTTGTTTTTAAAATTAACAGTTTATCCATAACTACTTAACTCAAACATTCCAGTATTCTCAAAACATAAGTATGACTATCAACATGCAAGAGATATGATAGTTGTACGTTTCATACCACAAACAATTTCATAACATATAAAGCAATAACAGGTTTAGCAATTAAGCACACAAACTATATAACTGGTCATTTAAAGATTTAAATGACATGAAAACAGAATTAGACCATAAATATGCACAAATCATTGCAATTGAAACATATCATAAGACCCATGAAAAATATGAGTTTAAAGCACGTGGCATATGATAGCAAATAGTTGGTTTGAACACAAACATAGTCTAACAAGTTCGCATACATTTACATGTGAAGTTATTGAACCAGTTATGCAATTTTTAAAAAATATATATGTATATAATAAATATATATTCCCCTTATGATTTTTTCAAAAAGGTATTGAGGGTTGGTTGTTGAAAAGAGATCTTTTAAAATAAGGCACAAGCAAGCATCAATGTTCTGGTTTAGCATTTAGGCATAATTTCATAAGATAACCAGAATATGACAACCATATAGATCCTAAAAATTTCAGACAATTTAAATGCAGGTCACTGGCAAACACAAAGAACGTGTGGCAAAGTATTATACTTTTCAATTAAGATATTCAATAAGGTCATCACAATTGAGCACGTGCCACGGAGAATAATAAACTGATCTAAGCTAAAAAAAATTGGTAAGCATAACAAGATAGGAATTTAATTTCAGATGCTCCCCCTATCAATTTGAGTACGTGCTTAGATTCTTTAACTACTTATACTATCCAAAGATTAATTTCATTTTGCTCAGTAGTATAAGTCATTCATTTTGAAACTTTAAAATCAACTATAATGAATATTAATCAACTCTATTTACCCATATCAGTATAGTTGTCCCTATAGACCATAGATGCATCAGAAAGTGTATATTAAGGCATGCAGTAAAGAGCCTCAAAATTTTAGTGGACGAAAGTGATGCATATGGGTCATTTATGCGCTTCCTATAGGGATGGAGTTCAGCTCCCCGAAATATTCTCGATGATTATGCTAGGATGAAATTTGATATTCAATTAGTTTTCACTCGTCCTTTCAAAAATATTTTAACTTTCATTTTATTATAATCATCTTTAGACAAGGTTTTACTTGGGAAAATTCTAACGAAAATTCGGTAGCATGCCGTCTATAAATTGAACATTTTTTCATAAAACATGTACCTGATAGGTTCAAATAAGCAAAATATAATTCAATTTAAGCATGCAAGAACCTATAACCCACTATCAGCATGCAATTCACATCAACTACATCCGCCATGCAGGAGGCATTCTAGATTAGCATGCATTCCAGTAGTATAATCAATAGTCCATATAAAAATGTAAACCATTCAACTAGATACCATGAACAATAGATAACCATGAATAGCTAGGAATTCAGATTAGTACTCATATGGTCATTTAGGCATAAAATAAAAATATGAGAGCATTTTAATTTATATAACCATGAAAGAATATATGCTCCCCCTAAGTTACGCGCTCAACTCATTTTATGCCATTTTTTTTTTTTCAGGTTCTTTAACCAAGTGTTTTAAGATTTTCAATGATTCAGACTTGGCTTTACATGATTAGGCTTAGAGGACCAAAAGGTCACAATGAATATTTCTTTCAAAGTCATAAGCCTACAATGCCTCTTCTCTTATGAATTTCAATATGTAAGAGGTCCCAAGTTGGAATGGCTTTTGATTTAAATTGCATGTGCATAGGTCTACTTGAATTTTATACATTCATTTAGATTGAGACCTAGGCAATCATATTAGTCATTGAACTCATCTCTAAGTATATAAACCTCTAATGGGTTTGACTTAAAGTTTGAGAGCTTTGCGTGAGAAGTGGATTAAATACTCTTAAGGATTTAAAGTTTCTGTTAAGTTCGAAGGGTATTCAATATTAGTGGACATGATTCAAGATATTTGCATGGAATAGAATGACTAAAAATTTATCAAGCTTTTAAGGCTCCACGATGAGTTTAAGATCAAACGATACTTAATATATGTGATTCATTTCCTAAAGCTCAGTCTTATGCAATGGACACCAATTGCTAAACTTAGGATGTTGATCTTTAAGCATGAGTTAAGCATTTAGAATTATTTAGCTGCCAAAGATGTCATGTCCATTTCGAAGTGGATTTTCATTCAAGTATGCTATAGCCAATGTTTTCATATTTTATCCAATCATTATGATATATATATATATATATGTGTGTGTGTGTGTTAAGTTTAAATTGGATATTTTATCAGAGATTTCATAATGGCTAGATTTTCTAATGTTCTTAGCATATAGTGAAAGTGTATAATGAATGCACATACTAAGATTTAACATTTTAAGCATAGACCACTTCGTAGGCCAATAGACATCACTCCCCCAAAACCTAGAACCTAAGAAAAGCATTTATGCAACTCCAAATGGAATTCGTTCCTCCTTAAGTTCTAATGAGTTTCTTTTCTTTACAACTCATACCATTTTTCTATCTTTGAGTCTTGATGGGTTAGGACTAGGTGATACTTTGACTCGCCAGACCTGTTTGCATTTCACACCTTTCCTTTTAAACGGGCAATCAAATTTTATGTGCCCCTTCTTTTTACACAATGCGCAAAAGGTGTGAGTATAACGGCTGGAGGAGTTACTAGCATAGTATTTTGATGCTCTTACAAAGTACCTCATGTATAGGTTCTTTCTTTTCTTATTTTCAATCCCATTATAACATATAACTTCCTTATCTAAGGTCATCTTTTGTGAACCTAACAACTTAATAAAGTTGTCCTTGCCTCTAGTGAATGTATAGATGATCTTCACTTGGTCTTCTATTTTCTTTTCTAGATCTTGCATTTTTTAATCTTTCAAGTCTTTACAAACACTTTGTAATTTTATGAATTCATTGGACATTGTGTTTGCTTTATACTCAAGTTCTAAGATGAGAAGATCCTTTTTTATTATCACTTAAAATTTGAGATCTTACAACATTCAAATATTTTTTCTAATTTTTCATTCTTGTTTACTAACTGTTTGATTTTTAAATCATTTTCCCTTTCAACAAGAACTTTTGATTCACATTCTTTCAAAGATGTCTCATACTTATTTTTCAAAGCAGTATATCTTTTTTTAGCTTTAACAAGTGACTTATGAATTCTAATATATTCAATTTGCAATTCTTCATAAGTAGGCATGCTCTCACTATCAGAACTATCACATGATTCAGTATCAGATGCATCATTCAAATCATCACATGAATCATTACAAGTATTACCTAATAACATAGGAGGAGATGGGTTTGCCTCATCATCTATTAGAGTTATGAAGCACAATTTACCTCCTTCAAGATTCGTAGAGCTTGAATCACAAAGAGTGATCGCCTTTTCCTACGTAGTTGCTCCATATCTCCTTTCAAGTTCCTCCCATATCTCCTTAGCACTGTTACATGCCATAACCTCATAAAGAACATTAGAATCTAAAGCATGCAGTAAGGTGTTCAAGGCATCAAAATTTATTTGCACTAAGTTCCTATTATTATCATTCAGCTCAAATTTAGATTTAGGAACATCAACACCATCAATGATTTTTACTGGAATACTATCTCCTTGTGCAATAACCTCCCAAAACCTCCAATTTAAAGCTTTAAAAAATACGATCATCCTAAATTTCCATATAGCGAAATTTTCACCACTAAATACTGGAGGGTTCGTGACTAACCTTCCTTCACATGAAGGGCATGCACCAACACAGGCCATCATGATCTTTTTACTAATTAACTGTTAAGTCTAACTAACGTGGCTATAATACCAATTGTTAGGTTTGGTGCAATCCCAAGAAGGGGGTGAATTGGAGATTTAAAAAATTTATCCCTAGGTCAACTAGTCTAGCAATAGTATTACGCAACCTAGGGGCAGTCTAAGCAGTTTCAAACCCAAGCAGATATTTAACCAATAAACATACAGGTGCAGAAAATAAAGTGCGAAAAATAAACTGGCACCAGATATGTTATTGGAGTTCGGCCAAAGTGCTTACGTCCTCGTCTTGGCTCACTAGCACAAGGATTCCACTATAAGCTCACTTCACGGGTAGAGTGGCACCGGTTACAAATAGGTCAATTAGCGGGGCTGACCTCAACCTACACCTTACTAGGATGATGCACCTAACTTTCCTAACCGGGTCTAACCCAATCTGGGACTATTCCACAGGGCTACTCTCCCTCTTCAGGCCCACGCCTAGAATACAACAAATGTATATAAATTTTGTGTACAAGGAAATATGCTTTTCAACAAGTTGATATGTACCAATGATAATCAATCAACCACACATCAACAATATAGGAATTGTAAGCTCGGTGATGTGATTTTGTGCAAGCAAACACTCAGCAATGTATAATCTCAAATATGCTTAAGAGTGTATAAACAAACTATTTTTTTGAAACAAGATGTAACAAATCTCAATACTAGATTATGGTTTCAAAGATGCTGATCAAATATTCAAACCAACTCAAAAATATTTTTCTCAATGAAATAAGCACAAGAGTTGTTTGAAAAATATAGCTTATAAAATACTTTGCATACAAATATTATTGCTTTAAGATTCTTACAATAACAATGCTAAGATCCTCAAGCTAATAAGCTTTCCCAATACAAGATTTATCAAGTTAAATTTGTGGGAAACACTCTTGCTAAACTCTCAAAAATCAAACAATCAACAACCACAAAGATGAGAGTTTTAAGCAATGTACAATAAAGCAATAATACAATAGAAACTCTCAAAATAGGATTGATCAAAGGAAGGAGTATATGAGAGTATTTGAAGTAGTATAGGAAAAATCAGCTTTTTGAGTATGAGAGGATTTTTCACTAATGATCTTGCTAATCTTTTTATAATTTTCACAAATAAGCCCCTATATACAAAAGTGGGTCAAATTATGACCGTTAAGGACATGGGGGGAATTATTAATATTGTTTTAAAACCATTAAGAAATATTAACCACATTTAACCATGCTTAACTGTGGTAAAAATAAAACAACCTGAGAGTTTTCGGGTGGCTGAACCATGGTTTGGTCGCCCGAATAGAGACAATGAGAAAAGTCAGTTTTTGAAGTTCGGTTGCCTAAGCATGGGTTCAGTTTGCTGACTCAAGACGATTTCTACACTGTTCGAGATTCAGGTGTCTGGTCTGAAGTTTGGGTAACCATACTCATGTGTTTGGTCGCCCGAGGATGATTTGAACGCTGAGGTTCGGGTTGCTGAGTTGTTGGGAAAGGTCAGATCAACGGTTGGGTCGACCGTAAACAATACGTGTATTTTAGTTTGGTTTGCCGAACTCAAGTCAACATGTTGACTGATCCACGGTTCGGGCGCCCAAGGTGTTTTGACCACCATGGGTTCGATCGCCCGACCTCTCATAGATTTTGCCTTTTAAGTCCAATTCATTTCAATTGATTCCCTTGATAATGTAAGTGATTTTGGGGACATCTTATGAGCTTGTGTTGGGACCTAAGTTATTTTTATGGTCATTTTGAAATGGTCCCAAAAATCCGACGTCAATCGATCGAAGGGTGATCCCTAAGGTCTTAAGTTTACAATTACCTACATGCATGACATGCAAAGATTATTACAGACCTTTTCCTATATTTACTATTACAGACCCAAATTGAGCAATAATATAAATTAAAACAGAAGAAAACTTCAGGGTCTTTATACTTTGAGTCTTTATGTGTCATCAATTGATCTGCTAATATATACCTGCACACAAACTCGACAACCATCAAATACTTGAGTATATGTCATTATCAAAACAAGGTATGACCTATGAGGTCAATATATTAAAATATTAAATTGGTTAAAATCGATTAACCGATTTAACTGAGACTCTATTTGGTCGGTTTTGAGTTTGATTAAATATGGAATTTCGCTGGGTCTAGTTAATGATTTTTTTTAACCAAAATTTTTCGGTTAATTCAGTTCGAACTGACCAAATGCTTACTCCTAAGTGGTGGAAATAATGCCTTTATAGTGAGAATTTTTTAGAAAAATGAAAAATAAAGTGGTATTTTTGTAATTATAAAAAAATTATAAATAAAAAAAGAACAATTTTCACAAGAAAATAATGCCAAACCTTCAATTAATGTTTTTTTCTCAATATAAATGTTATAAAACTAAAAAATAGTTAACTTTTTTTTTGGTGTAATTATTTGAAAAACTAAATGTCGCGACCTGACTATCCATCTTTTATATATATATAATAAATCTGTTCTGATATCAATATGTAATGACCCTGTGAATTCTGCTACAAATATGCTCTGATACCAATAATAATAATATCTACAATGTCAACCCGGACCCAAAGTGGGGTACCGAGGTATACCTATTCTTAAATACATACTGTTCATGCAGGGAAAAACATAATGTACCTGAACCTCACATACAATACTAGAGTTCTACTGTCTCCATAAATATACATGCACGTCCCCAAAAATTCATAAAATATCCCAGTGTTTACACAAAACATATTCCCCAACTCTAGTACCAAGGCCTCTTCTACCTTGAAGCTCACTCCACACGACTATCTGGGTTTCCTAAAATGTTTAAATTTTTGGGTGAGACACCTTTCAGTAAGACGGGATAAATTATCATTAGTGTGTGGCAACATGAGTTCTAGCGTGTTATAAACATATCCCACAAATAATTAACTATAATTGATAAATCATGTAAATTTGTACTCATACTTATATAAAACTGGTAAAATCATATTTTTTAACATAAACTTACTCTAGCATAGTAAATTTCTATATACATGTAAATCATCTGTCATATCTGTATAATACTGAAATTTTCCCCTCGATGGATAGCTAGTTGATATCATGTATTACCCCCACATGATTGGGTTGTGCAGCCCATAGGCAGGACTTAGCAATGGCTGGCCTACCACACTAAACCAAAACTGACTCATATGTAAGCACGATTGGCCACCCCAACCTAGTCTGGACTGTCAGAAGGGATATACTATTCTTCAATGGCGCAATCATGTACCATACACCAACACTTTATCTAACACATGTGGTGGCACTAATCTAAAATAATAGCTACGGTACGGTGCTCTAAATCTAAACTAATCCATCAGGGTTCTGCTACCATATAATACATAATATAACTATAACATATCTTGTTTTCATATTTATGCGCAAAAACTATCATATCATAATTTATGAATAAATTGTTATATCATAACTAATCACGACATAAAATCGGCTGAACTGTCACAGCACTAGGCCGGCTGAACTATCATGGCACTGGGTCGGCTGAACTGTCACAGCACTAGGCCGACTAAACTGTCACAGCACTAGGCTGGCTGGACTTTCATATTATACTGAACAATATCATAATTTCTATAATGTTTATAGCATTTTCTAAAAATCATTATCCAACTGTACTTATTCTGTGTAATCATAAAATAATCTAGCCAGCTTATATATATATACTGTAAAATATTCATACTCATGCCACACAAGTGAGTATTACTCTATAATATTCCAACTATCTGGGAAGAACATATTTTGCTGAAAAATAATATTAAATCAACTTATAGGGTTTACTCAACTTTAACACTTCGTTTTCCAAAAATTCACATTAAATTATAAACACTATTTCCGTATACTTGATTATCCAAAAAAATCATAAATATAATTTCTGTAATCAAATACTGCATTTTAACTGGAAAATTTCTTTTAAAAATACCTGACATAATCTATCCCCTTACCTGATTACTGAGAATGCGCCTGCAAGGATCCTAAACCGATGCTTGAGGCGTTCGGAGTACAAAATCCTGTAATCATATATTTTAGTTTAATCAGCTAAATCCTAAAATAATTACTATCCTAACATCTCTAGGCTCTCATGCTCCCGTTAATCGGTTAAATTCTAAAACGACAAACAAAATTCATTTTTCTTACTTTAACTTTGGAGTGGTGCTTAGGATCCCCAAACCACGAATCTGCTTCAATTAAAATGACAAAGATCGAAGCTAGGATCCTGTGATGGTATTCATTTTTCAATTTGTCTTACGGATGGAGAAAAATTTTAGAGAGAGAGAGTGAGTGTTTGAGGAGAGAGAGAGAGAGAGAATAAGGGGGGCTCTCTATATCAATTTAAAATCAATCGAGGTTTGTTTATATATATATATAATATTATATTATACTATATTATAATATTATTATATTATATTATATTAATATATTAATATATTATATTATTTAATTAATATAATTATTAATTAATTAATTAATTAAAATTTTTTTTTGGAATCACTACATTCTTCCCTCCTTATAAAAATTTCATATTCGAAATTTGTTAACCATTATTTATTGCAATCTCCTCTGAAAATCATTGAATTGTTTACCCGATACTAAAAAGAGCCGGCGGCCACCCACATAGCAGCTCCATCCCATATTTATTAATTACCTCACTTATGGCGGAGGAATACCGTGGTTACATAAACGGCCTTTGGGAGATTACAATTAATAAAACAAAACTCCCCCATAACCAATCATAACTTAAAACTAGAAACAACTGAGTTATAACTATTTATCCTACACTATACAAATCAATAACTAAAATAGTTATCTACCAGAACTATCACCTTTATCCGGCTAATGCTGAGCCTCGCTAATTAAGTATGGATATCTCTTATGCATTTTCTCCTCTAGTTCCCATGAAGATTCCTCAACCGCATGGTGACGTTAGAGTACTTTTATTAACGAGATCTTTTTGGTGTGTAGTTCCTGTTCCTTCCGACCCAGAATCTAAACTAGCACTTCTTCATATGACACGGTACCTTTAAGCTCTAGTGACTCATGACTAATTACGTGTGAAGGATCTAAGACGTACTTTCTCAACATAAACGCGTGAAATACGTCATGAATCCTAGATAGAGCCGGAGGTAATGCCAATTGGTAGGCAATTGGACCAATTCTTTCCAATATCTTAAATGGCCCAATATACCTAGGGCTTAGCTTACCCTTCTTTCCAAATCTTATCACTCCTTTCATTGGCGCCATTCTCAAGAATACATGATCCCCCACACCAAACTCTAGTTCTTGTCGACGGGTGTCAGCATAACTTTTTTGTCGACTTGGAGTTGTTTTAATTCTTCTCAAATGAGTCTAATTTTCTCAGAAGTCTACTGCACAATCTCTGGCCCCAAAATATGCCTTTCACCAATATCATCCCAGTATAACGGAGATCAGCACCTCCGAACATACAATGTTTCATATGGTGCCATCCCAATACTGGCCCGGCAGCTGTTGTTATAAGCAAATTTGACTAGTGGCAAATATTTGATCCAGCTACCACCAAAGTCTAATACACAGGCCTGCAACATGTCTTCCAATATTTGTATGGTCCTCTCTGTCTGTCCATCGGTTTGAGGATGAACTACTATATTGAATGTCAGTTAAGAACCCAAAGCTCCTTGTAAACTCTTTCAGAATTGAGATGTGAACCGTGAGTTTCGGTCAAAAACGATGGACACTAGCATGTCATGCAGTCTAACTATATCTTGTATATATAATTCTACCAATCTACTCATGGAGTAGTTAACTCTGATTGGAAGAAAATGGCTAGTCTTCGTCAGACGGTCAACGACTACCCATATGGTGTTTCGCCCATACAGGTGGCAATCCTATGACAAAATCCATGGAGATATGCTCCCACTTCAATTCTGGAATATGAAGTGGTTGCAATGGTCCGACTGGCCTTTGATGCTCAGCCTTCACTTGTTGATATATCAAACATTACTCTACGTATCGACCAATTTCTCTCTTCATATTACTCCACTAGTAGGATTTTCGTAGATCTCTGTACATTTTAGTGCTTCCTAGATGCACCATATATAGGGAACGATGCACTTTTCCTAAAATAATTCTTTTAATCTCAGCGTCATCAGGTACACATAGCCTGGTACGAAATCTCAAAGCTTCATCATCTGAGATATTAAAATCTGCTCCTAGTCCACTATGCACTTTATCCATAATCTTTACTAATTCTACATCCTTCATCTAAGTAGTCTTAATCCTTTCTAGTAAAGTTGGCTGCAGTACTAAATTAGCAATAAATGCCTGATGATTTTCTTCCACCAGCTCCACACCAAGCCTTTCTAGATCCATTCCGATCTAGTGTTGAGCTATTACTACTGATATTGAGGCACTCCTTGACTTTCGACTCAAGGCAACAACTACCATAGTAGCCTTCCCTAAGTGGTAACTGATGGTGCAGTCGTAATCTTTGATCAATTCCAGCCACCTCCTCTGTCTTATATTTAACTCCTTCTGCATGAAGAAATACTTCAAACTCTTATGGTCCGTAAAGATTTCACATTTTTCGTCGTACAAATAATTTCTCCAAAATTTTAATGCAAAAACCACCGCTGCTAACTCTAAGTCGTGCGTAGGATAATTCTTCTCATACTTCTTGAGCTGCTGAGAAGCATAAGCTACAACTTTCCCCTATTGCATCAGCACGCATTCGAGCCCTTTCTAAGACGCATCACTGGTGCTGTGATGAGTCGCTGCTTTAATTCCTGAAAACTTCGTTCACATTCATCTGTCTAATCAAACTTTATATTTTTTCTTGTCAATCATGTCAGAGGACCTGACAGTTTGGAAAATCCTTCCACAAACCAGCGATAGTACCCTGCCAATTCAATAAAACTTCTGACCTCCTGAAAATTCTTCAGTTTTTCCCAATCCACTATTGCCTCTATATTACCCAGATCTACAAAAACACCATCCTCGGATACCACGTGTTCGAGGAATACAACCTTCTCCAGCCAGAATCCACATTTTCTGAATTTAGCATATAACTTCTTTTCCTTTAGCAATTAAAGTACCAACCTTAAATGATTTTTGTGCACCTCAGGATTCTTTGAGTAAACCAAAATATCATCGATAAATACTATTAAAAATTGGTCCAAATATTCATGGAAAACCTCATTCATCAAGTCCATAAATACCGTAGGAGCGTTAGTCAATCCAAAAGGCATAACTAGGAACTCATTATGGCCTTACCTGGTTCGGAAAGCTGTCTTTGGAACATCCTCTGATTTAATTCTCACCTGATGGTACCCAGATCAATGATCAATCTTAGAGAAAACTCGTGTTCCTTGGAGTTGGTCAAACAAATCATCAATATGGGGTAGCGGGTACTTATTCTTAATCGTCACTTTATTTATCTCCCTCTAGTCAATACACATCCTCATCGACCCGTCTTTCTTTTTTTCACAAAAAGCACTGGTGCTCCCAAGGGTGACACATTGGACCCGATAAATCCTCTATCCAGCAACTCTTCTAACTATTCTTTTAATTCTTTCAACTCCGCCAGAGTCATTCTATATAGAGCCTTAGAGATCAACGTTGTCCCTGGAGGTAGATCAATAGAAAATTCGACTTCACGATCAGGAGGCAACCCTGGAAAATATTTTGGAAACACATCAGGAAAATCTCTCACTATCGAGATATCTTCCAACTTTAATTCCCTCTCTGTCACTTCCTTCACACAGGCCAAGTACCTCTAGCATCCCTTCAGAAGCAATCTCCTCGCTTGAATAGCTGATAACATTTGTAGTGAGGAGCGCACGCATATCCCAACATATCTGTACTCCTACTCCCCTAGAGGTTTGAAAACTACCTCTTTCTTGTAACAATCAATAATGGCTTAGTTGGCAGCTAACCAATTCATCCCCAAGATCACCTCAAACCCATGCATGTCAAGGACCACCAAATTAGCAGACAATTACCTCCCCTGAATACTGATTGGACAATCCCTAAGTATTCTCCTACACACCACTATGACTCATATCGGTGTAGCTACTGATAAACCGACATCCATTGGCTGAGCTTCTATTTCACATAACTTAATAAATTTTCGAGCTATAAATGAATGAGTCACCCTTGAATTAAACAAAATAACAGCTTTAATTAAAAACATATAAATAGTACCTTTCACCACATCGTCGGCCGCCTCTGCGTCTCCTAGTGTCAAGACTTAAACCCGCGCCTGCACGATATTCCTCTGCTGGCTGCCTCAGGGTGCCTGGTTATTCCCCCAAAATTTTCTAGGAACAGGAGCATTGCTCAGCTGCACACGACAATCTTGTGCCATATGACTAGGTCTACCGCATTAATAGCATATATTTCTTCCCGTTCAACACTCTCCCACGTGCCTCCTGCTACATCTAGGGCAAATAGGATAGGTTTGATCACCCTAATACCCACAGCTCCCCATTTCCTATCTCTAACCCCCGCCTTTTTTGTCTCTCCTTCATAGGCCCCGACTGGTACCTACTCGAAATTCAGGAGGCGCGTGCCTCTTCCTCTGACTCGGCATCCCAGCACCTCTCTACAGGTTGGTCTCTATCACTGTGGCTTTATCTACTAACTCTGAGAAGGTCTGGACTTGGAATGCCACCACTTGCTTATAGATATTCTGTCTCAGGCCTTTCTCAAATCTCCTCGCCTTCTTTTCCTCATATGGCACCATATGCGGGGCAAAACGGGAAAGCTCAATGAATCTAGCTACGTACTGCTGGACCATCAGGTGCCCCTAGGTCAAATTCAGAAATTCTGCCCCTTTAGCATTCCTGGTAGTAGCGGGGAAGTACCATTCAAAGAATATTTCCTTGAAGCGACTCCAGGTCAAAGCTATAGGTACTGGCCTCTATTCCTCCAATAACTTCATTGATCTCCACTAGCTTTTGGCCTCCTCTATCATCTCAAAAGTAGCAAACGACACTTTTTGCTCCTCAATGCAAAGGAGAATTGCCAATGTATCCTCAATTTCCTGGGCCCATTCTCTGCCACGAATGGGTCGACTCCTCCTGACAATGATGGGGGATTCATACAAGTTAATTGCTTAATCGTGCAACCCTATTCCCGTGAATTTCTTGCTATCTCTGCCATAACTTGCTAGACGATACTATGCAATACTGCATCAGAATCATTGCCACCCATATTGGAAGGCCTCGCATCGTTACCACCACCAATGTGTGCATTGCTACTCCCAGGGTCCATCCTAAAAATAGAATAAAATAGCTTAAGATTCCTAACTTCATAGCACAACTAATACATTTATCTAACTAAGAACCATAAGATATCCTCATACAACCAATCAACTTAACGATCCTATTCCCCAATTTAAGGTTTAGTATTACCGCTTAGAAACAAAAACCGACGATAGTTTAGCATAACTTTCTTGAAACTGTTGTTTCAGGAAAATCACAGAAACCACTACGGAGTTCCTACCTCTAGCCTGCGAGACAAGACCCTAAATTCCAATCTTATCCTCCAGTAATGACTTACTAAAATCCTAATCTACCCATTTCCTACCTTCACCATGATCCATTGCTATACTCTGGTATTGTTTTCAGCTGTACACCAAAATCTACAGAACCTGGCAATCTTGGCTCTAATACCAAACTGTCGCGACCCGACTATCCATCTATTATATATATATATATATATATATATATATATATATATATATATAAAATAAATCTATTCTGATATTAAAATGTAACAACCCTATGAATTCTGCTACAAATATGCTTCGATATTAATAATAATAACATGTACAATGTCAACATAGACCCAAAGTGGGGTATTGGGGTATACCTGTTCTTAAATACATACTATTCATGCAGCGAAAAATATAATGTACCTAAACCTCACATATAATACTAGAGTTCTACTGTCTCTATAAATATACATGCACGTCCAAAAAAATCCATAAAATATCCTAGGGTTTACACAAAACATATTCCCCAACTCAAAGCACTTACCCTGATACTATAGTACCAAGGCCTTGTCTACCTTGGAGCTCGCTTCACCCGGTTGTCTGGGTTTCCTAAAATGTTTAAATTCTTGGATGAGACACCTCTTAGTAAGATGAGATAGATTATCATCAGTGTGTGGCAACATGAGTTCTAACGTGTTATAAACACATCCTGTAAATAATTAATTGTAACATAATTAACTGTAACTGATAAATCATGTAAATCTGTACTCATACTTATATAAGACTGGTAAAATCATATTTTTCAACATAAACTTACTCTGGCATAGTAAATTTCTATATACATGTAAATCGTCTGCTATATCTGTATAATACTGAAATTTTCCCCTCGATGGATAACTAGCTGATATCATGTATTACCCTCACATGATTGGGTTGTGTAACCCATAGGCGGGACTTAGCAATGGCTGGCCTACCACGCTAAGCCAAAACTGACTCGTCTGTATGCACAATTGGCCACCCTAACCTAGTCCGAACTGCCAGAAGGGATATACTACTCTTCAATGGCCCAATCATCTACTATATACCAACACTCTATCTGAGATGTGTGATGACACTAATATGAAATAATAGCTACGGTACCGTGCTCTGAATCGAAACTAATCCATTAGGGTTCTGCTACCATAAAATACATAATATAACTGTGACATATCTTATTTTCATATTTCTGCGTAAAAACTATCATATCATAATTTCTGAATAAATTGTTATATCATAACTGATCACGACATAAAGCTGGCTGAACTGTCACGACATTGGGCCGGCTAAACTGTCACTGCACTGGGTCGGCTAAATTGTCATGGCACTAGGGCGGCTGAACTGTTATATTATACTGAACAATATCATAATTTCTGTAATGTTTATAGCATTTTCTAAAAATCATTATCAAATTGTACTTGTTCTGTGTAATCATAAAATAATCTGACTAGCTTATATATATACTATAAAATATTCATACTCATGTCATACAAGTGAGTATTACTCTATAATATTCTAATTGCCCGAGAAGAACATATGTTGCTAAAAAAATAAAATTAAATCAACTTCTAGGATTTACTCAACTCTAACACCTGGTTTCCCAAAAATACACATTAAATTATAAACACTATTTTCGTATACCTGATTATCCAGAAAAATCATACATATAATTTCTGTAATCAAATACTGCATTTTAACGGGTAAATTTAATTTAAAAATATTTGACATAATCTATCCCCTTACCTGATTACTGAGAATGTGTCTGCAAGGATCCTAAATCGATGCCTGCGGCGTTCAGAACACAAAATCTTGTAATCATATATTTTAGTTTAATCAATTAAATCTTCAAATAATTACTATCCTAACATCCCTAGACTCTCACACTCCTATTAACCAGTTAAATTCTAAAACAACAGACATAATTCAATTTTTCTCACCTTAACTTTGGAGTGGTGCATAGGATCCCTAATAGAGAGAGAGAGAGAGAGAGAGCGAGTGTTTGAGGAGAGAGAGAGAGAGAGAGAGAGAGAGAGATACGGCAAGAATAAGGGGGGCTCTCTCTATCAATTTAAAATCAATCCAAGATTGTTTATATATATTTAATATTATAATATTATAATATATTATTATATTAATATATTATATTACTTAATTAATTAATTAAAATTTTTTTTTGAATCACTACACTAAATTCGAAAATAAAATTATTATCCATGGCTAAATGAGTCATTAGCTTCTTTAGCAATTTGAAAAAATAAAATCTCTCTCAAACCCTCTTTAATACTAATACTCTTAGGTTAGATTTAGTATTTTATATTTTCTTTCATGTATATAGAATTTTCATATAAAGTAAAAGTATATATTCGGAGCTTGAGAGGATGTACCTTCATTAAAATAACCTAGCAATTTTCATAATCTTAAATCTCAATTAAAACCAAGTCAACGTTCATGTCATTTTATTAATATGTGTGATATCTAATATTTTTTAGGATTGCAAGTTTTTGTCTCATTACGAATAACCTAAATTAGACCACTCAATAAATTTAATTTTTGCAAAATTACAAAAATACTAAATTCATAAAAATCCATTATGAAGAAAAATCTAATTTATAAGAGCTCTTTTTCAAAAAGAATACACAAGTTTTATCATGTTGCAATAAATAAAAAAGATAAAAGGCTACTTAGTTTTAATTACTCCTCAAACTACAAAATTATAGAAACATTAATAATATTAGTGATTAACGATCTAAATAGGCGAGCCTAGAGGTGTAAGTGAATCAAATTTCATCGCGAGCTATTCAGACTCAGTCCGTCCCCTAACTAGACTTAACTCGGTTATATAGTTTGAATTGAGTATGAACTATTTAAGTAGAATTTGAGTTCAATAATAGTATCCGAGTCGAGTTTCGAACCTAATCAAGTTTTTGAATTTTTTATTTTTATATTATATATCATATAATATATATTTATAAAATATATTTGACATTATATTACATTGTATGTATTTATATGTGTATTTAATATTAATTTATAATTGAATCAAGTTTGAGTTTTATGTTAATCTTGTAGTCGAGTTGATGTCGAATTTAACAATTATGATATTGATCGAATTTGAGTCGAATTTCGAACTTAACATTTTTGAGCCAAGTTGAGTTAGAATATTTTATTGTGTTGACTTGACTCGATTCAAATACAACCCTAGTCGAGCCCCACTTTTTTCTTTTATAAAAATTACATTCATGAAAATTTAAATTTGCAAAAAAATTATAAGAGAACAAATGAATTTTTGGAAAATAAACAAAAATGGTGTCTCATTTTCAAAAATTTTTTAAAATATAAAGAAAGTAAAATTTTTTAGTTTTAAATTTTAATAAATATTAAAATAAAATAAAATGATTTTTTTGACTATTTAAAAACCTAAAATATATATTCTTTATTATTTTCCATGAAAGTTGCAAAATTTTCACGGTGCCGTGACGACGGCGCAAAGAACCTGTCAATGGTCCAAAGTCCGAGGCGACGCAGAAACTTAACCCAGAAAATTCAAAATTTTGAATAAGTTCGAACTCCAAACGTAAGAAATACTGCTATGTGGGATTATCATATATCATATTTCAACGGTCAGGATTGATCCCGACCGTTCGATGAACCCCCATCCAGGTGGTTTGTAAACTACGTCATGGGGAGTGATCCAGTGCGGGCTTCGCCTTTGAAGCAACGGTGCGCCCGAAGCGACACCTGAACAATATTCACCTAATATCGATTATCGAAGAACTGTCTGCTTCCGCCCGCACTATTCTTTTTACTTCTTCCCAGTTCGCAGAAACTACAGAATAGATCAATCGATTCGCGGTATGTTTGAGTTCCAGATCGATTTGTTGTCTTTGTTTTTCTGAATTATGAATTTGTTAGTTTATTTTTGAGATTTTTGTTCATCTGGTTTCCTTGCAGTAAACTGAGTTAAGGTTTAAGGCTTCTTCAGTGAATTTATGGTGCTTTCTGGCTAGAATTTTGGATTTATTTTCGTGTAATTTTTTTATTTGAAAAGCGAAAAAGGTATTTCTAACATGCTAAAGTAGCGATGGCTTAGGGTTTCTGATCTTGACGAACTCGTATATTTTGAGATTTATCTATCTCATCTGAATTTTGATTTTATTTTCCTTCCATTTTTTAAAAATTGAATGTAAGTGAAGCTCCTCAGTGCAATGATATTGTGTTTGAATTTCCATTTCTGAAACTATGAAGTCTGTGTTTAGCAGAACACCTTCGAAGCTGTGGGCCTTATATCTATTGCTGAAATTTTGGCTTGCTTTCTCTCCTTTTTTTCTTTTTTTTTTTTGGGGGCCTTTCTCTTCCCCCACTCTCCTTTTGAGTGATTTATGAGGCTGTATGGTTGCGGCTCCCCTCGACCCACCCTAGGAAAAGAGTCGTGTGTCATCTGGATAATCATCAAGTTGGCATAAATTAAATCTACACGCTACTGTTGAGCTCCATGTTACACTAATGACTGAACTGGTTTTTGATGTTTTTGAAGATCATCTATTTTTTTTTTTTTCAAAAGTATAGAAAGAGGTGAATCATGATATGTTCTGTTTTCCCATTACTCAATTCCTTTTTTGGTGGCTTTCTGAATACAAACTATTTTCTTGTAACTTATATAAAAATATATTAATTTTTTTCTTGGTAATATGAGGACTTTGAATTAGTTAAAATATTATTAGAACTGGTCTTTATATCGTTGGATTAGCATATTTGAAGTTTTGCTGGCTTTGATATGCATTTATTGCTTGAGTATTGATTATGATTTGTACCCTGCAGGTTTGGTCAACAAAAAGTGAATCTGCATAAGTTGTAGTCAACGTTTTCCTCCATGGCTAGGATAAAACCTCAGACTCTACTGCTTCAAAGCAAAAAGAAGAAGGGGCCTACTCGTATTAGTGTCAGTACTATTATTTTGTGCAACTTGGTTGTCGTGTTGATTGTATTGTCCTTGGTTACTACCTATCGACACTGGTCTCAAAGGTATGTTGCTTATCTCTTGCTCATATTGGTAATTGGTGCCTTGCTATTTTGATGATTTAGTGTTCTATAAAATTTGTTTGGAAATTGAAATTTTACTCTTTTGTCAAGAAATTAATTTTTAATAAGAAATTATTCTATTTTGTTAAAATCTGAGACATGTTTGTATGCTCACAGGTCGAGGGACCAAGCAGGGGTTAGGCTATCAGCTCTCGAGGTACTTCTTGGAAATTCACATTTTATAACTCTTCTCAAACAGCAGGAATTTGTTTTCTTCCTCATCCTTTTCATTACCCCATCAAGTAGCATGATTACACATCAAGGCATAAGTTGTATTTGGTATTTTCTACTTTAGGAACAGTTGTAAATAATAAATATATTAAATATTGTTGAGTGTGTTTCATTTTGTGAAACAGGACAATGATGTGTTTGTGGACTCAAAAAAGTATGAGCTTCCAAGTTATGCTGTAAGTTTCTTGACGCATGCATTTCAGTAGCCTATTTTTATATTTTATTGTGCCAACTGTGAAAGCGCACATTTTTAATGCTGATTGCTGCATACTGTTGCTGGCTGTCATGGTGCCTGGTGGTGTTATTGTTGTTTGAAAAGCCATCAACTTAAATACTTGATGACATTATGTGTACTATGTGGAAATGTTGTTGATTGTGCATGATGTACAACATCTTTCGTGTTCAAACACAAAAGCAACCATTTCTCATCTTTAATGTACAAATAATGAAATAATGTATGACCAGATAAATATTGGAATCTGCATGTTGCCCTTGTGTTGTTGAATGATGGTTCTTCTCATTGCTGCAAAAACTCTGTTTGACTACCTGCGTGTATATCTTTAAAATTTTTTTTGGTTTCTGGTTTTTCTTGGGTGAAGCTTTTAAACAAAGTGATGTTCAATAGTAAGAAACAGAAAAGAGAGAGAATTGAGAGAGAGAAATAGAGAGGATAGAAGAAGAAAGAAGAAGTGAGAAGAACTGAAGAAGAGAGAAACTTCCCCGGGGGGGGGGGGGGGAAGGGACAGAAAATCAGAAAGAGTATAGAGGGAGAAACGGGAGGAGGAGATGGGAAGGAGAGAGAGGGAGACGGAGAGAGATAGGGAAACAGAAATCGGTTCTGAGTTCAAATGTGATAACTGTCTAACACACAAACAAAGTACTTGTACACCCAATGTTACGACTAAAACAAATAATTACAGAGTAAATCTTAATTAAATAAATTTCTAAAATAATGAAAAATTTCCAAACTAAAATAAAAATCCTAATTTTTAAAGCTGTGGCTGCAATAGCACCTAACTTCTCCATTGATAGTCCTCCATCAAACTCCCTTGTTTGAGAAAACTCAACCTCGATTTTTACAATAGCGCATCAAGAGTAGGGAATATGTATCCACGAGCCATTAAACTCAATTCATATTGTCCAATTTCAACTTACATTCAGGTATTGCTGGAAAATGAATAATATTCTCCTCAAGATCCCTAATCCCAATAAAGTTGATAAGTGGAGAATTGTCACATGTTGGAAGATGATTCTAGGCTTAGGGTCATCACGAGATTCAACAACTTCATCCTCTAAAAAACTCTTGCTTTGAATTCAATTCCCAATTTTAACGTTGAATTTTGCTGCCTACTCCCTGGTCTCTTCTACAGCTTGAACACTTTGTTTCATTGCATTTGCTTGCTCTTCAAGGATGCATAATTTGGTCTACTATCTACACAATCAATGGAGTTTTCATTTCATAATCCATGACAACCATAAATTCAGGTACATTTGTAATTTCCTCTTTTATTTGTTCATATGTTCAGCCCATAATAACATGTTAACAATTACTTCTGTTTCATCTTGAATATGTTGTCTAAAATATGAACTTGTTCATCTCTTGATATGGAAAAAGATCTTGTCATAACAGTTGGGGAAAAGTTCCTGTATTTTATAAAGGAACTTTTCATTCTAGACCAAAAGAAGGTTTGAGTTTTACCTTGTTGCCTTCTGTAATATTGTATTCCATCCCACCATTTAGTGGCATAGCCCCCAAGACTGTAATATGCAAATCTTGTCCTTCTTGTCTCCAGTATCTCATTGCATTCAAAATAGAGATTTAGTTAAAAACGACCAATCTATGAATTCTCATTTGGAAAAATTACCTTTGAAACAAGCAATATCCTCAAGACAAAGCATAGAAGCCTACGTAAAATTTCTGAAGTTCATATCTTGCAAAATATTAAAAGTGTTCTCCAATTTCTCAACTATTGTTCTTAATATCTTGCGTAAATTCCAAAAATTTTCAGAATTAAACTTGACATTGGGTGTTGACGATGCTGAATTTTCCTTGAAAAATATCAAACACTCAAAGTTGAATTTCTTCAGACTAGTGTTTAAATTGCAGGGAGGAATACCAATTTGTCGTAGTAAAAATATCAAAATATCTCTGCTGAGTCTCAATCTGAATGCAGCATATTTAATTCATCCTCCAAAACACTGCAATTTCCATTGACAATTCAAGATCTTATAGGTCAAAATGTTGTGCCTAAAATCAATTTCTCATGATTTTGGAAGTTGCAGAGGCCAGAAGGCACAGGTAGTTTTTCACATGCGTGTTGCTGGCTCATGGTGCACATGAACTGCCGGTGAAGGATCTCCGGAAATTGTATTCTGGTTGGTGGTAGATTGAGGGGTGGTGATTTCAGTGAGGGCGGCGGGTTGAAGAGACAAGACCAGGAAGTTTTGGATTTTGAAGGGGTGTCAACTGGAAAAACTTCATGTGGCATGTGAGGCCACATGCCTTGTTGGATGGAAATGAAATTTGGGGGAAGGGGCTTTTTGGAGGTGTTTGTATTTTATGGTTATGCTGGTGAAAAAAAATCTGCTGGCAAAGTGATGTTTGAAAAGTGTGGTACGACTGTAATTTTCTGGTAAACCCTGATTTTTGCAATTTTCCTTGATTACATCGTGAAGCGTGTTGAAATTCTCTGTTTTGCAACAATGTTGCTGGCTATGGAAGTGAATTGAAGTGGCTATAATTTTCAAGAATGATGGAAATCTTTTCTTTTTCTATCAAAAAAGAATGTTGATGGTGGATCAGTTACAAATGGTACCAGAGGAAGATTGATTGGGATTTGCTCATATACGAAATTTATTTAGGATAGTAAGAGAGAGAGAGAGAGAGAGCTGAGGGAGAGACAGAGAAGAAGAAAGAAGGGAGAAGAAGAGAGGAACTGTTGCACAGAACAGAAAAAAGTGAGAAACAGAAAGACGAGAAGGATGAAGAGGAGAAAAAGGAGATAAGACTGCATGAGAGAGACAGAAACAGGAAAACAGTTCTGAATTCAATTGTTTTAACTGTCCAATACAATATCACAAACTATGTATACGCCCAACATTACAACTAAAACAAATAATTTCAAAATAACCCAAAATACTTAAAATACACAAATAATCCTAAACTAACCACGAAAATTTAAAAATTATAATAGTTACAATATAAGCCATCTAAAGTTCCCCATTGATGGTCCTTCATCACAGAGTTCCTATTTATAAAGAAGGAAATATAATTAATTTAAATTTCTTACCGTGGGGGAGGAGGGGGAGTGTTGGGTGGAATACGGAGCTATGTAGCTCCACCCCTGTTTAGTGCTTAGTCATTGCATGACCTCAGGCCTTTCTTTACTTTGTTCTTGTTGTAGATTCTAAATACATCAAAAGGTTATATAACGGTGGAGCTTTACAAGGAAGGTTCTCCGGAGATCGTGGACAAATTTCTTGACTTGTGGTGAGTATTAATATAATCTCCTGTCAGCTACATCTGTTAGTTGACATGCTTGTAAGCTTGATATGTGCAGCTATTATTTGTTGAATCTATAAAATTACATGAAAGAAAGTGCATTTGGTCCTCTCCTTTGTCTCTCCAATAATTTTATTTTTTTTTATTTTTTTAATCCAATTGATTTTTCCATGTTAAATTGTGCTCAGAAATAAATGGTTTAAGTGGGAAAAATATTAAATAATTCCCAGCAACATAAAACCACCCGTCCCACTTTTCATGTTTACTCTATTCTGGCCTTCTGGGATTTTTTTTTTATCATATTTTTCCTTCACTTGCTGATGTAGTACCAAAAGTGGGTATTTGAATGGATCATTTTGACCCAATTTGGAGACCAATTTCAAAGAATGGGGTCAAGGGATTGTTGGGTCCCAAACCCAATTGTATTTAGTTAATAGTTTATTATGTTTGTTTAGCTTGCTCAGGCTTATGTGTATTTTGGGGTTTGTTTGTAATATTTGTGTACTTTAGGGGTTTGTTTGTAATTTCACGTATCTTTAGGTTACGTTTGGTTTGTGGAATAGCTATTCCTTGGAATAAGATGGAATTTAGTGAAAAATTTTGGAATAAAGGGAATAGTTAATTCTTGTATATTCCTTACTATTTTATCCAACATGTAAGAAGAAAAGAATGTACATTCCTGCGGTGAAATTTGGGAATAGTTATTACTTGTTATAGATATATAAAAAATTTCACATTGTTATTTGCTTTATGGTAACAATTTTTTTATACATAACTAAAAACTATAACTAATTGTAATTAATCTATTATAACTAATCTGTTTCTAAGATTAGGTATTCCATGAATCAGACATAACCTTTGGGGTGTATGTGTAATTTCTTGTATAATAGGCTTTCTCTCATAAATAGTGTGTGAAAGCCATGACAGGTGGTTTTTGTTGAATTTGGATGGAAAGTAAACATGTGATTTTCCCCCTCATATCTCCTTCCTTTTCTTCTTCCTTCTCCTTCCCCTCTCTTCTCCTCTATCTCTCTCAAATTATATGTTGGCTGTAATTCCTTGATGCTGTCCTGCCTCACATGATTATCATCATCAATTGGAATTTGGAACTGCTCTCTTGGAATCATGAAACTACAACTAAGTGGGAAAAAACAAATCGAAGAATGAGGTTTGATAAAGGATTTTGGAATTGTTAAGCATCTAGTGGAAACTTCAGCAACCCAGCAGTAGCAGGATAGCTTGAAAACTGAAGGGGTTGAAAGATAAGCTCAAGGTGTGGAATAAAAGTCCCTTTGGGAATATTCAAGCAAAAAATACGACTATTCTTAATGACATTAAGGTTCTTGATGAGCAGGAGCTAAGCAAGGGCTCAGTGTTGATGAAAGGGCCAAAAGATTTTTGCTGGAGGAGTTGACTGAGGCTATTAGCCTTGAAGAGATCTTCTGGAGGCAGAAATCTAAAGCCTTATGGCTCAAGGAGGGAGATCAGAACACCAAATTTTTCCACTGAACAGTGAATGCTCACTGCAGACTGAACACCATTTTCGGCATTGATATCGAAGAGAACACCTTAATGGAGGAAGAAGAAATTAAAAGGAGCATCCTCAACTTCTACAAAGCCCTCTACTCTGAATTCGAAAGCTGGGGGCCTATAGTGGATGGCATCATTTTTAAATCTCTCAGCCCCTCCACCGCAAAGTGGCTAGAGAGACCTTTCAAGGAGGCGGAAATCCTCCATGCCATCAGGGTATGCAATTTAGTCAAATTGGGGCGTGCTCAAGTAGGACTTTATCAACACCTTCGAGGAATTATTTAGATAAGGTAGATTTGTGAGAAGCATCAATGCCACTTTTCTTACTCTGATTCCAAAGAAATATGGGGCATTCTACATAAAGGACTTCTTCCCAATCACCTTGGTGCGAAGTATTTATAAGATGTTTGCCAAAGTTCTTGCAACGAGGACCAAAAGAGCCATAGAGAAAGTCATTGGAAAACATCAACACGCCTTTGTGGCTGGAAGACAGATCGTGGATGCAATCCTCATAGCTACGAAATGGTGGATACTTATTGGAGGGAAAAGAAAAATGGGGTGGTGTGCAAGCTTGACATGGAGAAAGCCTTTGATCATGTCAACTGGAATGTTCTTTATTTTCTAAGAAAAATGGGCTTTGGGGAGCGTTGGTGTAAATGGATCACTCATTGCATCAATGCACCAAGTTTATTAGTGTTAATCAATGGGTGCCCTACTGATTTCTTTTGTTCCTCCGAAGGATTGAGACAAGGGGACCTCTTATCCCTTTCTTGAGCCTCATGTTGGAAAAAGATACTGACGAAGGGCTAATCAATGGCCTAAGAGTTGGCAGGAATGGAAGGTCCCTGATGGTCACGCATCTCTTGTTCCCAAATGACACCATTTTTTTGCGAGGATGACCCCCTCCACATTCTGAATTTGAGATGTATCGTGTCAGCGTTTGAGGCAGCATTGGATTTGAAAGTCAACCTTGAAAAAAGTAAAATCATTTCGACTGGCGGAACTATAGACGTGTCTCTCCTTGCTGGCCTTTTGGGCTGCAAGATGGGAACTTTCCTTATTGATTGCCTTGGGCTACCTCTTGGCACCAAATTCAAAGATAAAGGAGTGTGGGATCCCATCATCATAAAATTTGAAAAGAGGTTGGTAGGATGGAAAAGGAATTTTTTGTTAGAAGGTGGTAGACTCACTCACTTTAAAAGTACCTTGACAATGTTTGTTTCATGTCTCTCCTACCCTTTCCATCTTGTATTACCAAGAGACTTGAAGAAATTCAAAGGAGGTTTCTTTGGGGGAGCTTGGGGGCAGAATTCAAGTTCCACCTTGTCAAATGGGGCATGGTGAAGCAACCCATCCATTCCGGAAGAGAAGAGAAAGGCCGCCTTGTCTCTCATTCCTCTCGCAATTTTCTGGTGCATTTGGAAAGAAGGGTAGCGTTTAATAACTCAACCTCAGCACTTCATATCAGCAAAAAGCAGTGGTAAATTCCTAGAATACAAGGGGGGAAATCACATGTTTGCTTTCAATCAAATTCAACAATAACCACCTCTTACATGACTTTTGCACACTATTTATAAGGAAGATTATAATATAGGAAATGACACATATACCCCTAAAGATGCATGAAATTACGAAATCCTACAATACCCAAATATTACAAAAAAGCCCCCAAAATTCATAACCCTACTACAAGCAAAGTAAACACACATAATGAACTACTAATTAACTAAGTACTTTGGGTTTGGGTCCCAACAATCCATTGACCCTATTTCCTGAAATTGGCCTTCCAAATTGGATAAAAAATGATCCATCCAAATACCTTCTTCCTGTCCTATGATTTTTTACATGAAAAAGTTGTGACTCTACTTTTGATTGAGGGTCAATTTTAGCTATGCAAAAATGTGATCGTTGTACCTCTCTTAAGTGGCCTTTGACCTTTGTCTCTTGGAAATCCCAATGCATGATATGCCTGTCAGAGATGGTAACGGGATTCTTAAAATCCCTTCCATCAAATCACGGCAAAGTCTTGGATTTGGGACATCCTTTTGCGACTTCATCATGGGATCATAACACCCTTGTTGCATCTTTTCCCAACCCTATAAAAGATCCTCTCGTGATTTCAACATAGAATTTTCAAAAAACCAGAATTACAACAATGCCTAAAATGGTTTTGACACAGAATAGGGACAGTTTGCTGTGCGCATGTGATGAACAAGAAGGCTACCATTTGATTCTTGTTTTCTATTGTAGCGTGTATTTCTGCTTTTCAATACATTTAACATTAGAGCCTGGCATTTTTTTCTTTTTGGTGAAAAGCTAAAGGTATGTTTAGTTACAAAAAAGGAAAAAAACAATTTCATTTTCTCTTCTCTTCTCTAGTTTTAATCTCTTTCCAGTTTTCATTTTCAGTGGAAAAACTAGAAGATGTGTTCATTTGTTAAATAGAAATATAACTTTCAAGTCAAAAAATTTGAAATGTGTTCGAATCATGATTGTTTTCTACTTACTAACAATCTGAAAATTTATAAAAAAAATATTAAAACGTTGATTTAATCTATATTTTTTTACTGCCATTTAATCAGCTAGCAAGACAGGAGGTTTTTATTTTATTTTATTTTATTTTTTACCATGTATGAAATTGATTCTACTTGTACGCATAAAATATTTTGGCACAATATAGTCTCATAAAGATCAAAATGTATCATTTTCCCACACCTTATAACAAAAGTCTACAGTCTCATAAAAGTAATCATAACTGTGCAATATATAGTAAAATAACCAAATCCAAACTTCCTATTGTATCATTTAAACAGTTTATCCTAAACATTCTCAATAATAACACCAAGAACTAATAGTTAACTTGTCATAATACAGCACTTATATTTTCCTTTCCTTCAGCACACAAGTCCATCTATCAAAATAGAAGAACAAATTAATTAAATGTTGAGTTAATTAGTATATTATGTTTAAGTTAAATAAACTTATAAAAATGAATTTGTACATAACTATTTGCTTTCCTAACACAGATTACCTACCCTTAATAGGAGCTATGCCCTTCAATGATTATTATAAGGCTTCCCCAATTTATTTGCAAAGGCTTCCCTAGCCATACACAAGTCCATCTACCAAAATAGTAGAACAAATTAATTAAATGTTTTGAGTTAATTAGTATATTATGTTAAGTTAAATAAACTTGTAAAAATGATCTTGTTGATACCTATATACTTAACACAAATTACGTATCCTTAGTAGGAGTTATGCCCTTTGATGACTATTATAAGGCTCCCACAATTGATTTGCAATTACTTCCCTAGCCATACCCATCTCTGCCTCAAAGGTCACACCAAGGCAATCTCATCATGAAATTCCAATCTTTTTACACTGCATGCCATGCACAAATTGTCATTATCTTACATTTTAATGAAGTCGTGCAAAGTATTACAAGCTATATATATCATTTTTTTTTTTTTTTGCGTATTAAAGGTTAATTTGGTATTGATTTGAGAAACAGTGAATTTGGCTTTTAACACACGTAGTGCTCTTTCTATTACATTGCACAATGCACAATGATGAATGCCAATGCTTTATACTTCTCTGTTTTAGCACAGGAGGAAGATGACCACATTTGCAAACGGAAAACAATTTTTCAAAATTTGGTTCTTTCTTGACCTCAATACAACCTGTAATGTATTTATTTGTAGTATGCTTCCCAACCAGCAATAGCATCACAAGAAGACTTTTCACCATTATCTTTAGAAAACTCAACACCACAAGAAGATTTTTACCCTCACTTACATGAACACCTCTATTATAAATTCTTCCTCATTTTGGACACAACTTGGCTGAGTTAAAGGGGTAACTCAGGTGGAAGCATAGTGATGATGTCTTCTAGTAATAGACTTATAAAAGACTTGGTCAAGCCATTTCCTCTTAAATGCCTTGAATTTTTTTTATTCTTCAGCAATTTTTAACATTGTGTGTGCTATAAAAAAAAAACATCGTGTTAATTGATTGGAAGAGTCAAATGACTGTTTGATCTTAAAAGCAAAAAAAATCTAAATTAAATTAATGATGTTGTTATCTTATAAAAATTTGTCACACTTTTCTGCAGCAAATTAGAGTGTTTGAATTCGAATCATAGGTAACATTATGAGCTCCAACAATTCAAAAAATTGAATGTTTGTGTACAAAGTTGATTGTACTTACCCTTCAACCTATCTACACACCATCTGTCTCTAGTTGCAAAGAAAGAATCTTCATCCATTTTTTGCTCATTAGATGGCATAAACTAGGGGCTTTGTTTGGGTCTTCTTTAACTCTTTCCTACAAGATTTCTAAAGGCTTTCTGGCATTCTCACTCTTTTCAGCCCAATAAATTGCATCGTCACAATCTCCAGAGTTCTCTCCCCACTCTAAATACCAATAAAAAACATTTTTACCATAACCAATACATTGTATAAAATTATAAAGTGAAATATTATGACATTATACAGTTAACATATTAAACTGTCACATTCCTGAAATTATTCTATGAGATTGAAAAGGCAATGCCAATAAAAAATAGTACAAAAGCAATGCATTTTTTTGGCAGAGAGTTGAACGATACAATATGGACGAGATACCAACGTTTTTTGGGCTGGAACAAAATTGCTGCTGAGAAAAAAAGAAAGAAAGAAAATGAAAACACAGGAAAGCATTTGAGAAAGCTACTCTCATTTGAAACAAGATCCAAAAAAAAGAGCAAAACAGTAGCAAAATAGTACCAAGCACCCAAAAAAACAGCAACGAAGAAACACGACAGCAGCAAATTTATTCGCAGAAAAAACAAAACAGGACCAAACAAAGGCACCAAAATAACAGAAATCAGCACCTAAATAGTACCAAAAAGCAACAGGATAGAAACCAAGTGTTTATATATATAGAGAGAGCAATAAAAAAAAAGACATGAGAAACACATGAAAGTACTGGAATAAAAGAAGGTACCCCTGTGCCAGAAATCAGCTCCTAAAAAAAGACAGCACATGATAACAGCATGAAAAAAAAAAACCCAGAAACTCAATTAAATAAGGAAAAAAAAAAAAAAATAAGAGTAGAAATCTCAAAGAATTCAGCACTGAAACTGTAGATTCTTACTATAACAGCCCCAAAAAACCAGAAACTCAACAGAAAATAAAATTAGTCAAAAATTTAAAAAATATAGCTCAAAAACAGTTTCCGTTTTTGCATCTCTAAGTGCTTATTCATGATCTTTGTGTTTTGTGCTGCTCTGGCTCTAATGACTTATTACATTTTGAGATTTGATTTTAGTTCTAGAGTTCTGCATTCTAGCTGCTATCTGTTACACTTTAATAACATTTATTCTCAAGAGTATAAACTTACGCAAATACAAGCTTAGTAAAAAATTCTGTCTCACTTGTTAAACCATGTGCATGAGAGAGAGAGAGAGAGAGAGAGAGAGAGAGAGAGAGAGAGAGAGATGGAAAAATAATTTTCCATGAAGAAATTTTCTAGAAAACAGGCTTGTCTTCAACAACTGAACAGGTAGTAATATTCTTGTAATTGAAAATAAAATCTTCCGAGTGTTAAGTTTTAGAAGATGCAATTTCTAGAAAGATAAAAGGATGTTTAATGCATATGATGGAATAGAAAGTGTTTTAACAAGAACTGTGGATGCATAAGAGTGGCTTGCCTTTGGAGGTAGATTAAAGAAATAGATATGTCTGATGGAGACCTAGTACTTGCACTTTTCTCGTTCTCAATATTGGACGACCTTATGACTTGCTATTGTTTGCTTGCTCTCTATTTGTTGATGTAGTATTGTGTTGTGCTATAAAGGAACCTGAAAAGGTTACTGGTTTTGCAGTCAAAAGGGGCACTTCAAAGGAATGCTTTTTCAAAATGTAATAAAGCATTATGTCATTCAAGCCGGAGATGTGCATGGACTTGGAGCTGCTGAAGATTGGACATCAAAATGGAAACCCAACGGTCACTTGGCTATAAGGTCTTGGTTGGATCTATTTCATACCAGTTAATAGCATTTGTCATTTGTCGATTTTGTTCTATATATTGACAACTAAATTCTTGCGTGTGAACATATAGTCCAAAACATGAGGCATTTATGCTTGGAACTTCGAGGACCAAACAACATAATGGAGGGTTTGAGCTGTTTATCACAACCGCACCAATACCAGATTTGAATGAGAAGCTTTTTGTGTTTGGACGGGTGATCAGGGGGCAGGACGTCGTGCAGGTTAGAAAAATTGGGTTTTGTTGCAACTTAGATTATATTTCTTAGCTTTCACTTATTAGAAGCCTTTTGCCCATGTTCTAAGCTTCTAGTTAAACTCCAGTTATTTCATTAATTGAAAATGGTCACTGGAAGTTCAGGACTTTTATGTGGTTTATAATTATGGTGGTTGACCTTTTGAAATAGGGTGACGCCACCACCTTGCACATGCATTTACCTGCAAAGAAACTTTGTTTGCTATTTAATTGTTACTATTTTTCCATTTCATGCAATTTAGGAAATTGAAGAGGTGGATACGAATGAGCACTACCGACCTAAATCTCCAATAGTGATTTTCAATGTTGCACTAAAACGTGAAATTTGAAGGCTACTCTGCTGGTGTACAAATTAATCTCCATGATTGCCGCGGTGCCCCCATCAGAAACCTCAGCCTGGGACATTTGTGAACATGCTTGCCAAAGTTATGTTTTCCAAAATTTTGTCATGTGGGTTGGGTGGGGGAAGGAATTGAAACACGAGCTTGAATTGTTTGTAGAAAATGGAGGTTTTGTATCTGGTTTTGCAAGACACAGCATCTGCTTCATTTCATAGGGCTTATCTGCCTGCTGAAATGTATGCTCATCATTTTGTTTACATTTGAGCTGATTTTAGTTCCTCTTGATTTATTTAGCCTTACTTTTTTTTTCTTCCCCGGGTTATTCATAATATGTTTACGCATCATTTGCTTGATTTTGTATGTGCATCTGTTGAAATGTATGATTATCATTTTAGAATTTTATTTTCATTTAAGTTTCATTCTTCTTAATCCGTTACCCTTTTTTTTTATATTAAATATTGGGACTATGCTTATCCATTTGACAGTGATGAAAATGTTGATAATGACCTCGGATGAAACCTCGGATGAAACAGAAATTTTTTATGGAAGCGCTTGATGCACGTAGCAAATTCATGTGGTTTAGGATCTCTCTGATGGTTCTATAACTGGTCAAATGAATTGCGCAGCTCTAGTACTCTGGGACGAGCTCTGGCTCTCTGGGAGCATTTCCTTTCATGAAGGAGATTACCCCATTGGCTCTGAAGCCCTAACCTCAAAAGTTGAATTTTCCAAGATGGTATGATAACGAAAAGATTCAGATAGATCTGGATGAAGGACAGTGACTTTTTTTTTTTTTGGATTACACGGGTATCCACGTGTCCGTTTTACGGTCTATGTGATTAATCCCTCGCCCCTTGAAGTTGATCCCACAATTTCAAAAGGAGGGTAAATTTAGGAGTTCAGGAATGGAAATGAATTCGGGAGAATTTGAACACCTGACCTCATGAAAGACACTCTTGCAGTCTGCACTATCACCTGAACCACACACTGGGGGTAACAGTGACTCTCTTTAGGTTTAGAGAAATGGCACATGCTTTTTGGGGGGTTTTAAAAATTTTATGGACCTCTTAAGGGGTATAACTTTCCTGAAAAATGACATCAGGGGAAGTCCATGAGAATCTTAAAGTCTCAGGAAAAGTTCATGGGTTTTTTCTTTTTTTAAATGTTAGTTTGTGTCTTTTTTGTCAAATCTTTACTACATATTTGAGAGAGGCCTTGAATTTGAATTTGTGTAAGATCTATGCTCCCTAACGCTGAGGTCTTTTGGTACCGATCCCATTTAATGGGACTTAAGACTTCTTGTTGTTTTTGTGTTGTGTGATTTCGACAATATCCCTCAAAACTATTATAAAGAGGATTCTTCTATTTGGTGTTATTTTTCTAAAATCCAAAATTAAACTCATGTAAATTTTTTTTATTTGTTAAAAAATGAAAACTAAGGATATAAGTATAAAAAATACATTAAAATTCATGTTTAACCATTCTTAAAAAATTGGGAAGTAATTTTCCTTTTCCTTTAACCTCTTTGTTCAGTTTCCAAAATATCCTTATACTAATTAATTATGTATTATTTTCTATAATTTTTTACAATTTTCTTTTAAAATTACATAAAATAGAGAATCATGAAGCACGTACATAGTGCATGCCTATGGCTACTTAGAATTGAGGTGATAGAATTTCTTTAGTTCTTATCCTGTGTTTGGGTGCATAGTATTCTGGTCTTGAATTTTTTTTTTGATAAGTAATAATTCTATTGATATAAAAAATGAACACCAACTACACAAGGAGTGTACATGGGGTAAACAAATCAAAAACTAAAATTACAAGAATCTAGTAAATCAAAAACAGAAGAAAATGATTGGTTTCACAAAGCAGCCAACCAATCCATCAAAGTTGTAAAGAAAAATAGCTTCAAGTCCGAAATGGATCTTTCCTTATCTTAGAAACACCTACTATTTCTCTCCCTCCAAAGACACCACAATAAACAATGAGGAACTATCAACCAAATAAACCCATTTTGATAATGACCAAATCTGCCTTATCAACATGCTAGAAGTTCCACTACATATTGTAGCATAACCCAACTCACTCCAAACAAACCCAATACCATAACCCACAAGTCCATTGCAACAAGACAATGAATAAAAAGATGATCAACCATCTCATTATTACTCTTGCAAATGTAGCACCAATCCAAATCCAAACCTTTCTTTTTTGTAAATTGTCAATCATTAAGCATTTCCCTAAAGCAGCAATCCAAACGAAAAAAGTTACTCTAGATAGAATTTTCTGTTTCCAAATACTTTTCCAAGGAAAGCCACAATCTTTGGAGCCCATTAAAATACCATAATAACCTTTAACCAAGAAGCCCTTCTCTCTTTCAAATTTCCAACACATCTTATACTCACCGAACCCCTTCACCGATGCACCATATATGGTATCCATAAAACCAGTCAAGGCCTCTAATTCCCGAAGATGCATACCCCTAAAGAAACTTAAATCCCAAAACAAGACTCCATTATCAAACTTCATAAGCTCAGCCACGCTAGCTTCTTTGTCTCGGCAAAATCTATACAAATTAGGATAGATGTCTCACCACACCAATGGTCTTGCCAAAATTTCACCTTAGACCCATTTCCAATATCATACAGAACGTGGCAAGAAAAAGAAGGCCATCCCCGACTAATATTTTTCCACAAGCCAACACCATGTGGACCATTAACAGGGCTAGTACACCAACCACCCCATTCACAGCCGTATTTCACCTCTTATCACTTGCCTCCAAAGAGCAGCCTTCTCCATCCCAAATCTCCATAACCACTTCCCAAGCAAAGCTTCACTAAACTGTCTTACCTTCCTTATCGCCAAACCACCCGAAGAAATGGGAGAGCAAACAGTATCCCATTTAACCAAATGGAATTTTGGTTCATCACTTATGCCACCCCATAAAAAATTCCTTTTAAGTTTCTCAATACGGTTAACCACAGCAGTAGGAATAGGAAATAACGATAGAAAGTAAGTGGGTAAATTAGATAAAGTGCTTCTAATTAACGTGACTCTACCTCCCTTGGATAAGTACAAACATTTCTACCCTGCTAACCTTGGTATAAAATTTGGACAAAATATAGTATAAAATTGTTTTGAGTCTCTTTTAAATCCAAACAAATCCAAATCTATATCTTGAAATTCATGCTTTCAAATACTATCATAATCTTTCATTTTTTTTTTTTTTTAAAATTCCAATCACATCGTCTGTTTTCAATTTTTTTTGAAGAATTAGAAAGGGCATATGCTCAGGTTGAGAAATTGGAAAATTGTGAATCAATTGTCTCCTCTTTTTGGATTGTAAGTGCTAGAACCATAATTATTTTCATTTTTACATCTCAAAATGAATTATAATCATGCTTTCAAGAAAAATCTTTATTTAATTAAAATTCTGTGTGTGCATGTACACATACTCATCACAACTTTGTCATAGATTCATGTAGGCTGCTCATCATTTATCAAGTGGAAAGAACAGACGGCGCCGTTTTCGAGAAATAATAAAACGACGCCGTTACAAGCTCAGCCCTTTGGATTGCATTTCGCGCCAAAACGCCGGACTGGTTCAAACTAAACCCGCCATTTAAAGTGCGAAAATGCTATTTGTTAACGGAAGCATTGGGTCCGTCTAGGGTTTCTAGTTTTCTCAATTGCATCACTGACATCTCGATCGATTGAATCATCGATCACCGTTAGGTTTCCAAACCTCATCGATCTCTCTGGAAATGAACTCTGCTTCGAGTCAAATGTCCGTCGAAGGAGATTCGACGGTGGAAGTGGAACGAGTAGCAGAAGCAGGAGAAGAAGAGGATGCGTTCATCGCTTTCATCGATTACGCTAGGTCAGTTTTGGCGCCCGAAGGAGAAGAACAAGGAGGAGGAGATCACGATTCGAATGGTAACGGGGGAGAGCTGAATGGGCCCGGATGGAACTGGATCGCCTCTAGGATCCTCAGGACT
The DNA here is from genome assembly GCF_029873635.1 of Malania oleifera. Classification (NCBI taxonomy): domain Eukaryota; kingdom Viridiplantae; phylum Streptophyta; class Magnoliopsida; order Santalales; family Ximeniaceae; genus Malania; species Malania oleifera. The sequence goes on along the minus strand of NC_080419.1, from coordinate 29,217,751 downwards.
TGCATTTCTTATTCAAGCGGAGTCACGTCTGCGATTTTGCTCTCGGAACTGTCTCAGGTGATCTATGTTTAAATGTCTGATTGAAGTTTGAACTGAACTCGAGCTCAGGAGTGTACTATAGTTGACTCAACTCGAACCAGTGAGTTATTTGACCTTAACTATAGTATTTTTTTTTTTTAATAAAATTGATCTCGATGAGTTCAATCATACAATTTTTGAGAATTTGGATTCGTATACAATTTTTTAGAACTTAGGGTTGAACCCATTAAACGAGATGTAGTTGCAAAATAATTATAGTATTAACTATAATTAAACTACTTTTAAAACACTTGAGGCAAAAATTTCTTAGTCCTGATGTTCATAAAAATCATAATGACAGTTTTATCCTTCATTATGTATTCATGAAAATTAAAATTCAATGTGTTCTAGACCCCAAAATTTAACGTCCAACCCATCCAACTGTTTAAATTTCCTCTCCTCTTTGATTCCCTAAATACCTACTATTTATTATTCCCTGCTTTTGTTCCATCCTCTAACTAAATGGGTCTTTTCATCGCCCATGAGCCTGTCCATCTTCTCATTCCTATATAACGCTCCCCACCCTAGTATCCCTTCTCAGTCCCCATCTCTTTCTTGCATGTCTGATGTGACTCTCTCTCTCTCTCCTGGATAGAAAGAATTAAAAATCCTAGCTCTTAATGATTTGCATCTCCACCATTTCATAATGCTGTTATCATCAAAATGATAGCAACATCGACCACGAATTTTGTGCTTTGGAGCCAATATAGCAATGGCAAGTGCAAGTAACACAGGATGTTGCTCTGGATGATGTGGGCATGCAACCTGACAGTTCTAGCGGTGTCATGAGTGTCTGTGCAATCGTCAAAGGGAGAGACATAGAAATTTTTGGGTATATGAAAGCAAAGGCCGTCCATCAAGTGCGAGATGTCTGAGCACTCAATGGAATCAATTCAGTAGCTCACAAGAAGAAAAAGAATTGCAAAAATTAACACACACATCTAAAGAGGAATGAAAGAAACAAGAGAATTAGTGTGAAGGAAAAAACAGTTATTCCAGGCAATTAAAATGACAACGCCATAATTCTCTTTCTAAAGATGGTCGGATAATTTGTAAAGCAGAAAAAAAACCTGATAACAATAAAAACACCTTATGTTCATTGGCTATCTATGTATCAAAATGTAAATAAAGTAGTCCATGTCTCTGCTTGCTGAAAGAACCATTGCATATCAACATCAAGTACATTTTTTTGGAATAATCATGATGATGATATGTGATTTTAATTTCATCAAAATTTTAACCAAGAAAACAACATGAATTTTCAACTTATGTGGTATGAGGATTGATGTAAGTAATAAGGGCAGGATTGCTAACTTTCAAGAGAAGTTAACAATAGGCCCCATCTACTTTTGATTTTTGAAACTTAAATATGTTAAAAATGATGAATGTTTAAAGAACCCCTCTATCACAAAACAACCCAAAAATTCTTGCAATTTGTGCTAGTTATTACCACTCGCTACCAAGTGTGGAATTCATTAATTTAATTGTTTGTTTGTTGTTTCATGGTTTGTGTATAATGCTTTTGGGTTCTTTGAGTTCACAAAGCTAGAGATTGAAATAGGTAATATTAGAAGGAAAAACATTTACAACAATGTGTCTATCTATCAATCTTTTAGCTTCCATTATGATGCTTGATTCCTTTTCTATGTGAGCTTTCAATTATATGAGTGTTATCTTTGCTTGTTAATTTTTCCATTTAAGTGAAAAAACATGTTTTCTACTTGGAAGATTTGTTTGTCATATCGTGAGTGTTTGACCATTGTTAATTTTTGTATTTAATAGAAAAATATCTTTTTTACTGGAGAGATTTAATTGTGGAATGTTGGATATTCTGCTTTAGTTTTGTGGTTCTAAGTGACGTTAATATAATTCTTTGTTTCCACATTTTAATCTTCTACATGCTTGAGCTGATAAATAATTTTCGATTATGTTCAAAGCAAATGGAGATTGTATATTGCTTTCATAAGCGTATTTCCCAAAAAGGTTAAGGAGTTGTCAATGATTCTAATCCTACTTGGTATTCTCTTATTTGGCTTACTTTTTATTAATTTGACTGAACTTGCGATGTTTGTTTCTGTCACTTGTATTCTTATAGGTATTATCTTATCAAAATAATTTTATGTGACGGTCGCTTGTTGCAACCAATCATTGTCTTCTTTTTATTAACTTTTTTGGGAAAAAGAAAATTATGAATTTTTTACATGTGTTTGAATTGATTTTGCATGCATATATCTAATCAGAATAACACTCTATGCAGAAGGAGAGAATCTAAGATGTATCAAACAAACATGGCTCCACGTGCAATGAACGTGCCCTGCACTAGGAAGACTAAATGTATAATATTAAATATATGTATAAATGTATAATTTATCACTTATAAAACATAAAAAATAACAAAACAATAAAAGCTCATTTAGGCTCAAACTCAATTCATCAAGCTACTTGAATAGTCAATTTGAGCTGTGGATTGTGTACTTGAGCTTGAATCAATTGCAAGTTCTTAAAACTCAAGTTCGACTTGAGGCAGCTTGATTTCATTACTAAATAATGTAATGTTAACACAAAAAATTACAGTATATACATCATGTATAAATGACATAAATATCATTCACAACATACAAAAATAAAGTATATTAAATAATATGCTCAATTAAGTTTGATTAGCCTCATGAATGGTATTGCGAAATTAGAACTCAGCTCATCAAGCTACTCAAGTAGTTTGAATTCAACTTGTACTTGAATAGAGTCAATCTAAGCAGCAAGTTGAGCACGAGTAGCTTGCAAGCTGGTTTAACTCATTTTAATCTTAATCCCTAATATATCTTTGTCACAGGATCATCTTTCCTTTCTTGAGTTTGACTTGAACTTTAATAGAGCTGATTTGAGCTGACCCAAGCTGTGGAGTGAGTCGATCTTGAATAGCTTGCGAGCTGGTTTGACTTGCTTGCATACCTAGAATAGCTTCATCATATGATTGTACTTGCTTCTCAGGCCTGGAACGAACAACACAGGTCTGGTGCTCTAAAGAGAAGGCCAGAGTTCATTGATCAGTTAAAAAAGAACCATCGCAGAGTAAAGCTTCCGAACACAGTTACCATTGATTCAATCTATGAGAAGAATTTCTTATCCTTGAGTGGCGTTCTAGAAGCTCTTATAATAGATGCTTTAGTTCTTCCAGGTACTGTAAACTTGAGAGTTATGCTCTAGCAATTCTTTGTTCTCCTATGAAATGCTATCATTCTTGGGGTTAATGTTGTTTTGTTCTTTCAGGTACAAATATCTACATGCTTACTTTGGGGGACTTTTGGAGTTCCAATACCATAGACCTCTATTTACACCGCAGGTAAGCAAGCAATTTTATGTCACACTGCATCACAATGCTCCTTCTGGAATATATTGACTTCACCATAAAACCTGCAAGACATTTAATGATGATATTAGTAATTGCCAGTATTCAGGTTGTTATGAAATCACTTCTATTAGCACCTCTGGATTTCCCCAGGCTTTTCCATGTGAGGTTTCTGTTTTCCACATTATGCAATTAATTTCTGTTGCTGCTGCTGCTGCTCTCTCTCTCTCTCTCTCTCTCTCTGCATGTTCATGTGTGTGTGTTTGTGCCATCAGTGGCTAAGTAGAAGGCCCCCTGCACTGGTTTTCGTTAGTGCACAAATTTCATATGGGTCTAGATATGCAGGCATGGCCTCTCTTTTTCATTTTTATTTTGAATAAAAGTTGGTATTGTGTTCAAATGATTGCTTATTTTTCAAATGACTATGTATGTAAAAATGTTCTTGTTGAGTTTCATTCATATCCTATGAGGATTGAGGCTTTTCTATTGGATGCATTTTGCTGAACTTTGGTCTTAATTCGGCAGTTTGCTTGTACTTTTCTAGGGTAATTTATCATCCACAGACGCATTGATTTGGCAGTTTCTGGTTACTTTATATGGTTTGTAGCTATAATTTTTGTTACGTACAAGTACTGGATTTTCATGGTTTAAATTACCATATTTATGGCAAAACATGTTGCTGGCAATGAGAATTACTGCCAAGGGACGAGTTGGAAGAGAGATAGATAATAGGAGAGGGGAAGAAGAAGCGTAAGATGAGGAGAGAAAAAAGGCAGACATTCAATTCTTAATTCAAATTCACAAAAAACTAACCTCCACATGGCTTTCACTCTAATTATAATAATGTCTAAGTTACAAGAAATTACAAATAAGCTCTTAAAGATACATGAGATTACAAAAGAACCCCTAAAAGGAGACATCTATTACAAACAAACCCCAAATATGCATGAGCCTACTACTAACTATACACACAACAACTACTAATTAATTGAACACATTTGGTTTTTGGACCCAGCAATCCATTAACTTTGTTCTTAGAAATTGATTTGAACCATCCAATCATTTTATATGTTCTTTGAAAGAATCCGAATACTGAACATCTTGTCTCTTGCAGATGTCCAGTTAAATCTTGCTGTCTCCCTCGTCTTTTTAATGCCATCAGTCTTTTTGGCTTTTAGATACCTTGGATTTGTTATGCAAGCTGAAGGAGAAAATTGAAGATTTTATACATAAGAGTTTAAAGTAGGGTGGGCAAAATGGAGGAGTGCTTCTGGCATGTTGTGTGATTGTAGAATACCCTTAAAATTAAAAGGAAAGTTTTATAGGATGGGTATAAGACCATCTATATTATATGGATCAGAATGTTAAGCAATAAAGAAACTACATGCCTAAGAAGTAGAAGTTGCCAAAGTGAGAATGCTAAGTTAGATTACTGGTATAATGTTAAAAGATAAATTATAAAATGAAAATATTCGCTGTTAGGCACAGCACCTATGGAAGATAAGGGAGGGTTGGCTTAGATGGTTTGAGCATTCGCAATGTAGTCCAAATAGTACACTAGTGAGGAGGAACAAGCTAGTTATTGATAGTGGCAGTTAAAGGAGTAGGGGTATACATAAAATAAGTTGGAATGAGATAGTAAGGATTTAATAGTGCTGAAGTTGTTGGAGGAAATTGCCCATGATCGTATAAATTGCCAGAAAAGGATTCATATAACTTACCCAGCCTAGTGGGACTTGAGGCTTGGTCTGTTGTTTTTGTTGTTGTTGTTATCTTTTAGGCTTTTGCTTCCTTTGTGTGTGCGTTCTGTGTCTGTTCAATGAACGTGTGCATATCTTTGAACTTTGTTTTATGTTCAGTGGTCCATCTATTTTCTTGATTGGCAGATTCTACAACTTAGTAGATCCTGTCAATGGAATTCTGAAGAAAGGGAGAGAAGTTTTCCTCACTGGATGCTATCTTCGAACTGCCACTGAAGGCTCTGGCTATCCACGACTCTTACCAACAGAATACCTTGTAATACTATTAGATGAGGTACCTGTCAAAATTTATTTTGTTCTACTTTCATCATCATATGTGCAGCAACTAAAAATTGGTTCTAGTAGAAATTTCTATATGGAAGTCCAATTTGGGACATTCTTTCCATGACCAAAAAACATCCTTCTTTTGATGCACCAGTCTAAGAAGAAAATTAGCAAGAAAGTATATGTTTTCATTTATTTTTGGAAAAAAGTGCAGGGTATGCTCTGTTACCATTTTAGCCAGTGATTACATTCTCATTTCGTTACTTCAGGATCAAGATGATGATGCAATGCTGCTAGGAGCTCAGTTTTGTTCAGATTCTTTCTCATCCATTTCGCTTGATGCAGTTGCCCAAGGGGTTTCCTATTCATTATATGCTAGGTAAGATTCAGTCAGTTCCAGCTTGTATATTTAATTGTCTCATGACGCATAAAAGCTATTTGGAATTTGATTTTGAGTTTGTACTCCCTTTCTTACCTGGGATCGTCTTCTATTTTTCTAGACTGCTTTTTACATTTTCTTTGTCATGTTCTATGGGCAGGATTGAATCAATTGGGTTACTAGAAATTCAGGGAAATTTTCGTAGTTTACAGAGGAAACAAATCACTCTTGTTGATAATGATGGTGTCAAGCTAAAATTTCTATTGTGGGGCGAGCAAATTCTCCTTGCTAATCTTTTCAGGTAGACATCTGAATGGGAGCATTTCTTTAATATTTATTTTATCCCATCAATATCTCTAATGTAGTTTCTTACCAGTGTAGGAAGTATGCTTGCACTGGATAGACCATTTATTGCAAGTTCAATGGATAGTGCTATTGGAACATGTGAGGAACTTTGTCTTGAATATGGTAGTGCAACGCAATTATATCTGGTGCCATTTATCCAACATGAGGAACAAGTAAGTTGAGAACTCTCTGCATGTCACAAAGTTCTGTAATGTAAGTGCTGACCTCAGTGTTACTCAGGTGTGTGTAGCGCTGACTCAAAATCGGTACCAAGGATCAAGGCTATTTAGTGCATTAGATCCAACTCAGGGTCCTAAAGTTTCTCAAGTGACTTTGCTGCGTGATTCTCAGGGGTCAATTGATTTCAGTAATTATCCTTTTCGAGTGAGTTTTTAAACTTTAAAACAAGGTCAAATTTATTTATTTATTTTTTTGTGCATGGATTTTCATTACACAAGTTGCAATCATTAGCATGTCTTTCTCATTTTGCCTGGAATGTATCCAGAGATATTTCTACTATTTATTGCAGAAGTTCCACCTCTCGGTTTCTGTTGTCAGAATCAGTTAAGATAATGTTTTTGTCTGCCATGCATTGCATTCCTTGTTAAATTATTTATGTCATGCATTATTGCTCCATTGACATTATCAGCAATATAATTCACTTATGTTGTTATGTTTCAACTGTCGTTAATTTTCCTTACGTGTTCAAAGTCCTGCAGTCATTTGTGATGGATCTTTGTGACAAGATGACTGGCATTGGCCTCTATGGTGTTGTTACAGACGTATTTCGAGAAAGAAATACAACTGAAGCTATTTTCTCTTTAAGAATTGAAGATCAAACTGGAGTAATTTGGGCAAAGCTGCATTTTGCAAAGTCCTGGTATTGATAATTATTCTTTGTATTTTTATGGATTTAAGCCCTAAAAAACTACAAAATTTTCACATGCTTTTGGAAATATTGTTGTTTGAATATGTTTCTCAGGTCATTGGGAAGATTAGGCCTTGGTCACACGATTTACATTTCTGGCTTGACATGTGCAATGACAAAACAAAAAATGTGAGTGTACTCAAACTTTTGTTGGCTCTTTTTGGCTCATTAATGCATTTCTATAGTGTGTTCAACACAAAATTAGTTCCATCTCGTCAAAATCATCATCTACTGTTATTTTAGGAACTTGATTCATAGCTCTTCTTCTTGAAATTTCTTTGGGGGAGCATGCAAATATTTGGTATTTGTATTTCAGTTTTGCCACTACCCATTCCATTAGAACACTTGTCATTGGATGAATCTTTGCTTGACAGACTTGAAGTATTATGGTTCGAGAATGATGGTGGAGCTTCTATCATCAATATTAGTAGCTTGCCAGCATTGCTGAACTCATCTTGTCTCCATAAGCTATCATTCCTCTCCAATCTATCCAACCAGACTAGAAGTATACATGTATGGGATTCTTTCAACTTTTGGATTTGGTTTGCAAGTCATAATAAACTTCTAAATTGTTCTTCTTAATGTATTTTTTGTGCCCTTTCGTCCTTAGATTTTGTTAGTACTATCATGATTTTACTTCTATGGGCTAATCATGACAATTCACCAGGTTCATGAGACCTCGTAAATTATATCACGAGTAACGTATTAGAATGACCGATGAATAGAGTAATTTAAAACCAGGATATGTTCTAATGATCTGTTAAGTCTCCTAGACTTTTTGGTTACTGAATGCATTTAAAAATTCTCAAACCTTTATATTCATCTATTTTGTGTATGGAAGGCTCAAATCTGACTGCTTAAGATGAATGCAACAGATGGATGTTGAAATGTAAAAATGAGTACAAGGGTAAAAGAAAACGCACAGGAAAAAGAATTGATTCAGTTGCCATAATTAATGTGCAGATGCATGCCTGTTGGATATTTTCTTTCACCTTTATCTATTTGCTTCCTAACTGATTATTAGAATTTAGATCAGTGATCATAAATTAGCTATTCTGGTTGTTAGTGCTGTTTGAAGGACTTAGTTTTGTATTTTTACGTTATTGACTCAGTTTTGAAGCATTTGTTGGACATTCTGTCTTGACTTTAAATAATGCTATTTTGGTGCATCTAGTCTTGGCTGCTAATCTTCTCTATTTCTCTTTCTTGATCCTTTTTTTCTTTGGGATACATGTCTGCAGGTATGTCGAGTTTGGCTTGATCAGATTGAACATTGTCATGTGAACACGAGATTTTCACATGCTCTCTGTGGTCGTTTTGTTAAAAAGCCACCTTGCGGGTTCGTTGAATGCAATTTCTGTCATTACAGTTGTGATACCGAAATTGTGCGTACTTTCCATTTGAAAATAACCCTTGCAGACGAGAGTGCAAAGGTTTTTGCATGGTGTACTGGTCCAACTGCTACAGAGTTGCTGCAAATATCTCCTGATGAATTCTACGAACTACCTGAGGTAATGTTAGAAGAAAATGTCTTTTTGCGCCACCGACCATTATCACCACCCATTTCTGTTGTACAGGATCTTCACACATGACCTAGGAACATAAGCATTGCAGTTTACAAGTTGCTAGTGCCACGACCATGTTTCCCTCTGGAGCCGCTAACTGGTTCAATATGACCCATTTGTGGTGCATCAACAATTCAGTTCACCAAAAGTTAGTTGCAAACTGAAAATTTTATGTACATGGTCAGTTGTTTTAGGTTTTATCAGTGGGTTCAATTTGAATTTCTTCTTTAGCATCTATTAGACACGTTTCTTTGGGGCATGGTTGTTTGTTTTGAATATAGAATCTTGGGTTTAAAATATGCTTTAATACTAGACTTGTTAGCAGTCATTTTTTTACATGCCATCTCTTTAAAAATTTTAATTTGAGTTTTTTCAAAAAAAATTAAGCCTTCCCCATCTAGTGACATGATTAAGCCTACACCCATTGTACCAGGCATTGGGCAAAAGTATTGTATCCATCTCCATACCCCATACCCCTACGATTGTATGGCAAAGCCACAATGCACCAAGAGCTTGGTAACACATGTCTTACATCTACTATCGTCCATCAATCCTTGGAAAGTAATGGCCTTCCATGCAGTCTTGCTACCCTAACGTGTATATTTGGAGCATACTAATGGTTTTGCAATGACAGATGTATGCAAAACTGCTTGTTACGTATTAAAAGCTGGATTTCCTACTGGCAACAATAGGAGCAGTCTGCTTTTAGAAGGGCAAGTACACGTGCAGATTATTAATGTACATTTTTATTTTCTTTTTGACACAGGAGGAGCAAGTAATGTACCCTTCTTCGCTTGAGAGTGAAAAGTTCATGGTTGCAATGGTGAACTGCAGGAGGCAGGGGCATGGGCATGGACTCAGTGAGGGTGTTACCACAGGAGATGGTGCAATTGTATGGGAAATAACTCGTGCCTTAAAGTGTGAATAGCCATGTTTTTGTGATGGAAAATATTTTGGTGTGTCCGTATTCAGGCACAATGAAATTGAAAATGGCCATATTTATAGAATAATTGATGGATCATGATTGTGAGTATCTTCCAAGGACATTTATACGCATGCAGTTTTGGGCCATAGGTTCAAGGGAGATGAATTGTGAGCTTTTGGCTCTGGCAGTTCTTCAGGAAAATGCATTTATTCTGTGGCATTCCAGAAAGACTGGGAAAGGGATTTAAGGCCCTCGAATTTTTTGTTTTTGTTTTTCTTTGTTTTTTAGTTTTTGTTTTTTTGGTTTTTATTGAGGGGAAATCTCAAGCTGTTGCTATCAGAAGATTGAAGTGTACACATGCTGCCGCACACACTGAATTCCATTCTGATAGCTGGCCCAAAGGATTCTATGAAACAATTCCCACACTACAGTATATCTCAAAGCTTAAAAGTCTTCTTGCCCTCCACTCCAACCACCTTGAGAATAAAGTTCTTCAGTCCATTTTTTCTTTGTTCAATGCAGTATTTGGAAGTCCAAACAATAAAGGACTTGGATTGATAAAGTGTTATGTTATCCTTACTGTCGTGCTTTATTTGTCTGCCATGCTGCCTTTCTCTTCCCTAGAAATGCACTCTACTTATTCACAACTCAAAAATGTAGAGGTTATATTCAAATTTGGAATGTACAGCATTTAGTAACTGTTCCATAATTATTCACACCTTTCCAGAAAGGATTTCAATCCGGTGAGCTTAAGAGGTAAAAATGAGCGTTCACCAACTCCCAATCTCAACAATTGAAAACAAATGAATGTAACAATGTGCTAACTATATATATATATATATATATATATATATATATATATATATATATATATATAAAAGACTAGAAGAAGACTGCGTTAAGCCAGGAATGTGTGAGAACAATTGTGTTGAACAGCAAATATTATTGGTCAATATTTCTGATTATGGAATAAAGCATCACCTACTGCAGGTTGTTTGATGTATACGAGGACAAAAACTATTTTTTTCACCTAAAAGAAAAAAAAAAAGAACTCATGGGAAAATCTCTGTTTAGCAACAGAAGAAAAGAATGAAAATGGAAACATTGTCAATAAGGATGCACAGCGAGATACAGTGAGGGGTGTTTGAGAGCAATCCCAAAAAAGAGGCTACAATATATTCTCCTGAAAAGAAAACAGTGAAAATGTATGACAACAAACTACCACGCCTAGTCAGCTCTTTTAATGCTGGCAGGAGAATTATAATCGGTAAGGATCTTTAAAATGTTGGCAAATGCTCGCAAGCGATCCCACACATTCAACCCATAGAGTGCTTCTACTAGTAACTCCTGAAACTCGAAGCTGTTTTCCGAGACAGGATACTGCAGCAGAGCAAAACCAATCAGTGAAAATGCGAACTTGATAATTGCAGTAAATAAGTTTTCGAAGCTCACCTGGATAGGCTTTGGTATCATGGTTTTGATGTACGGCCACCATCTATCCTCCACAACTGATTTCACAAGGCAGCAAGCGCGCAAGCCTTCTACTCCAGCAAATCTTCCAAATCCACTGTGTTTTACACCACCAAATGGCAGGGACTGGATAAACAAAAAGGCATCTCAAGTCCAACGACATTGACTGGGCTTTACCAGGAATGGTTGAGAAACTAGTAAGCCCATGGTACAAAAGGAACTGGAAGTGTAGGTCTTAATAAAGTTAAAATCAAACATACAATTGCAAATGAATGCTTTGCCCACCAAGTTGGCCAAAAACTTGATTATCTATAAATCAATGCACTGAATTTTTATGAAGGATGCCCAAATGTGCTCCAATCAATAAGATACTGATTTAAAAGCCAAAAATTTTAATGGCCTGCTTAATTATAGAAAATAGAAATGCTTTAAAAGGCTCAATCAAGGCTTGCTTTGAGGCTTGCCCCCAAGGCAAGGCAAGCCTAAAATGCCTTGAGGTTCAATCCAAAATGCCAAATCCCAAAAAAGGCCGATGCATTTCATACCAAGGCTGGCATGCCTTCTGTTTTTTTTAACTGTGTATACATAAAAGGAATGCAATATAGCATAAGTTAATTTCTAAAGCTCTTAAACGTGAACCCCTTTCCAAAATAATTGAGTGCAACTTAGATCCTGAAAATAATTTGAACTTGGTAATGTTATAGCTATCTCTTGTGATGATTTATGTAATGAATTCAAGTCAGCAATTTTTGAAGGCCCAACACTGAGTTTGCAAATTATATATTTGATTATTTTTTAAAGTTTATATTTGTGATTTTCTTAATTTTTCCTTTTTTGTAAACTATATGTAATTTATTTACATATTTTTATCTAAAACTCCCATAAGGCTTATGCCCTAATGCCTTAAGGCTTAGGCCTCACCTCTTAAGGGTTAGAAATGCCTTGCCTCCTGCCTTGGCTTTCTAAAACATTGGAAAATAGTTTTTATTTTTCATTTTCAGTTTTCCACAGAATTACAAAAATGAAAGCTTATTTTTTAGTTTCCAGGATTTGTATTTAAAAGGTATAAAATAAAGGGCTTGTTTCGTCGCAGAAAACACCTTTCATCTTTCGTTTCTAGATTTCAGATAATGACAAAAATGATACCTTGTTTTCCAATTTCCAAAAAATTATATAAGAATTAGAAATCTAGGAAAACAATAAAAGATATTTTCCAACTTTCCTATACAAATTTAGAAAATTGAAAAACAAGGTGGCATTTTTAAAATTATTTGAAATATTGGAAATGAAAAAGAATATTTTTTATAGGAAATAATGCCAAAACTCTATCGTTTTCCATTTTTTGATCTAAATGTGGCAGAACTGAAAAATAAGCTGATTTTTTGTAATTCTTTGAAAAATTAAAAATAAAAAATGAAAATTATTTTCCACAACCAAACAAGCCCTAAGCCTTTTTACCCTTTCCTTCAGAAAAACAAAAATTGGTGAGGTGGATTATCCAACCAATGATACGTGTAAGGGTTTCAGAAAATTGCTTGTTTGACAATAAGCTATGTGTTAGGGGGTGACAATGTAATGGGGATTTAATGGGGGAGAGAGATGGCTTTACATGTATTCTCTAGGGATTTGTAAATGAATATCAACTTACTTGTGTTATGCTTGTATAGTGTTCTCTCACTTGAATAAAATAAGTAGTCTCTATTTTATCATTGAGCATGAATGTCTCTTACCTTCCTGATCCATTGATGTCTATATTAATATTTCATGATTATGAGTGGTTGCCGAGACTTATGTGATGCTCACGTTTGTAGGTTTGAACAGGTGATTATTGGCCGACTCTGTTGGGGAGAGCCTAGACGAGTGTCGCGCGGCCCCTTAGTTGAGTCTAATCTGGGGGTCCGTGATAGTTGGTATCAGAGCACGATGTGCGTGAGCACCATAAATGGTAAAATGAAAACTTCAAAATCCATTAAGATAGAGCGCATTGAGGCGCTAGAGGCAAGAGTGGCAAACCTTGAAACCTTGGAGACGAAGTTCTTCGAACTCCAAGCGTTTGTGATAGAATTGTCAAAAGAGAGAGGCGGGCCAATAGAGCTTGAGGTAGCTTGAGAGAACATTAAAGGAACCCTCTATAGTGTATCTGAGCTTGAGATGAGAATTGTGAACTTGAGAAATTCATTCCACGTATCAAATCCTTGGAGAAAAGACCAATAGAGCTTGAGGTCTTCCAAAGGAACATTGAGCAATTGGAAGTCTTCGAGAATAGGCTGAAACAAATTGAGGGCATAATGCCATTTCTTACATCCCAAGGGGGAGAGCCAATAGAGCTTGAGGCCTCCCTACAGGAATTAACTGATGATTTTTATGCGCTTGCAGATAATGTCAAAGAATCTATTAGCACCATGAAAGAGGATTTGAAGGAGGTTAGTAATCTTCAAAACATAACGGATCAGTTTCAAGATGACTTACAAGCAGTGAGTACTAAGCTAAATGCAGTGGCTCAGATGTCTCGAAGGCCAATCCTTGATACTTGTGGGGGAACTCGGATTAAGGTGCCAAAACCTAAATGTTTTGGGGGTGCTCGAGATGCACAGGAGTTAGACAACTTTGTCTTCGATCTGGAACACTACTTTAAGTGCTCAAGGATAGACCTAGAGGAGGACCGAGTTAACATTGCAATAGTATATCTTATTGAGGAAGTTAAGTTACAGTGGAGAACCAAATGTCAAGACATGCAAAACAACCGGTATACCATCAATACTTGGGAAGAGTTGAAACATGCCTCGAAAGAACAATTTTACCCAGGAAATACAGAGTACATGGCGCGTTGCAAGGTATATGAGTTACAACAGACAGACTCGATAGGGAGTTATATACAAGAGTTCCAAGCCCTATTGCTCGACATTAAGGATATGATGGATTTTGATAGACTCTTCCATTTCCTTCGAGGACTCAAAACATGGCCGAAGAATGAGCTGCGAAGACAAGGGATTCGTGACCTTCCCTCAACTGTCGCAGCAGCTGAACGGTTGGAGGATTTCTCAAACTGGACCCTTGCAACAAGTGGACAGTTAAATGACTACCCAAATGGTTCTCAGAAAAGGAAATACTCAACATTTGACAATCATGAACAAAGATCTTCCCGAGTGTATAGATCTACAGGCAAGGGGAGCAACAAAGGATCTAATAGCTTCTTGAGCGATAGGGGACCCAAAACAACGAGAGAGTGGAATGACAAAGATGAAAGGAACGGGGTGCATCGACTGCCACTTGCTTGTTTTCTGTGGATGGGGCCCCATTGTGTAGCAGAATGACCTGAGTGGAAGGCCTTGAATGCCTTGAAAACAATCCAAGAGGGAACATAAATCTTGAACAACAATATGGGGGAAAAGAAGTGTATGGTGGGCGCCCTAAGGCTTTTAGAGGGTCCTCAAGAGCCTAACTAGCGGGTGGAATGGGGGAAAAATACTTGCAACTTTTTGTGGACTTATGTTTCATATTAGATGTATTACTTCTGTAGTAATCTTTTTGAAATATCTTGCAACTAATAGTGTCTTGTTGAGGTGGTTACAGATGAATAGCCTACATGACCATGACAGTTTGATGCTGGAGACCTGGTTCTTGGAGAGCTCCATGTCTATGAAGAAGATTAGTACAGATAGAAATGCAGCAGATCAACCCTTCCGTAAATGAAGATAGTAGCCAGAGACGTAGTGAAGATCCTTACAGATAGAGTCAGCAACGATAAAGGTCGTCAACAACAACAATTGGTTAGGAGAAGAATGGTGGTGACACGATAGAAGACTTTCAGCATCCCACACAGAAGATCCAAGAACTCATGAACTTTAAGACAACAACAACAGGACCTGAAGATTGAAGACTCCTTACAATAGATTGACGAGGTTGAATGTTAAGGGGTGACTGTAATGGGGATTTAATGGGGGAGAGAGATGACTTTACATGTATTATCTAGGGATTTGTAAATGAATATCAACTTACTTGTGTTATGGCTTGTATAGTGATTTGTAAATGAATATCAACTTACTTGTGTTATGGCTTGTATAGTGTTCTCTCACTTGAATAAAATAAGTAGTATCTATTTTATCATTAAGCATGAATGTCTCTTGCCTTCCTGACCCATCGATGTCTATATTGATATTTTATGATTATGAGTGGTTGCCGAGACTTATGTGATGCTCACGTTTGCAAGTTTGAACAGGTAATTATTGGCTGACCCTGTTGGGGAGAGCCTCGACGAGTGCCGCGCGGCCCCTTAATTGAGTCTAATCTGGGGGTCCATGACACTATGCGGTGAAGTGACTCATCATTTTCTTTTCTAAAGGTGCAAAGTTTTGCTGGTGAGATCAAGCAAATCAAAGCACTTGAATTTACTGTCTTTTTTCTTTATAGATACCTGACACATGTAATTTGATGCGAAGTCATTGATAGCAGCAACTCCAATATGTAACTGGGAAGCAATCTCTTTGGCACGGCGCTTACTGCCAGAAAAAACAGCACAGCCAAGCCCATACTTAGAGTCATTAGCAAGCTTAACAGCCTCTTCATCAGAGCTGAATTTCATTATTGGCATGATTGGTCCAAAAGCCTGCATGTCATTCAGGACCACAAAATTTATCAAAGCATAGGAAACCACTACAGAGAAAAAAAAAAATGAGAGACAAGCATATTGCATTCCTTAGAAATGGAATTACTCAATTTTTTTGTCTTCTATAACATATGACAGAGACTATAGACAATGCAGAAACTAAAGCCTCACTATGAAGAATAGTTTATTTAAAAAATCAAAGAGAAAAAGAAAAAAAAAAAAAACCCTGGGTTTGAATAGGGACCTTAGTTTTGGATTTGTGTGAATTTGGATAAAACATAGTACAAAATTGTATTAACTTTCTTCCAAATTCATACAAATCCAAATCTAAGCCCCGAAATCCATACTCCCATGCACTACCTAAAAGGAAATTGGAATAATTTCAATTCATAAATTTTTAAAAGTAAAACTCCATGCACATGAGGCAAAATCCTCATTTCAATGGTGCTATAAAAATCATTACTTCAAATGCCACACAAAATGAAAACAGAACATCTTCATTCCTATGGAATTCCAAAACTCAGTAATTAGATGGATAATTAGAATACCTCCTCTTGCATCAACTTCATTGAGTGGTTTACATTTACAATTACGGTAGGAGGAAAGAACTGATCAACGGCACCTTCACTTAAATTGCCAAAACTACCACGAGCAACAATTTGAGCCCCTTTGTCTAAGGCATCAATTACAAGGCTTTGGAGCTTCTCAGAATGCTCTATTAAACATAATGCTCCCATATCATATCTTCCAGAAAGAGGAGGGCCCTGCAAAATATTATCAATCAAGTAAATCTCAGTTTCCTTCCAAGGAAAGTGAACTAGTGAGGAGAAAGTAAACTATTTATAAGTTCAAATAATTTGGACCCCTCATCATGTTCTATTTATTGCAAATGTCCAAATACAAAGAGTCAATAATTTATTTTTTAAAGCATGGACATGACCTGCAAAGAGGAAAAGGCAATAAAGCAACATATTTATGTATAAAAAGGTAAAGCATCACTGTAAATATGCTGCTCGGTAAGCCGAAAAGCATATCAATGGAAACATTTCTAACTGCACCACTGGAAGAACTACAAAGTACAAACTAGTACAATGCAGGAGGCTAAGGCTACATTGGTCCTGTGATAATGGTTTTTGGGTTCACTTTTTAGAGTATTTATTCTAGGAACAAAACTCGGGGCATGAATAATTTTGGGGTTTTTGGGGTTCACTTTTTAAGGCATATTAAAAGCTTTGGGGGTTTTTAGGTTCACTTTAGGATATACCAACAGTTTTGGGGTATATTAAAAATTGGATCATGAAAATTGAGATAATTGAAAATCTATGAAAGCTGCACAGTTTCTTCAACAGATTTTTGGCTAGTTGATGCAAATCACATCACTAATGTTATCGGGTTGGCAATCTGCCTTAAGAGCTGCCAATGCACCCAAAGAAAAATAGTTAGGTGATAGGTTGTTATGGCCACAAGCCGATCAGGTTGGACAGAGGATTTATATCAAGGACACCAGGCTATGATTTTATTTATTTATTTTGAACAAGGTAAGGATCAGTTTATTAATGATATGGGGAAAATACAAGAGATAAGAAAAGCAATAGATAGGTACAAAATTAACAGGTTACCAAAAAGTACTTTTAGCTATTTGGAGTCCTGGCATTTTGCTTTTATTCAAGAAACACTTTGCTGGCTGTGTTCTTAGGATGGCAGTGGATACTCTCAAATATCAAACTGTTCCTTGTCTTTCAGGTGTAATGGATGGTAGCTGTCCATGCTATTTTGCGTAGTTCTCCATGGGGGGCATTCCCGAGTAGTGTTAAGCCTCTTCAAGTTTTCCTTCCAATCTGCAGGAAGACTTTGGATTTTCAGCAGCTGGGCAGTGATAGAATGAATTTGGTAACTTAAGACAGCAGCTAAAGAAGAGGTCTCTGGTTTCAGGATGCTGCCCACAAAATTTGCAAGTAGCCTCCGTTGTTGTACCCCAATAGAAAGGCCTATCTGAGGTGGTTTGTCTGTTTTGGATGGCCAGCCCAGCAATGAATGAATGTATTGGAATGGAGTTCTTGGTCCAGATAAATTCTGCTCAGTTCACTCTATCAAAGGGGTTTAGGTCCCAGAGGACTTGGATCATCCTTAGTGCTATCAGGCATGATTGTGGTGGCATTTTTCAATTGAAGCTCATTGGGAGCTTCCCCTCTTTTCCAAGCCCAGCTGTGGTCTTTAAGACGCTCAGCAACTGTTGCATTTTCAAAGATGCCAAGCTCAGTGTGTAGGTGGGGACATAAGGGTCGATGAGTGGGCTTTGGGATTGCCGATTGTCATATAACAAGGAGAGGATTTCCCATTCCCTAGGCAATATTTGATCATCCCATATGCTTTGTTCCTGGCTTTCAATATTTTATTCCATGTCCACGTGTTTTGTGGGGATGATGTCTTGAGGGCCCATAGGCTCTTTCTGAAGCATGCAGGTGCAAACCCATATGTCACGAGTCAAGTTTGTCAAGGCATTATGCTTTCCTATGATCCCTTGTTTTGTGTACGTGGTATGGGAAAAAATCATGTAAATAATAGTGTAGGTTTTATTCTTTGAGTAGGACAATGCCTTAGTGTAAAATGAGACATGACTCTTCAGTTAGTTCAATGTCTCCAAGTGCCAAATCTAGACTAGCAAAGAAATTTCACAGGGAGGGTGAGTGTTCATCAATCATTTTGTAAAACTCACTAGCTTTTGTAAACGTGTTTAGCGTACTCACCTCTCTTGCTAAACACACGTCGCCCTACAGAGGTGTGAATAATGACTTGCATTGCTTTACAATTTACCATGACTCTCATTTTCTTTTTCATGATTGCTTATTGCTTCCACTTACTCCGCACACGATAGTTATGAATGTGTTCTCATGGTGAAACTGTGGTATACTTTCGACAAACTAGTTAAGCAAGAGTGCTATAACTGGTGTCATGTGGCCTTCATTAGGTGTAAAGTGTTCAACCCTTGTGTGCCAAGAAGCCTTTGACAACTTGAAAGAAGCCATGATGCAAGATCCGGTACGCATCATTGAGGTACAAACAAATACATTAGACTATGCCCTTGGTGGAATCTTGTTATAGGATGGGCATCCTGTTGTGTACAAAGGCCACAAGCTTAGTGAAGCTGAGTAGAAGTACACAATTCAAGCGTAGGAGAGGTTACAATGATTCATTGTCCTTGCCTGTGGCAGCATTATCTACTTAAGTAGAAATTTGTTGTGAAAAACAATAACTTGGTTGTTAGTCATCTCTTTACATAGTTTAAATCCTAAGCAGACCCATTAGCAAGAATTCTTTTGTGGAGTTTGATTTCTCTTTCAAGCATAAGGTGGGGCGGATGAATTAAGTCGCAGATGCATTGAGAAGGAAGGCCAAGCTTGCAGCCTTAGAACTAGTAATGCATTTGATAGTAAGTAAGGTTACCATGACAATACAGCAGCACATTAAGGAGAACCTTGTCAAAGATCCTGTTGTCCAAAACCTCACAAAGTTGGTAGGAGAGGGTAAAGCGTGCAAGTTTTGGTTAGAGAATGGATTGTTGTTGACACATGGTAACCGGCTCTCTATGCCACAAGCCCATGACATGAGGATGACATTATTGCAAGTGTTATGACGCCATGTGGACAAACCACCTAGGATGGCATCGTACTTTGACATTGTTGAAGCAAAGGCACTACTAGTCACACATACATGATGAGGTGGTTGAGTATACCCAAACTTGTATCACCTGCCAACAAGACAAGGTCGAGCAAATGAAGATCGCAAGGCTATTTCAAGTACCGACAAGACCATGGGAAAGTCACTTATGGATATAAGGTCTATACTCATGGTTAAAGACTAGTTTTTGAAGTACAATACTTCCATACCCATACTAAAATATTATTTGGGCAAAGTAGACAACACACTCGGTTTTCAAACATGCTGTGAAGCATTTGGGTATTCCCCATGACATTTTTAGTGACCAAGACACAAAATTCATAGGGAACTTGCTAGACAAAACTTTTTAGAATCCTCTGTTCACAACTTGATGTCTCTTTCAACTACCACATGTAGACAAATAGACAAATGGAGAGATTCAATGGGCTACTAGAGGAGTACCAGCGCCATTTCATCATCGCCAACTAGACGAATTGGGAATAGCTACTCCACGTGGACTTAATTTGTTTCAAGCCCAAAAGAACTCAACAACCAATAAAAGTCCTTTTTAGCTTGTAACAAGCTAGCAACTGCTTTTACCTCACACAATGGATGAACCATATAGAGGAAAGAGAAAGAGTCCAAGAGCATACATATTTACAAAGAATGGAGATAGAATGTAGAGATCGCCCAAGTTTACATGGAGAAAGCTTCCAAGCGAATGAAGAGTGGGCAGATCAAGGGAGAAGACAGTTATGCTTCAAGTGACTTGGTGCTTATTAAGCCCTATCTAGAACAAATCAAGTCACTGTGAGGTCAACGTAGGAGAGTACCTTGCACATATGGAGGATGGCCCCCATCTTGGCCAAAGTCACGAAGGTCTCTACAAGGTTGATCCTTTGCCTTGGATGAAGGTGCATCTTGTGTTTCACGTCAGTTGCCTCAAGCCATTCATCACCGACACTTAAGATCCAAGTAGAAGTCATCAACCAGAGCACTACCAAGGACATTGCAACCTGATAAATGTGGAGTTGAAATATCCTTGAAAACAAAGAGTTCATATAATCAAGGAAGAGACAACAAGAGTTCTTAGTGAAGTGAAAGAACCTATGAAAAAAATCAGCTAGATGTCAGCGGAAGACATGGATCGTTTGTGAACAAAGTTGAACAATACTTGGCATCAAAGTCTACAAGGATGCCGATCATATAAGTGAGGGAGAATGCTAGGAGCCAAGCTTTTTCAAGGCAATATGCTTGCCTGTGGCCGCTTGTCTTGTATACATGGGATGGTTAATCATCAGGTAAATAATTGTGTTAAGTTTTATTCTTTGAGAAGGATGATGCCTTCAGTGTAAAATAGGACCGTCTCCTCGGTCAATTTGATGCTTCCTAATGCCAAAGTTAGGATAGCATAGAAAGTTGTATAGGAGAGGGTGAGTGTTCATTAATCATTGTAAAACTCACTAACTTTTGTGAATGTACTTAGTCTACTTGCTTCCTTCGCTAAACACACATTGCCTATGGAGGTGTGAATAACAAATTGCATTGCTTATGGTCTACCATATGACTCTCATTTTCTTTTATGATTGCTTATTGCTTACGCTTACTTAGCAATCAATGGTTATGAATGTGTTCTTGTGGTGAAACCGCAATATTCTTCATAAGGTGTAAAATGTTCAACCCATGACAGCCATATAACCCCCAAAGAAGAACCTTAGAGGAGCATATGTGTCAAATAAGCCTAATGGATAAGGTTTCACTCCACTCTAAGAGGAATAGGTTGGTCCTCCTCCACCATAAGGTTTACAAACATTTTGTCATCCATTCCACATTGCATCCATAAGTGTTTCGATCATTACCTTTCCATAGGAATGCCTTCTATCATTTTTCAATCTTTTTGAAGAAAGAGAGCTGCTGCCCAATATCCACTATTGATTTGATGGATGGTTTTGACCATTTGTAGCCTCCTAGCATATGAGAGGTATTTGTCCGTTCAAGAAGAGAGGATTCTGCGTATGATTCTCTCAATGAGTGCTTCACAGTTCTTTTCCCCAACCTATTTGATGTCAAGGGGTGTTCCAAGTACTTGACTGGGAGTTTCCTAAATTGAAATACTAGAATCTTTGCAATCTTTTTTGTTGTCTTTTGAGACTCTAGAGATAAATAATGCTGCTTTGTTAGTGTTTCATCTGAGACCTGTGAGATATAGAAGGTAGAGAGTGTGTGCTTGATGTTCTCTATTGAATCAAAACACCCATGAGCAAGAATTAACAAATCATCCACAAAGCATAAGATTAGCAGGTTGAGCTTCTTGCATTTGTGTGATAAGCTAGCTTCCCTTTTTCTACAGCCAATTATACGAGTCTTGAGAGTACCTCCATTACCATTATAAAGTAAGCATGGGGAGATAGTAATTCCCTGTCTCAATCCTCTCTTTCCTATGAAAAAACCCTTCACTAAGCCATTGATCACTATTGAAATATTGAGTAAAATGAAAGATTTCACAATGATAGGTCTCTCCCTCCATTCATAAAATATGTCAAGTACATACCAACGACCATAATACCCCTACTAATTCACACTTATCAACATGACACTAACACATACTAACAATGCTAAATGACCAAAATAATCATTAATACTCCCCCTCAAGTTAGAGCGTAGATATCATATGCTCCTAGCTTGTTACAAATGAATTTAACACGAGCACCCCCAAAAAGATTTAGTGAACAAGCTAGCAAGTTGCAGATCAAACTTCACATAAGTGGTTGTAACAAGCATTTGAACAAGTTTCTTTCGAACAAAGTGGCAATCAAATTCAATCTATTTTGTCCGCTCATGGAAGACCAAGTTGGATGCAGTATGAATAGAAACTTGGTTATCACACATCAACTCCATAGGCCAAGAATGTGGAAAACCCAATTCTTCCATATGTTCTTCAACCAAACAAGTTTACTTGAAGTGTGAGCCATGACCTTACAATTTGACTCATAATTGACTTAGCCACCATAGTTTGTCTCTTACTCTTCCAATAAACCAAACTACCCCTAACAAAGATTGAGTACTTGGTTGTGGATCTTTGTTGGAAGGTGATTGGGCCTAATCTGTATCCGTTTATCCTTGAATGTAAGTGCAACCCCAATCCTCAAATAAGAGACCTCTCCTAAGTGCACCTTTGAGATATCTTAAGATGTGAATTACTACATCCCAATGACGTGTTCTTGGAGAAGCAGTGGCTAAGGAGATGACAAAAATATATTGAGACAAGTTTGGCAACTAGAGAGAATGTGTCTAAATAATCCAAACCATACATCTAAGGTATATCCTTGACGACGAGCTACGGAGCCATCCAAATTGACTTTCACATTATACACCCAACAACAACTAACCACAGACTTATCAGAGAAAGAGGTACTATTTCCCAAGTATCACTTTCCTATAATGCACTCATTTTTCAACCATTGTATTACTCCATCTAGAGTAGGCTAAGGCTTTAGAAATAGATTTAGGAATAGCAACAAAGGATAGAGTAGTAGTAACAAAACAATAGTTGTAGGGCGACAAAAAGTTACAAAAATAAGTTGGAGATGGGATGTTGGGTACATGTGCTTTTACCTTTCTAGACAACAATGGGGGGATCAATGTCACAGGAAATAGGATCATCACACAAGGAAACCAAAGCCATCGTTGGATGGGACTCTCTTCCCTTGAGCCATCGTTGTGAATACACCTACAAATTAAAATGATCAATACGTGAGAAGGATTCAAACTACATAGAGACATAGGTTGATGATTGGATAGAGACAACAAACTAGAATCTGGAAGATTAGGCAAAGGAAGGGACTCATTGAGGTTAGAAGCACTCAAGAATTGAGAATAGTATGGTGTAGATTTAAAGAAGGAAACATCAGCAGAGACAAAAAATTGATACAAAGTAAGACTGTAACAATGATAACCCTTTTAAGTACATGAGTAAACCAAAAAGACACATTTTATAGCATTGGGATACAACTTATCCACCCCAAGGGTTAGACAATGAACAAAGGACACACACCTGAATATATGAGGATGTAAAGAGAACATAGGAGTATATGCGGAGAGAACGGAGTACGAAATATTACCACCAAGATAAAGGACAGCATCTTGTTGATAAGGAGGCAGTGAGTACAAAATCACTTCAAAACACTTTGGGAACATGCATTTGATGAAGGCACGAGTGACTTCAAGGATATGTCTATTTTTCCTACGTTGAGGAGAATACCAAACTAAGTCTTATAAGTAATAAATAGGGTACTAAAGTACTCTTAGCATTATCACTCTAAAGTATCTGAACAGACAAACCAAATTAAGTATTTATTTCAGATTAAAAGACAAAAGATATGAAATAACTTGAAATGATCTTTTACTAAATAGAGTCTAAGTCATCCTTGAATAATCATCAACAATGGTTACAAAGTATTGGAAACCCAACTTGGCCACAACCCAACTAGGACCCCAAACATCAGAATGGACTAACATAAAAGGATTTAGTGTCCATTTCTTGACTCAATAAGCAAAAGAAACACAATGATGCTTTCCCAATTAACAAGATTCACACTCAAGACTAGACGGACTCAAAGTAGGAATCAGTAGTTTTAACTTTTCCAACAACTGATGACCCAAGTGACAATAGATTTGGAGTGATGTGACAGCAGCAATATAGGCAAAAGAAGATTTCGGCTCAAAGTGGTAAAGTCCACTAGCTTCACTACCTCTACCAATCGTCTTCCTCATCTTCAAATCCTAAATGATAACAAAATTGGGGAAGAATGTTACTAAACAATACATGGATTTGGCAATCATGCTAACATAAGATTAAACGGGAACTTGGGAATATACAACACTGAAGGAAGACAAATAGAGGAAGTGGGATTCACAATAACGACAGTGGTGGACCAATCAGCAAGAATAACACAAGGTAAGTTTGGAAAATACTCAAGAGCGAAGAAGAAATCAGGTATACCTATTATATAATCAGTGGCAACTAAATCCATAAACTAAGATCAGGATGAGAAGTACTAGACCTACTGGATGATAGGCAAGCTGCAGGGCTACCTGTCTAAGCAAGAGATGCAATGGGAAGGATGGCTTGATAGGATGCTTGATATTGCTAGAATACAAAATACTCTTCCTCTGACATAGATAGTACATCGCTCACACTTGGGCCCAAAAGTGTGGAATTTGTGGTGGTTTCTTTGCGACATGAGGAGGTTTACCATGGAGATCCCAACATTGCTCAATAGCATAATCTCCTTGTCCATAATGAGTGTACTTGCGACATGAGGAGGTTTACCATAGGGCCCCAACACTATTCAATAGTACAACCTCCTAGTCCATAATGAGTGCACTTGCTTGATACTATTGGAATTTGGAATACTCTTCCTCTAACATAGATATATTACACTACTCCCTACTTGGGCCTGGAAGTTCAAAATCTATGGTGGCTATAGTGGCGACATGCATGGTCTTAAATTTCCACAAAATTGTCGAAATTTCCGATTTCCGTCACCCTCGAAATCGAAATGGCAGTTGATTTCCATCACCCTCGAAATCGAAATGGCAGTTGATTTCCGTCTTGCATAATTTCCATCGAAAGCTCAACGAATCATCCCGAAATTTATCGAAATCTCGAAATTTCAGCAAAACTTGTCAAAATTTTAACCATACAATGAAATTTCCTTGAAATTCAAATAATAGATTTAGGAGTGAAGTGAAATTTCTCTCTTAATTTATTTAATTTATTTTTATTGAAACAAAATATTACTACAAATAATTTTAAAATTATATGAAAAAATAAACTTACAACAACATTTTATTTAACCATTTATGACTAAAATATCATTATTTGTATAATAAATAATATTTAAATGATTTATGAATTTCATTTGTATTAGCTGAATATGTTTACTGTATATTATCTTACAAATATGTTGATACACATACTATATTACAACTTTTTCACCTCATACACAATATAGATGTATTTAACTAGTAATATATTAGTCCTAAAACTTACATTATTATGTTTGTTAACCATTTCTAAAGTTTTACAAAGAATTCCATGCTTTACTACTGATTTTCGTTAGTTTTTCAAATCGAAATAGAATCAAAATTTCCATCGAAATTTCCGTACTTTTGGAGTTTCGAAATTTGAGTCGAAATCGAAATTTAAGACCTAGGCCACATAAGGTTTACTATAGATAACCCAACACTACACAATATGACCTTTTCATCCACAATGAGTGCACTTGCAAGGACGGCCTCTACCACATCCATGTCTTCCACAACGGCTACTTGAACCACCTCAAGAACTTCTACAACTGCTTGGTTGAAAACCAAAATCACTATGTGCAACGAACGCAATCCTCTCAAAGCAGGGCGTTGAAACACTAGATGCAAGGGTTGGGGAATGTGTGCTGGAAGAAGCACAAAGTACATAGGGAAAAACATTGACAAAGGATGAGAACTCTATAGGACCAAGAATTTGGGACCAAGTTGCCACTAACTCGAGTTTCAAACCCACTAGAAACCAAAGAATCGTCATTTGCTCCATCTGCTTTTGTGTCTCACGAACATTGGCGATTATTGGTTTCACAATGTTAGGCTCCTCATGGATACGCTCCATCTCTACAAAATACTCTATCACCCCTATCTACCTATGGTAAATATAGGTGCTCTAGGGATCGGTAGTAGACGCGTGTAATATTACAGGAATACAAAATCTTGAAATAGTCCCAGATATCGTTGCATACATCCAGATGCATGCACATCCGTGCAATTTGAGGTTCTATCAAGTTCCAAAAGAGAGAAACAATAAGTGCATCTTCCTGAATCCACACTTCTTTCCTTCTTTCATCAATGGGCACAAGTTGGAACAAGCGTTCGGATTTAACTAAATCAGTCAAATAGATCTTAACAACCTCATACCAATTAACATAATTCTTTTTATTTAACTTCTCAGTTGTTATCTGTGGCAGCGATAAAGTGAACATACTTTTGGGATTCATAGACTCCATCCCAACACTCACAAATAAAACCAACGACAAACAAGATGAACTTCCAAAACAACTGGAACAACCACAAATAAGGTTAACCACTGACTCAACCACAAATGAGTCACCAATAGCCGAACATAGCACTGCCATAGC